>NC_091120.1:19508207-19820707 GCF_040183065.1 Periplaneta americana
ACCGCATCCTGGTCATAGGAGCCACAAACAGGCCCCAAGAACTGGACGAAGCTGCTCGACGAAGACTGGTCAAGAAACTTTACATTCCTCTGCCTGAGTTTCCGGTACATTGTTCATATTTAAGAAATATTGTGTAGAGGAATCTTCATTCATTATCAATAGTCATATAGTTACCTGTTCACATAATTATTTTCTAAACAAAGTAGGCCTAACTTAAATGAAATGACAGGGTGATACCTTATAATTATAAACATTTATGTTTGAATAATTTCAAGGGAAAAATTGTTCCGGGGCCGGGTATCGATCCCGGGACCTCTGGTTGAACGTACCTGCACTCTACCACTTAGCTACCCGGGAACTCCACCCGACACCGTCTCAACTCTTCCCTTTATATCCACACAACTCGCGTGGGCTGACGAAACGCCAGAGACCCACAACGAGTGCACACAATCTGTGTGTGACTTGGAATTGTGGTTTTCTGTTAACGAACACAGTAACGTATATATTAAGCAAACCTAGTCTTTCAGGTGAAGCTCCCTGTAAAGCAGATTTGAATAATTTCAAGGGAAAAATTATTCCGGGGCCGGGTATCGATCCCGGGACCTCTGATTGAACGTACCAGCGCTCTACCACTGAGCTACCCGGGAACTCCACCCGACACCGTCTCAACTCTTCCCTTTATATCCACACAACTCGCGTGGGCTGACGAAACGCCAGAGACCCACAACGAGTGCACACAATCTCTGTGTGACTTGGAATTGTGGTTTTCTGTTAACGAACACAGTAACGTATATATTAAGCAAACCTAGTCTTTCAGGTGAAGCTCCCTGTAAAGCAGATTTGAATAATTTCAAGGGAAAAATTGTTCCGGGGCCGGGTATCGATCCCGGGACCTCTGATTGAACGTACCAGCGCTCTACCACTGAGCTACCCGGGAACTCCACCCGACACCGTCTCAACTCTTCCCTTTATATCCACACAACTCGCGTGGGCTGACGAAACGCCAGAGACCCACAACGAGTGCACACAATCTCTGTGTGACTTGGAATTGTGGTTTTCTGTTAACGAACACAGTAACGTATATATTAAGCAAAATCTAGTCTTTCAGGTGAAGCTCCCTGTAAAGCAGATTTGAATAATTTCAAGGGAAAAATTGTTCCGGGGCCGGGTATCGATCCCGGGACCTCTGGTTGAACGTACCAGCGCTCTACCACTGAGCTACCCGGGAACTTCACCCGACACCGTCTCAACTCTTCCCTTTATATCCACACAACTCGCGTGGGCTGACGAAACGCCAGAGACCCACAACGAGTGCACACAATCTCTGTGTGACTTGGAATTGTGGTTTTCTGTTAACGAACACAGTAACGTATATATTAAGCAAACCTAGTCTTTCAGGTGAAGCTCCCTGTAAAGCAGATTTGAATAATTTCAAGGGAAAAATTGTTCCGGGGCCGGGTATCGATCCCGGGACCTCTGATTGAACGTACCAGCGCTCTACCACTGAGCTACCCGGGAACTCCACCCGACACCGTCTCAACTCTTCCCTTTATATCCACACAACTCGCGTGGGCTGACGAAACGCCAGAGACCCACAACGAGTGCACACAATCTCTGTGTGACTTGGAATTGTGGTTTTCTGTTAACGAACACAGTAACGTATATATTAAGCAAAATCTAGTCTTTCAGGTGAAGCTCCCTGTAAAGCAGATTTGAATAATTTCAAGGGAAAAATTGTTCCGGGGCCGGGTATCGATCCCGGGACCTCTGGTTGAACGTACCAGCGCTCTACCACTGAGCTACCCGGGAACTCCACCCGACACCGTCTCAACTCTTCCCTTTATATCCACACAACTCGCGTGGGCTGACGAAACGCCAGAGACCCACAACGAGTGCACACAATCTCTGTGTGACTTGGAATTGTGGTTTTCTGTTAACGAACACAGTAACGTATATATTAAGCAAATCTAGTCTTTCAGATGAAGCTCCCTGTAAAGCAGATTTGAATAATTTCAAGGGAAAAATTGTTCCGGGGCCGGGTATCGATCCCGGGACCTCTGGTTGAACGTACCAGCGCTCTACCACTGAGCTACCCGGGAACTCCACCCGACACCGTCTCAACTCTTCCCTTTATATCCACACAACTCGCGTGGGCTGACGAAACGCCAGAGACCCACAACGAGTGCACACAATCTCTGTGTGACTTGGAATTGTGGTTTTCTGTTAACGAACACAGTAACGTATATATTAAGCAAATCTAGTCTTTCAGATGAAGCTCCCTGTAAAGCAGATTTGAATAATTTCAAGGGAAAAATTGTTCCGGGGCCGGGTATCGATCCCGGGACCTCTGGTTGAACGTACCAGCACTCTACCACTGTTTGTTTGATCCTAAAAGATTCCTTAAATTGTACGTAATCGTTTCTTAGAACATATTTTAGGAAACAATTTCCTAACCAAAGCCTCGTAAAGCCGAATTCTGCCTAGGACGTTTTGTGCTTAATATTCAGTATAGGAAGCTACATCTTATGAATTGTGTACTGTAAAAAGAAAATTACAATATCTAATTTCATATTTTAAAAAGCTGGACAATTCCTGATTTTTTAAGATAATGTCTACTGGACAGAGGACAAATTAAAATGAAATGTCATATCTAGCAAAAGCCAGGCTTCTGGTAACTCTATGAAAAAACAGTAATAAAGAGGCAAACTAAAAAAAAAAAACTGGCGTGATTATTCTTTGTCTTAGGATTGCCTGTTTACTTATCCAGAATCGTTTGAAATTAGTTACTGTTTGGTAGCACCTAATTAATCTGTTGATATACCGAGATATTGATATAACTTAAAATTTATAACTGTAAATGAATATAAAAAATAATAAACATAGGTACGAATGGGGACTTTTAATTCTGGGGAGAAAAAAAAAAAAACTATATTCAGGGAAAACTTAAAAAAAAAAAAAAAGCACATTATCTATCATCTGTACGTTGGATCTCATCCTGGATAATAATTATCCTTGGAAGTGGTAATAATTTGTAGCTTTTTTAATATAATGATTTTTATTTCTGTAGATAAATTTTAAGAGGTAATGTAAATAATGCAAATCAAGCAGGTATAACTCCCTGTAAAGTTGATTTGAACAATTTTTCCCTCGAAATTGTTAAATATAAATAATAGTCATACTTTAACATGATGAATTTATTAAAGACTCCAGTTGTACATATCAGCACAGGGATTAATAAAACTGAATGTATTTAATAATTTACATCATGTAAAATGACATCAAAGATTGTCATTTTAAATGATAAAAAGGAAGGAATTATGGAAAAAATAAATTTGTTTCAGTTATTAACATTAAAAAAGATACTTACATTAAAATAAGAATAATTGACGTTATAAGATTAAGAAAGAAAAGATATTAAATTAATTCAAAGAATTCACTTTAGTACATATCAGTTTGTTAAACAGAAACGTGGAGCAAGATTTTTCAGGCAAATTCTGATCAATTAAGTTTCTTACTGCTACTAAAGTTTGCAATTGATCTACATCTCTGTTGTCCCGAATATTGTGAACAAAGTGGTCATATAAAATATCATATTTTTCCAAAAAATCACCTAGACTCACATAATAAAAGTAATGATGAGGCATGTTTTTGAAAATAAGATTTTAAAAAATTGATAGTTTGTACTTAAATCTTAAAAACAGAAGAATAAAGAACAAGTTTTTTTTTTTTTTTTTTTGCATTTATGTCATAAAAAATGAAAAATTTCTCTTTCTTACGTCATTTCGTATTTGTAATGCATAAATTAATAAACATCTAATAAGGCAATGACTTTTGAAAATAGTCGAATTTCGACAAATTTTATCGCTTTTTTTTATTTTCGTGCTAAAAAATGTACGGTTTCATGAATTTTTTATCTCGATATCTTGTTTATAAGCATACTTTTTATATAACTGATAATAATTGTTAGAAGTTGTGTTAATGTACGAGTTATGTGTAACCAAAACTTTAAAATTAATTATATCAGAAAATAAATTTTCTACGTTTTCAACAAGTATTTATTTTATTTCTCAGTGGTTAAAGCTAGAGTGATGAAGTTTGGCATACTTAGTCATTAATATCTTGTTGTGAAATGGAGTATTTTATTGGCTGTATTCAGTATAGTTTTATTGCTAGAGAAATATACGTAAAGCAGTATTATTTTTTATTCGTGTTTGAACATTGAAGAAATTATATATATAACAATAAAATCATGTAATGAATTCACATATTTAGGAGCAAAATTTGATAATACAGGAAGATATGAAAATATGATAAATTCAAGAATAATTAACGCCAGGAAAGTTACAGGAACACTAAATTCTATTCTACGGCAGAAGAACATTAGGACAAAAACAAAAATGATGATATATGAATCCATAGTTAAAAGCACATTACTCTATGGATGTGAAGTTTGGCAGATACCTGAGCATATGGAAAATAAGCTTCTATCTACTGAAATGGATTTCCTGAGAAGATCAGCCATGAAGTCAAGACTAGATAGGGTTAAGAACGAGGATATTAGAAGACTTATGCATAAAGAGAAAACAGTCATCGAAGAAATACAAAGAAGACAGTTAATTTGGTACGGACATGTTCAGCGGATGGAAAACGAAAGACTGCCGAAAACTATCTTGAAATGGGTTCCAAATGGGAGAAGAAGAAGAGGGCGACCGCGAGATACATGGATTAAAGGAGTTAATAATGCTATGTCACAGAGAGAGTTACAAGACGGTGATTGGGAGGACAGAAGAAGATGGCAACTAGGATCCGGAAGGTGACCCTTCTCTCTGTGAAGCCGGACATATATATATATATATATATATAGCTCTCAGACTCATTACTGGTGGAATCAAAACAACTCCAATAGATTCTGTGAGATTTCTCACTAATATTAACAGCATCAAAATGACAATAGAAGAAAAAGCACTGATTCAATATGAAAAACTTATTAGATTACCAGGAAACAATTGGCAATCATACAGTCCTCTCTGTAGATTGAAAACTCAATAAAGTTTCATATCCATTGTTCAAGAATTAAAACAGAAAATCAATATCCCGAATTTAAAAGAAAACCTACAAATTAAACCAAACCCTTTAACTCCATTAAATATAGAATATAATCTAAATTTAACAGAAGAAATACTAAAATCAGAAGTAAATATGAAATACTAAAACAATTGTCTTTAGAGACAATTAAGATTAGGTACCCTCCACAAAACTGGCTTCATTTATACACCGATGGATCCTTGATCTCCAGAGAACAAGGTGCCGGTGCAGGTGTTACGTGCTGTCTCTTCTCACTTTATAGATCTCTTGGGTATGGAACAACAAGTTTTGATGGAGAAATCATTGCAATGAGTGAAAGTCTCAGGAATCTTCTATGCCACATCAATAAATTTTAAAATGTAGTTATATTGTCAGACTCCAAAGCAGCTATTCTATCAATAGTCTCTAAACACACACCTTCATCTTAGACAGCAGAAATAACTAAAATGCTCTCTCAACTAATAACACTCAATAAAAGAATTGTATTCCAATGGATACCATCCCATTGTGGAATCCTGGGAAACGAGAATGTGGATGCTTTAGCAAAGAAGGGCAGCACTGCTACTTACAGACCTGTTACTAAATCTACGTATTACTCTGTGAAAAGATTTATTAAATCTACATACTTAGACTTCAACAAACAAAATTTGATAACACAATCCCAAGGGAAAAAATGGAACTCTCTGCATCAAAATCCACAGTTAATTCCCGATTTACCACGCAAATCGTCTGTAGCTGCATTTAGATTGGCAACAGGCCATGATTGTTTGGCCAAACACCGGCATAGAATTGGAATATATCAGTCCCCTAACTGCCCATTGTGCAACTCAAACCAAGAAATGGATTCGGAACACCTCAAAATCTGTGCTTCAGTGGCTGGCCATGATAATATCTTTGAAAAATATTGGAGTGCAAGAGGTCAAATGACTCTATTGTCAAACGCCTGGCATTAGAAAACAACAACAACATATATATATATTTTTACAAATGAACAAATTAGAGTAGAATATTACTATCTATAGTGCACAATATGCAGTGTTATATTTAAGAAAAAATTAGATTAAAAAAATAATATTTTTTTTTATAAATAGGATTTTCACTAAGAAAATTAAAGAAAAAGTTTAATTTATTAAAAAGTGTTCATGAGAAAAGATAGAAATGTATAATGTGGGATTATGATATTGTTATGCATATTCAGTAAAAATTTCAACTCTCTAGCTAAAAAATTAGTATCACTTAGTGCATCACTTTAATTCATTTTATATCCTACGTATTTAAATACACATATTTTGGAGGCATTTAAAATTTATTGCTATTGTCAAAAATCACTATCTGTAGTTATTTAAGTGTTGTGTTAACCTTTGCAGGCATAATAGACAATACAATCCATTATATTTTATTCATATTGATTTGGTTTCAGGCTCGTCGGCAAATTGTTGATCGACTTATGTCAGATGAGAACCATAACCTAACAGAAGAAGATGTGCATGAAATTGCGACTCTAACAGATGGCTATTCTGGTGCCGATATGAAGAATTTATGCCAAGAAGCATCTTTGGGACCCATTCGTTCCCTTGGTTTCATTGAAATTCAACATATAAGTCCTGATCAAGTCCGTCCAGTAACAGTCAGCGACTTCAAATCTGCTCTAAACAGAGTTCGAGCTAGTGTGTCACCAGGAGATCTGGATAGCTACGTGGCTTGGGATAAACTGTATGGTTCAGGGATGTAATGCAAAAAAGCAGTTGTTATAAAATGTAGAAGACGAAGTTTTCTAATACGGCAGGTTGGAGTAGTTGTGAAGTTTAAGAGAAAGAAGATTGCCTCTGAATGTAGATTATGTAATAAGTTATCAGTTCAGTTCATCAGATTCATAGTAACTATTTTTATTTCGTCGAAATGTTCCCATGCATAACAGAGTGCATAATATGTACAATTCTGACCTCCGAATATCGGTAATTGTAATTTATATTTGGCGATAGGAGTGCAGTGTTATATTTCAATCAACATCAAATACTGAACAATATCATTAAATAAAATATGGCTTATAATAGTTGTAATTTAATTAAATAATTGATACCAGTGAGATATTTGTAATTTTTTTTTCTTACAAACAGAAATTCTAATCAATTGAATGTCATTTTTGTGATAACTTGCCATAGCCTATCAAAATAAATATAGTTAACTTCTCTACTTTGATACAGTTGTTCATTATCATCTTCCTGTTCCTTATACAATAAAACCCAGTGGCGGCTCGTGAACTTGTGGATTGGGAGAGCTGCAGTAGATTTCGGTACATACAAATTTCACTTCTTGATATCATTACTAATAAGTATAGGACAAAAATAAATGCACTACATATCGAAAAACCAAAACTTCCTGACTTAGTTGGGAGATGTCTGTAGGACCATTTGCTAATCCCTAAGAAAAACTAATACCATCGATTTCAGTCTGAATTTCAGATCGGCAGACACTCAACTTACAATCTACCAGTTCATTCTGAATTGTCTTAGAATAACCTTAAACAGTGGCATATTCCAAATGATTTTTGAGAGGCTCGTTTAGATTACTTGCGAACTGTAGCAACCCACAAAACATATCAGGGTTCTTCGAATCGTTTTTTCATCATGTCCCCTAAGGGGAAGTTCATATTGGCCACAAAATTTGATACAATCAATATTTTTTTAAAAATAATTTCACGATTTTCTCTCACTTCTTGATTATGTTTGAGAGTGTTTGTTCTGTTCGTTTCACTTAATTGCACAGCAGTATGAGTTGCGTAACATAGCCAATGAAACAACATTTTTCAGGTGAGACTGCGAAGATTCGTGCATTTTGCTTTTTAGGGGCAAATGTCCTAAATCTGTCACACCACTCCTAGTCCATGCAGCATCACCACCGAAGAGGAGGCAAGGAAAACAAAATACAGATTTTTTTTGTTTACATCCACGTAACCACAAATGCTTAGCGTAAATTTCATTGTTATACTTCCTTGCATATATGCACTATTTCGGCTGGATGAAGCTTGAGTAAGATTTAAGTCTGGTAACGAACGACCCTTTAATTTCACTTCATTACATCAATATTCTCCACAAGGGAAAGTTGAGAAAAATAAAATTAATATTCTGTAATTCACACACACTCATGCTTGCAAATTTGCACTGGTTAAGTTATGGTATTAAGACGTCACACCAAAGCAACATTCAGATATACTGATGGTCAACAATATTCTAAAACTGGAAAAGAAGTCTCTTTCGTATTTTACGTGCTATATCAAAAGGATTCTGCTCGTGCAATCATTTTGAGTTAAGGCAAATATTAGGTTCTGCTGGAGGCTGGATATATACGTAATAATAAGGCAAAAGAGAATATTAATTTCGTTATATTAACACGATAAGATTCTACAACAATAAGTATGTGAAAAGAAAATAAAAATTTTATCATTAAGTTTCAAGGGAACAGAGAATCCATTTGACGCAGCATTACAATAGCGGTGTGGGAGGAGAGGAAAGATCCCTTGTGGCCTGGCTCTGCAAGCCACTGCAGCGAGATATGGGTTTTAAACAGCAGCAGTTTTCCTCTGCTCCCCTTCACCTCTCTACCCCCTGACCAAGCAAGACACACTCTCTATGAGCTGACCACCCTGCAGATCCCAGGACGACTTTGAATGCAATGTCAATTCCAATACAGTCGACACGCAAAAAGATTTATGCATAAGATAATAGTACATATTCCCGGCCAGATGAAATATAAAGCAATTTACCAATAAAAGCTGTAACAATTTTTCTAAAAATTAAAATAAATATTATTTTTATTTTCCTGTCAAAGCAGGGAGTGCTGCAGCTCCGCAGCTCTTATGGACGAACCGCCCCTGATAAAACCCCTTTTTAACGAATCTCTGAGGGATTACTTTTTTTTTCCCTTAAAAGGGAGTTTACATAAAAAATGGGTAGGAAAGGCTAAAAAAACTAGTACTAATATGTGTGTTATATACCAAACATTATAACAATTTAACTAAGGAAGAGACTAGTGAAGTGCTTTGCGTGGAGTGTGTCATTGTATGAGGCAGAAACATGGACATTACAACAAAGTGAAGAAAAGCGATTAGAAGCATTTGAAATGTGGATATGGAGAAGGATTGAACATGTGAAGTAGACAGAATAAGAAATGAAGCTGTGTTGAAAAGAATGATGCTGAAACTGATCAGGGAGAGGGAAAGGAATTGGTTGCGTCACTGGCTGAGAAGAAACTGCCTACTGAAGGATACACTGGAAGGAATGGTGAACGGGAGAAGAGTTTGGGGCAGAAGAAGATATCAAATGATAGACGGCATTAAGATATTGTAACTTTTATTTCAAAACAATAATGTAATTTTATTGTTTCAACAATAGTCACTTTATAATTTAGTTCAAATACTCCCGTCAACAATGGAATTTCCACTCCACACAGTAACACAGTATTCGTTATTGCACTCCACCGACGACAATGACAATTTACTTGGATTATTGAGAACAACAATGAACTGTTAATCTTAACTAATGTTCACAGAGCACTATTTACAAATCAGAACTGTCAGTTCTCAGTTCACAGTTCGTTTGCCTTGGCTAATGCTTCTAGCTCAGTCACTCGAGTTCACAATATCTCGAACCTCAGACCTTCAGAGACAATCCACTGAACTTCGAACTCAGGTCCCCCAACTGCGGTCCACTGCACTCAAACTCAGGACTTTGGACGCTCACACAGCTGCGTCTCGAAGCTGGCTTCACTGCTACACAAGACTGGCTGGCTTGCTGTCCACCGACTATAACAACAACTGCCCACTAACTAACTTGCGTCTCTTCTTTTATAACCAAACCATAGTTTTGGGAAAGTACGATGCTAGAAATTTCCACGGATGTCCAGAAGATGGCACCTCCCGAATTCTCTGGATTTCTCCCCTCTCTGGCGCGGTCGCTGTCTCTCCTCTCCTCTCTACACCACAGCACATGCCCCAGGAAGCAGATGCGCGCGCAATTTCCGCGCCGAACCACGGCCGACTTTGCCCTCCTGCCGGTCGTGAGATCATTTCTCGGCTGTCACAATATATTATGGATCATATGTGGAGAGTAAGAGGAAGGCAGAAATAGGAAAGATTGGAGAATGCTGGGTTTGCAGTAAAAGACCTGCACTTGGGCACAAGATTTTGAATGAATGAATAACCATTTAATTGGGCTTTAATTATTATTTATAATAAATTTCATGACCAGCCTCATGGTCTAGTGGTCAGAGCTTCTGGCTATAGTTCATGAGGTCCCGGGTTCGATTCCCGGTTAGAGCACAGGAATTTTTCCTTAAAGGGGATTATTCCTGTGTTCGTCCATGGTCTGGAATTCAGGTTAAGTTTAGATTTAAGACCTCTCCTGGCACCACATTATCATAATCATCCTATCACATCATCGGGGTAATGTAACTCCGCCTTCCAGGCGCCCCAACCTCAGAAGTGGGTTACTCCTAAGCCACGGCCAGGAGAGAAGACCAGAAATGTCGAAAGACAACCTGGTGGCATTGGATTAAAAAAAAATAATAATAAATTTCATTATAATATTTTCTAACTCTTCAAATGGTGTAGCACGATGTTTTCTTCCATTTGGTTGAACCTGAATCACACTCAAACTCGGCATTGAAAATTTCTTCTTTTTTCTTCATTATATCCCATAATGAAGTAGTTTGTAAATCATACTTTTTTGCCATATGCGATAATGTTATTTGAGTAACCCTCTTTCTTCATGGCCCATAGCATTACCATTAGTAAGGGAGTATATTGCTGATCAAGGCAAATGTTGTGATACTAAATTTTACTTATCCACCTTTCACCGCCACCATCTTTATCTTTCTCTTTTTAGATGATTCATACTTTCTGAAGATTCTCCTGTGAATACTAAATCGACGTTTATATTCGAATATGGAAGTACAGTTGGAAGAAGAGCAGTTTGGCTTCAGGGAGGAAAAACTTACTAGAGAAGAGATGCAATCAATTGGGCTGCTGCAAACAATTGGCGAAAAATGTCTAGAAAGAAAAATAAAGAAGTGTATGCTATACAGTATTTGTACACTTAGGAAAGTCTTTTGACAGAGTGGAAACGTGAATAAGTTTTTAGCACAGGAGAATTTACGGAACAATATCGTAATTCTAAATCACTATCCACAATGTGTTGTGTATCCTCAGGCGAGGGCAGCTGACGCATATTTGTGATATTTTCATTAGCCATTTCAATATTGTCGGTCTAATGCGTTGCTAACAATAAAACTGAACCCAATATGGGCACAGAAAAATGTCTTATTTAACACAATATTATTAATGTCAAGGACAACTATTGTTAATTTATAACTACAAACAACACTTAAACAATTAAAACACAAAAACACTGATCAAATTAAAGCGAAACACTGATTAAATGTATTTATGCCGGGCAGAATACAAGTTCAAAAGATCCGCCATTCAGACCCAACAATCGACTTTAATGTGCAGTCTGCACTCGTACGCTGACTTGACCGAGTGAGTCACCGAATATGGTCAACATAATTAAATAGTTCAGTGTTTCACCACCAGATGGGAGTGCCATCGTATTTCTGAAGTTTGTTATTTGTCTACGTTCTCAGTCTTGATATTTGTCTATTCTATGGTCTTGATTGACTGATGAAACACTTTCTTCACATAATAAATTGTTCATAAAAACAAGACAAAATAATGCATATGCCAATGTATTTTATTTTCTTATTATGAAACCAGTAAGATATTTAGTAAGCCTATATCGTAGTCGAAGCGTTTACTTTTCAAAACGTTGTTTTTATTTTCATCCCACAAGATTTACGCAGTTACTTAAGGATCTCTTCGTACAGGATCTTGTTTACAATTGCTTCTTGTGGGATGAATTCCAAGTGAACAGTTCCCGATGAGTCAGAAAACAGTTTAAGCATCACCTTGCCTTTTGACCTGTTCTGTCGCGTTTTTTTTCCTTCGTGGAGATAATGGCGATTAGGATTTCTTTAATGGAATTCTGAACGTCCTTCCGTATTTGTAGACTTTTTAAATTCTATAATTGATGGCACACTGACGTTCAAAGATATCGACACTACTAATCGATAGTGATAAAAAATTTGTTAGTGTAAGCACAGTCTACTATATACAGTCGCGAAGCTCAATATGTAGTAAAAATGCAAACATGGGTAGTTGCCCACCACTAGGATCGCTACTATCGCCTCATCATCGCAGATCTCTCTCCTAGCAGACGACAAAATACGTACACTTTCGTTGTCGTGTTCTTTTGGAAAAATTAACACCTTCCTTCCATTATTGAAATATTAAATGCATAAAGTTAATTTATTATTTTAATGAAGTATATTAAATTCCACCATAAACTCGAAGATACCTGCAAGAAATAAGTTAATATAATTTTTGTTTGTGCAAAACGAACTGAAATTTACTATAATAGCTTCACTCATTCAAGATTATAGCGATAATTAACTATGAAACCAATAAATATTGATTTGTATTTCCCTTTACAACAATAATAATGTAAATATGAATTAATGGAGTAACTTACGTGTACCGATACTTGTAGTGTAGGCTTACGTAGTTAACAAAGTGGGATGAGGTTAAGCAATAATAATCACACCAGAATTGGAAATAAAACGTGATCAATAAATTTTATTGTAACAGACTTTTTCTACGTCTCTAGTAAAGCAACAAATAAAAATAACAACAAAATTAACAGCTATAATTAAAAACATATCCTTTGAAAAAAAAAAAAGTAGGCCTAAGCAATAATAATCCCACCAGAATTGAAAATAAAACGTGATCAATAAATTTCATTAAAACAAACTTAATTTTTTTCTACGTCTTTAGTAAAATGACACATAAAAATAATAACAAAATTAATAGCTACAATTAAAATTATATCCTCTGAATAAAAAAAATAGACCTAACCTTTATTTCTCTGGAAATTTAGCACCCTAAGTGACAGAACTTTAACCGGTATCTAATGTCCTTTCGGTTAGACTGAAACATTTCATTGTGAAATTTAAGGATATAATGTATTCTAACAGTCACAAAGAACTTCAAAATTAAGAGTTTTGTTTCTGTACAGCATTCTTGTGGAAACCCAGGAATCTTTCTGAATCTTTCGGAACTCGGAAAAAGGATAACTCTGGCCTCTTTCTCTTACTATTGTTACAATTTATATCACTACAAACGTCTCCTCCTTGCCCCATATTATTATTCCAATTATAATATTTTAGCCATTAACATTTTCATTACAACCAATAACGAACATTTCACAAGCATCAATGTGAAATACGAGCTAGCACTCGATAGAAATACGACACAGTCCAAAGTCGACCATGGACAGTCTATTGTTTCTAGTTGCTAATCGCTTGGAGCGCTTTATCACGAGATTTGCAAAAAAACACCTCAAGCTTCGCGACTGTATATGGTAGACTGTGGTGTAAGTGTGGATTCTTTAGTTATTACTTCTATGAATAGATGGCGAAGATAAGTCACTGTTGCCAATCGTAGATAAATATACCCCTGTTATAGAATACAATTTTTCATCCTCTTGATTGTAAAACAACACTAAGTTTGGCTGGAAACAGCTGATATTGTATATTAAAAGAATAGTTTATGCTCAATCTACATAATCATTTTCCCTGACACTATTTTAATGGCTCCCAATAATGGTAACACCTATTGAGAACTAGCGGAACTCTTTCAAAGTTTGTCAGTTTTTCATATCTTTAGTTCTGACTTATCCCGTTGTTAGAAAGTTCACTTACACGATCATAAAATCGTAGGTCGGATACCTTTGAACGTTAGTGTATCTGACCTGCAATTTTTTTTATCGTGTAGCGAACTTTATAATCATGGGAAAAGTCAGAACCAAAGACATAACAAATTGATAAACTTTGAAATAGTTTCGCTAGCTCTCAATAGGTGATCCTATTATTTGGGACGGGTAAAAAAAGTATGTGAGAAAATGTTGATGCAGATTAAATATAAATTATTCACATAATTGACATTATCAACGGTTTCCCGATAAATATAGTGTTTTTTACACAATGACTAGAGGGAGATGAAATTTTGAAGTTTATTGCCGCCCTCAAATAAGCCCGCCATCAGTCCCTACCATGAGCAAGATTAATCTAGTTCCTACCATCACATCCCACCTCCCTCAAATCCATTTTAATATTATCCTCCCATCTACGTCTCGGCCTCCCAAAAGGTCTTTTTCCCCCAGGTCTTCCCACTAACACTTTTTAGACTCTGCATTTCTGGATTCATCCATACATGCTACATAACCTGCCCATCTCAAATGGTTAGATTTAATGTTCCTAATTATGTCAGGTGTAGACTACAATGCGTGCAGTTCTACATTCTCCTGTAACTTCATTCCTCTTAGTCCCAAACATTTTCTTAAGCACCTTATTCTCAAACACCCTTAACCTTTGTTCCTCTCTCAAAGTGAGAGTCCAAGTTTCACAACCATACAGAACAATCGGTAATGTAACTGTTTTATAAATTCTAATTTTCAGTTTTTTTTTTAAAGCAGACTGAATAGCAAAAGTATAAGCCCGCCACTGGTCCCTATCCTGAGCAAGATTAATCCATGCTCTATCATCATATCCCATCTCCCTCAAATCCATTTTAATATTATCCTCCCATCTACGTCTCGGCCTCCCCAAAGGTTTTTTTCCCTCCGGCCTCCCAACTATGCATTTCTGGATTCGCCCATACGTGCTACATGCCCTGCCCATCTCAAACGTCTGGATTTAATGTTCCTAATTATGTCAGGTGAAGAATACAATGCGTGCAGTTCTGTGTTGTGTAACTTTCTCCATTCTCCTGTAACTTCATCCCTCTTAGCCCCATATATTTTCCTAAGCACCTTATTCTCAAACACCCTTAACCTATGTTCCTTTCTCAAAGTGAGAGTCCAAGTTTCACAACCATAAAGAACAACCGGTAATATAACTGTTTTATAAATTCTAACTTCCAGATTTTTTGACAGCAGACTGGATGATAAAAGTTTCTCCACCGAATAATGACACGCATTTCTCATATTTATTCTGTGTTTAATTTCCTCCCGAGTATCATTTACATTTGTTACTGTTGCTCCAAGATATTTTAACTTCTCCACCTCTTCAAAAGATAAATTTACAATTTTTATATTTCCATTTCGTACAATATTCTCGTCACGAGACATAATCATATACATTGTCTTTTCGGGATTTACTTCCAAACCTATCTCTTTACTTGCTTCCAGTAAAATTCCCGTGCTTTCCCTAATCGTTTGTGAATTTTCTCCTAACATATTCACGTCATCCGCATAGACAAGCAGCTGATGTAACCCGTTCAATTCCAAGCCTTCTCTGTTATCCTGGACTTTCCTAATGGCATACTCTAGAGCGAAGTTAAAAAGTAAAGGTGATAGTAAGCTACTGTTGTACAGCTCTTAAACATGTCGAGCTCTCCAAATTAAATTGCCCCATCGCCATTCTTCGCCCAGTCATTATCATATGAGATGTGTTCGATTAATTTGCTAAACATTTGCCATTCATTACAGGTCAGAGTACAGTTGCGAATGTAATGAAAGTGCTACTGCCTTTAATTGCTGGCCTCATATAATGAACGGCTAATAACTGGACATAATTTCCCTATTGAACCGACACATTAGTGCTTGGTATAAAACAGTGACAAGTTTCCTTTATTCTCCTCGCTGCGCGATATGCAGCTGTCACTGATGGCTAACCCAGTTTTACAGGCTAATTCACATACGAAACTCTGTATTTGCTATATCAAAAATAAATAAACCTGTTTTCAAGATGCAATACAGGTGGAACTGTAAGTAATGTCATTAATTGAGACAGGGAGATCAAAAACCCACTAACTCCAATTTTTGACAAAATTGAATTACGGGCTGGATGATGTTTTTAGTGGAAGGCAAGAATACACTAATATCGACATTCATCTGCATTCTGGGGGCTGTTTTAAACTCGTGGAAGTCAGAACTCCAATTACGCCATGGAATAAAAGAGTTTTTGCATTCCAAACTTAATTTCCCGGTAGGTGGCAAATTATCGCTCAACCAGCTGAGTAAAGTGATATGATACCACAGTCTACTATATACAGTCACGAAGCTTGGGATGATTTTTTGCATTTCTCGCGATAGTTGCTAGCCGCTTGGAGCGCTGTGAGTACTAGGAACAATAGACTGTCACAGTCATCGTGATCTAATACAGGCCGTAAGGCAGACCATGTAACTCGCTTAACCCGATCACGAAGGACGGCGCACAGTGGTCAATTTCTCGATTTTAGGAGGACAAAATTATTTTTTGTTCTCTACTGGCAATAGCATCGGTTTTTTTTACTTTCCTGTTAGTAATTGACACTCTTAAGATTACAAGACGTAAAATTTAATAATAATAATAATAATAATAATAATAATAATAATAATAATAATAATAATAATAATAATAATAATAATATCAAAATACATGCGATACAACTAGAAGTTAACTTAACTAAATATCAACTTCATGTTGATAATGATAATGAAAATATAATATTTATTATTATTATTATTATTATTATTATTATTGTTATTATTATTATTATTATTATTATTTATAATTTTTACGAACATGCCCTACTGTTACAAGATATTTAGATACAACTAATTTATAAACATTGTTAACTTCTACAAATATTATATAAATTACCTGATATTATTGTAAAATGAAGACGGTATTCTTTCCCATCAATCACAGGAAGAGACGGTCTTAATCACTATCCTCTTCTGAACTCCCATCCGTTGAACCATGGGCAATGCTGTCCAGTCTCGGTGTTTCCAACAAACCTAACACTTCACTGCCAAGGGAACTTTTCTTTCTTGGTAATTTCCTTTTGCTTGAAATAAGCAGGTCAGAAGAAATTAGAAGCATGTGCAAAAGGTCCTTGTTACAATTTATTCTTGAGATTTTTCGAGTGTTGTGTTCTCGGAAAAATCTATACTCTTTATGTCTGGCTTCTTGGGCATCTTCTGATAACTCTCCAATAGGCAATATCATGTTGTTCACAACATCTGCACCATGTATAAGTATTTTATGGACAGTGGCAGGCATGTAGTACCATCCACACAATTTCACACAGAGATCAGCAGTGTCTAAGGCATACTTTTTGAATGCACCAATGTTCAGGCTATATCCACTTGACATAACGTCCAAAATTACGGAGAAACGATGGATAAGAGCTTCATCAACACCAGTTATTTCAGACGATTTCTTTGAATCCTCGAAAAATCGGCGAGAAGTGTTGCCATCGTTCGTGGTACCACTACCTGGTTTCACAACATCAACTAAAAGGCCCATTTCAGTTCTAAATTTGTTAATAATTTCTTCTTTTCCTTGCCTCATAAGCTACTTTCTTCCTTTGATCCCCGCGTACCTGCCACTTCTTTATTTCTATTCTGTACCCAATATGAAGCAAACACTCAAAAAATCTAATTCTTGCATGCAGTGTCGAAAGTCCAAATTCAAATGCACTTTTATTTATAGGTAATGACTGTATTTTTTCAAATCATTCATGTCTTTCAGCTTAGCACCACATATGTAACACACTTGGGCTGAAGGATTATCCATGAGAGCATTGCATATTTTGCCGTCGACCATAGTTTTAATTAAATTATGTTCCACAAAAAATTCTCTATTTCCCATTATAATTCTGGTTGGTACTAAACTCTGTATCTGTTCTCCAATATGTGCGATTTCTTCTCTCGTTTTTTGTGGCGTCTCTTTTGTGAACTGAAATCGGTTGGGTCTGCAATGTCTTGTTGATGATGTTCTTGGATTTTGCCAGAGAACCGTTTTTCGCCTAGACTCTTCATCTTCACCCAGGAGTTGTAAAGGCACTATTGAAGACAAAAGTATTTCAGAATCTGTAGCTCCTTCATACCCCGAAATATTTTGTTTGTAAAGGGAATGGCCTGAGCTCCCTTCACACCCCCATTTGTAAGTCATTTGAATTTTGTGAATTCAGTTTTCTTCGTTTTGAAAGGAATGTTCAAGAACTTCTTTTTGAACAATAGATAAACGCTCAACAGTGTGGTCAAGTAAACATTGTAATTTTACTTCTGCCAGTGAATCTGTAATTATTAGCGCTTCCTGACTGGGATAGCATTCTGATTTTGCATTTAGCAGTCTATAATATGGCGGGTGTTTGCGCTTCTTTCTTTCGCACTTTTTTGTAATGCTACATATTGATGTTTTGTTAATTTTAAATCAACAAGCAAAGCTAGTGCCTCCTCTGTTGTATATGTATTACAATTAGGCTCAGTGGCTGGCTGTTGGCAAATTTTTTTTATTTTCCGTACTGATCTCGGACTTTTCGACACAGATTCTTGAATAATTGTTGCCACATTTCTTTTACCTTCATACGTAAGAGACATCTGTGTTGCCAGGGCAAGTTCTTGTGACGAACAAGATTTTGAAAGATTTTCCACTTTTCTTTTCTTTGTTTCTACACTACTCGAAGAAAACAGTTTCCTTGGGCGCCCTCTAACTGCACCCGAGGCTTCTCCTTGGCAAGATTCCTCAGTAGGTATTGGAACTGACAATTCTACATCAAGCCATTCTGAATATTTCTCTAAAAATCGCGACATTGTCCTATTACATGACCTCCACCTTCATAACAGGTTACACGAAAAAATTCTAATTTTTTCAAAAAGTTCTGACTTAGGTTTTCATCACAACCTTCAAATTTCAATTTTGACAATGCATATGAAAGTAATTGTTGTAACACTTGTGATGACCTTGCTTTCATTACACAGTTTGTGCTTTGGAGAAAAGTGAATAGATCGCGGCGCGTAACTGCAGTCGCACAATCTGCAAGAAAGTAGATATTTTGAAAAAACGGGCAAACCTCGGCAAATAAAATATATGCAGGCTTAGAGATTAAGTTCTAAGGAAATTGATTGCTAAGATTTTATCGTGACCCATCGTGAACCAATTTTTATATTCCAAGAGCAAGTTGCGAAATATATTTAAAATTATAATATTTTACGCGCATAAGTGTTAAGCATGTACACCCAAACTATTAATGTTATAGACTTGGAATAAAATGTAAAACATACCTTCAACATTCTTCTCCATTCCTGCACAACAGATTTAACGAAACACTTCACCAGTAACACAGAACCACACAAGAAATGCGATCGCTCCACACTGCAGATAACGCACGACTGAGGGATACGCAAGAACCCATAACTTTGACCCTGTCTCAAGTTTAATACAAACATCGAAGCCATAAACTATATTCAGTTTAGAAAGCTTTGGTTCTTTGTTATCGCATTCCCATACAACAAAACATCATCAGAGAAACTCGAAATTTCGACTTTTGTCCTCCTAATATCGCGATATTGACCACTGTGCGGCGTTTCAACCATATAAATTACAATAGAAATGTATAAAAAGTAACATATATTTCTCTAAAATGTAGTGTAATTGCATTAATAAAATTTAAAACAATGATTAGGGGACACTTCAGACATAATTCCTTGCGAGTTAAGGTGTAATATTATTTTTGGTGTGAAAATTACGTTGTTCATATGTGTAATACCGCACCTGCCTCTATTTCGATTAAATATTGTAAAAGTCTTGTACATTCATTTATGCACGATTCAATAATTTTCAGTTGCACCGTACGAATAAAAAACGTTTTATTTAACGACACTCGCAACTGCAGAGGTTATATCACCGTCGCTTCCCGTACGAATATTTAGATATATTGAAATTATAGGTTATGTTTACTATATTTAACTTATATTCCTATATTCGCAATTATACAGTATATAATTAAACATAATGTCATGTATGACACCCGTCACATTCTATTTGTCTGTATTTTAATACTACAATTGAGTACTGAATTATTGTATTTATCTACTACCTAAGAGACGAAGTAACATAATCGTACGTAGGCCTACACTAATTTCATAGGAGTGGTATGGTAAATTTTCTGTCTACAATTAAGGGAGGTAGATGTGCACAAAATCACAATATAAATTCTTTTTTATTGAACCTCAAAATAGATTCCATCTAAACTTAAAATTTGATGCGAACAGATTATGTTAACACGTAAAATTCTCTTCACATTAAAATAACACAGTTTTGTAATTATTTCGGCAACATATTATGCAACAAGAAGTAAACGGAACTTATGGACACATTACACTAAATAAAACTTAGCAATAATACGCAATAAATTTATAATATAATATTTCACTGAGCTACATACACTGAAATAGAAAACCCTAACATACATTACGGCCTGGTCTAGATCGAAAAGGCATTGACTGTGCCGTATTTCGCTTTGTTGTGAAAAGTTGTGTAAACTGTGAAATGTTCATTATCGGTTGTAATAACTGTAAATGGCTAAAATACAATAATTTGAATAATAATATGGGACAAGGAGACGTTTGTGGTACTATAAATATTGTAAGAAAAACAGGTCAGAGTTATCCTTCTTCCGAGAGATCCAGGAAGGTGAATTTATAAAATATAATATATTTTATGAAAATAATATATGTATTTCATATTTCAATAGTGGAAGGAAGGTGTTAATTTTTTCAAAAGAATACGATATCGAAAGTACAATACATTTTATGATCTGCTAGGGAAAGAGTCTGTGATGAGGCGATAGTAGCGATCCTGGTGGTTAGCAACTATCTATGGATGCATATTTCAACTGTCTATGTTTGCATATTTAGTAAGTATTGAGCTTCATGATTGTATATTGTGCTAATATCGACATTCATCTGCATTCTAGGGGCTGTTTTAAAACTCGTGGAAATCAGAACTCCACTTACTCCATGGAATAAGAGAGTTTTTGCATTCCAAGCTTAATTGCCCAATAGGTGGCAACACTATCGCTCAACCAGCTGAGTAAAGTGATACGATACGGTATTCAGAATGTCACAAAAATCTATGAAATCTATATAAGTAAGACTATTAAAGGCACAATATCGAGTCGATTAACTTCCAGAATCCCAATACAGATGCATCATTCCCCAGTCAACTAAAGTACAATTCAGCATTGCCATTGAAGAAGAAAGCAAAAGGACTTGCAAAATTTAATGCAGTTTATTTCTGAGGAAAGTAGGATAAATTACCTAATTTTGTTTACGGACAGAATCTAGATGCACAGGAAGAGCATGAGAGTGAGAGAAAAAACAGAATCTGTAACATGAATGGGACTGTGTTAACATTTGAACATTTTTTGTGGTTTTATTTGTGTATTTTGATGTGCTTCATGGTAATTTGTGACTTTCTGTCTCATATATTTGCACTTTTAAAAAATGTAGCAATGTTAATCTTAATAATAAACTTCCATTTTCTCGTATATTCCAATGTTTCATAAGGGAATTATGATATACTTATCTCTTTTTCTTCACATGACTCATATTTATTCACTTTTCTTAATTCATACACTGTGGAAGTCAAAAAACCACTAACTCCAGCGGTCGACCTGGTTGGCGAGTTGGCATAGCGCTGGCCTTCTATGCCCAAGGTTGCGGGTTCGATTCCGGGCCAGGTCGATGGCATTTAAGTGTGCTTAAATGCGACAGGCTCATGTCAGTAGATTTACTGGCATGTAAAAGAACTCCTGCGGGACAAAATTCCGGCACATCCGGCGACGCTGATATAACCTCTGCCGTTGCGAGCGTCGTTAAATAAAACATAACATTAACTAACTCCAGCAGTGTTTATTTCAAATTGTAGCGTAAGATAATGTAAAAATTTAGGTTTTGAAGTATTTAATTAATAAAAAAAATGTAATTTTACACAATATTAATAGATAAATGCATAATATTTAAAGTTTGTAAGAGAAATAATAATCCATTTTGAATCTTGCGTACACTACTTTCAACACGAATATAATTAATTGATTAACTAGTGGACTTACTAGTGTTAATTATGTAAGATTTGTCCGGCTTACAGCTGTTTCAGTGCTTCATGCACCGTCCTCAGAGCCTACTAGATCTAGTAGGCTCTGAGGATGGTGCGTGAAGCACTGAAACAGCTGTAAGCCGGACAAATCTTACATAATTAACACTAGTAAGTCCACTAGTTAATCAATTAATTAGAAATAATAAGTTTTTTCTCTCTCCTGTAAAATTTGGTTTATTGGAGTTAGGGAGTTTTTGATTTCCCTGTCTCAATTACAGAGGGTTATTCTTTGAAATATTTCAAAGAAAAAAGTTTAATACAATTTTGGTCGTTAGTGCTTCCTTCCCGAGATAAAAAATGTTTTATAAGAAACATTTCATAGCATGTTTAGGGAAAGTCATTGATTGAATTCACAATATGCTCAGTCAATTTAAGAGAGCAATGTATTCAGCCATTCAGTATTCTGCTCAGGGGCAGGTCTTTCACTGCAAATCCAGCTTTCTCCAATCTTTCATATTTTCTGCCTTCCTCTTTGTATTCCCATGTGATCCATATATCTTAATGTCGTCTATGATCTGATATCTTCTTCTGCCTCGAACTCTTCCCCCGTCCACCATTATTTTCAGTGCACCCTTCAGTAGGCAGTTTCTTCTCAGACAGTGACCCAATCAATTCCTTTTCCTTTTCCTGATCACTTTCAGCATCATTCTTTCTTCATGCACTCTTTCCAACACAGCTTTATTTCTTATTCTGTCTCTTCACTATACACACGTTCCATTCTTCTCCATATCCACATTTAAAATGCTTCTATTCGCTTTTCTTCACTTTGTCGTAATGTCCATATTTCTGCTCCATACAATGTCACATTCCACATAAAGTTCTTCACTAGTCTCTTCCTTAGTTCTTTTTCCAGAGTTCGCAGAAGATGCTCCTTTTTCTGTTAAAAGCTTCCTTGGCTATTGTTATCCTCCTTTTGACTTCCTGGCAGCAGCCCATGTTACTGCTTATAGTACACCCCAAGTATTTGAAGCTGTTCACTTGCTCTACTGCCTCATTTAGAATTTTCAAGTTTGCCTTCTTTGCTTTTCTTCCTATGACCATGGTCTTCGTTTGCATTTATCTTCATCCCCTACTGCTCACAGCTGTCATTTAGCTCCAGTAACATATCCCTTAGTATCATCTCCTCTTCTGCTAACAACGCCATATCATCAGAAAATCTTATGCACTTCATTCTTCTTCATTCTACTATCACCCCTCCCATGTTCTGAAAACAGTTCTTCACTAAATCCTCCAAGTAGATGTTGAACAGGGTAGGTGATAAAGGAAATTCTTGACATAGGCTACACCTCTCCCAATTTCACTTCCTTCTGACATTTTCTTCTCCTATCTTGACTTTGATTCGTTTCATACAGATTAGGGAGTTAGATATTATCTCAAGTCATTCTTCCACATCTCAATAATCTGCCACTTCACGTCCACATTTCTGAATTTCGACCCATTTTCACTTTTTTTCAAGAAAGAAATCTAACCTTTGCACACTTGTAGCAAACTCCACAAGTATTTACTAAAATGGAGGGAATAAGCTGATAGACCAGTATTAACAACTCCCGTCCACATCTGTGGAGTAACGGTCAGCGCGTCTGGCCGCGAAACCAGGTGGCCCGGGTTCGAATCCCGGTCGGGGCAAGTTACCTGGTTGAGGTTTTTCCGGGGTTTTCCCTCAACCCAATACGAGCAAATGCTGGGTAGCTTTCGGTGCTGGATCCCGGACTCATTTCACCGGCATTATCACCTTCATTTCATTCAGACGCTAAATAACCTAGATGTTGATACAGCGTCGTAAAATAACCCAATAAAATAAAGAAAAAACAAAAATTAACAACTCCCAATGTTATGATGTAAGTGGCGGTGGAGATCCCGGGTCAATTTGCTGCGAATGTAAAATTCAAGAGAATTTTAGGAAATAGAAATTTTTCCTAAAGAAAGAGAGAAAAAATATGGATTTTTAATGCCTGAACGAGGTGTCACAATTAAAAAAAAAAGTAATATTTGCACAAGAAGCATTTCAGATATTTTCAATTCTAACCCAAAATTCATCGATCTAAGTATCTACTGTATACGGTATTTCGAAAGTCAGTTCAAACATTAAACCGCTATAAATATTATAATATTTGAGATAGGGAAAAAACAAAAACATCACAGTGTTGGGCAAACAAAGGGGTGTACGAAACATTGGGAAGATGTCCGTCGTTCTCTTGTTCAACGTACAGCATTCTGTCTGCGACATAATGCACAGCATTTTTGCAGATAATGTCTTGGAATATTGGCAATTTCTTGCGAGATGGCATCTTTCAGTTGCAGTAGGATTGTTGGACGTGTCAGGAAAACTGTTCTTCAAAAGTCGGCCGGATTGAAATCTGGAGATCGCGGAGGCCACATTGTTGGAAAGTGCATACTGATGACTTTGGTCAGAAAACGAACCTCAATTACGCGTGTTAACTCCATTATTATTTTTATTAGGTTATTTTATGACGCTTTATCAACATCTTAGGTTATTTAGCGTCTGAATGAGATGAAGGTGTTAATGCCCGTGAAATGAGTCCAGGATTCAGCACCGAAAGTTACCCAGCATTTGCTCATGTTGGGTTGAGGTAAAACCCCGGAAAAAACATCAACCAGGTAACTTGCCCCAACCGGGAATCGAACCCGGACCACCTAGTTTCCCGGCCAGACGCTCTAACCGTTACACTACAGGTGTGGACAATAATAGAATAAAACAAACTGTTACAGCAAACGGGGAGCGCTACAACAGTATGTTACAGAACTTCGTTATCCCTAAACTGAAGAATCACGATATGGAAAACATAATCTTCATGCAAGATGGCGCTGCACCCCATATATTTATCCTAGCAAAACAATTAATTACGCAGATGTTTGGCGATCGTGTCATCAGCAGGCACTTTCCAACAATGTGGCCTTCGCGATCTCCAGATTTCAATCCGGCCGACTTTTGGTTGTGGAGTTACCTTAAAGAACGAGTTTTCCTGACACATCCAACAACCCTACTGCAACTGAAAGAAACCATTTCGCAAGAAATTTTCAATATTCCAAGACATTATCTGCAAAATGCTGTGCATGGTATCGCAGACAGAATGCTATACGCTGAACAAGAGAACGGCGGACATCTTTCCAATGTTTCGTAAACCCCGTTGTTTGCCCAACACTGTGATGTTTTTGTTTTTTCCCTATCTCAAATATTATAATATTTATAGCGGTTTAATGTTTGAACAGACTTTTGAAATATCCTATATATTAATTCGGGAGTAATTAATTTTTTTTCCTGCAAAAATATAACTTTCAGCAAGTTTTCATAACAAAAAAAATTGTTATAAGTTATAATCCGCAGTTTGAAAGATAGAGAGACTGGGTTTGCAGTAAAAAACCTAATTTTCCACAGGCATTTGAGCCCTTTATAAACATCAGGGGATTTTACATGTGGGCTATTCAATCTCAAATCGACCGAAATCTAGAGAAAATTGACCTCGCAATTTTTAAATACAATGGAACTTTTTCTGTCCGTTGACAACTGTGATACAATGCTTTGTGCAAAGTTTGAGGCATCAGAACTTCATAGTGTTTAAATTTAAAATATTTAAATTTATCGTATTTTCATAAAATTAGCAACTTTAAATTGTTGTGGCTCCGAAACCCTTTCACCCAATGATCAAAATCATGGTTTATTTTGATGCTGAGAAATTAAAGTTTATATTGACATGTAAACAGTTTTTCTTACTTTTTATGGAAATGGAGAAATTTAGACTTTTCTTCATTAAGACGCCTTTGCCCATGAAAAAATATTTTTAAAATATATGGTTAGATTCCGCATTGAAAGTACAAATAAACACATATTTTTTACTGGTGCACCGTTGATAAGAAAGTATTGAAAATATCAAATAAAGAAAATAAATAGTACGCGCGTGAACTAACCAGCTGACTGTAGGTAGTCGAGACAAGCAAGGGCAGGAGACAAACACGTGATGTGTCGTCTAGCAGTCATGGCTGGGCTAGCTTTATCACAAGTTTTCATAAACACAGGAGCAAAATGACGCCCAATGCTCGCTTATCTTCAGCTCTCGGCCAGTGCGTGGGGTAGTGCGCCGTTAAAGTCTAGGCGTGTGAAAATAATTTATTTAATACCCTCGAAACTTATTGCCGTGACACTAAGCAAACAATGCCGAATCCTTCTTAATAATGCAAGGTTTTTTTCTCAATATTTTTTTACATTTTTACAAATGGGCAAAAAGCCTAAAAGTAATTAAAATCAGATTATCTGTCTCTCTGTATACAATAAAAATAAGCATTACTTCTTATCATAACCTACCAAATGTCAGTTTCAAAATGAGCTCCCGTTCAATGTTCTGCAGTAAATGGTTCCAGAATTCTGAACGCTGAAAGAGGCTTGTTTTTATAAAATACTCTAAATTTGTCGCTCAATAGTATGAAAACCGTTTGACTTTCGATAGTATATTTTTGAAAATGCACTCTCCTCAGCACCTTGTATAAATAGGAAAAAATTAGAGTAGTAAAAAAATTCGAGGTTTTTTACTGATCGATTTCATATGGAATGGCCCATAAGTAAGATTATAAGGACAAGAGTGCAACATCGCTTTCGAAGAGGTATCCTAAAACTTCTGGTAGAACCTTATTGGGATTCGAACCCACGCCCAAGCTCAGCCACAAATCAGGAGACCAGCTCCTCATCTCTGAGCTACCCTGGTAGTAGTCTCTGTATTAGAGCTAAAATTTTATAACACGGTCACTGAAGAATTCTGTTTAGACAATGTAACGTTTCAAGGACAGCAATGTTACAGCGATTTGTGGGCAGCCTATGGCAACCGTATGGGCCACACGCATCCCCATTACTACCGCAATTATATTATCGTTTACAAACTTGTGGCAGCAGGCCAGCACATGTTAACAGACCCAATCCATCAATCTGTTTCGCCGTCACTTAGCTTACACCCAGTCCAATAGACGCTCACAAAATGCTGCATAGTTTACTCCATCGGTAATGACCAGACGACGCTGGGTTCCTTCCTTAAATCGATCTTAACAAGGCGCGAGGAATTTATTACACATACAGGGTGATTCGCGAGGATTTACCGTCCCTTACAGAGCTTATTTCCGAAGACATTCTGAGCAAAAAATGTTATACAGGGACATCACTTTTTTTTTACTTGCATTTTTATTGTACCTGCGTTTCTGAATGTACTTGACTCCCATCCCTTTCACTTTCTTGCTCCCGTCAGCCACACAAACTTACGGCCGCTGTAGCAAACGAAGTCTGCTAGCAGTGAAGTAAATAGTACAGAGTATAGTGTGTTTCATAAATATGGTTGCGTTTTCCATAGAAGGAGAGCATATATATGTAACTGAAGCTTATTTCCAGAGGCAGGTATTTATGGAGATTAATTTTATCATTTGTGTTTTTTAATATTGGTGTCGGCGGAGATTGTTGGAGATTGATTTGTACTCTTGTTGGATATTAATGTGAATTTTGGAAAATACAACTATTTTGAAATTGGAGTATTAACTCAGTATGAATGTTGTTTTTCAAATAATTAACATTAAAGGTTCATTGGATTCTGGTAAAGGTGCGGTATGGCCAATAGACAATATTTGTTGGATTGAAACTGTATTTAACACACATTCATTAAAAAAGGAAAAAAAAAAAAAACTTGCAGCCCTCAAATAATACTTTCAAATTATTAGTGAAATGTTGAATTCTCCGTCTTTTGAGTTCACTAATGTAATTAGAACACCTGGAATACCATGTAATGTAGCCTACTTGAATGTGCAACAAATTCAAATGAAAAAAAAATGTCCGAAAAAAGAACTCAGAATATGAAATTCGCTATAAAACGACACAATAATAACAATTCGCGAATGTGTTCATATTTCGCTATTAGAACTCTATTTCGCGATTTGTCGCGATTGTTTCATCCGCATATGATTAATCAGAACCACTTAATTCGTAAAGATTAGTAAAAATCTATTGTATATCTAGCCTATTAGGCCTATGTCGTGATTTTCGCGATCTCCGTAAATACCCGCCCCTGCTTATTTCGCACAGGTAGAATACGGTGTACAGCATGACTGAATAACTTTATCTGTATGGACTGAGCAGAAGTGCAGATTACAGTTCCCGAAAGTACGGTAATATGCTGAATAAAGTAGCCATTTATAATGAATAAAACCGCCTGAGGAGTTGAGTTTGTGGAAAAAAATGTCGCTACTCTACTGTATTTTGATAAAATACCATAAAAGCAATGATCAAACTGAAAATTCTAATATCGCATTTCTCTGTAACATAAATGGATACACTACTTTTCTCTCCTCCTATAACTAGTAAAATGATTTATTTACATATTGCACTAGTAACACCAAACTCCTGTAATGGAACGGGGTATCAGTGTTTCCGAGTATAGCCAGGTTAATGTTACAAATGTTGGTAAAAATAAAGTGATGTCCCTATATAATAGTACATTATGCAAGGAGCCTATAATGGTAGTAATTAAGACGCGAGTATGTTTCATACGAGCGTCTTAATTACTATTATAGGCAAGTTTCATACGCCTTTTTATGCTCGACCATATTTCTAACTTGAAATTATTCACAAGTATTCATGTTATGGTTATCTAAGTGAAGAGCGGAACTGACCTTCTAAATTTGAGATGTGCGCAGACGCGAAAATATTGATTTCTTCCGAGGCACGAATGTCATTGACCTTGATATAATCTAGAGAATAACATGAACATTAATCTTGATATAACCTGGAAATTGATTTGGAATTGAAAAACGAGATGACAAATTGAATTTATTTGAATATTATTTACAATTAACGCTAATTATTATAGTAACAGAACATAACCTTCTGCGACAGTGTTGAATTTCCAGCCTCCGTGACTTTTCGCTAATTGTCTTTCGATTGCATATCCGAGAATAATCGATACTTGCGGTTTTATAATGGTACAATGGTGATTTCTCATTGGCTGAACAACTGAATTATAATAAATAGGTGTACTTTAATGAGGTGCATTAAAGGGCTACTACCAGGTGTATAATTACTACATTTCGGCATGGTCGAGCATAAACATTTGTCCTTATCTCAATAGTTTCAGAATTACATTAATTTGAAGTTGTTAGTAAAATACCATTTTTCTTTAGTTTTAAGGATAAAAAATATTACAAGTAGAGAATGAACTATTCAGAAGTATCATTTCTTTAATTGGCTAGTATTCTGAAGCTAAAAATGTGTTGTTAATTTCTTTGCACAGATTTTATTTTTCAATCTTTAACTAAAAATGACATCATTCTTACGCACTTATCACAAAAATTGTTACAAATCATACGACTTTAGGAACTTGATTCTTTACAGTTTAATTATGCATCCTAATGTACAATCTTAAATAATTTACAAGAGTGGCGTGATTTGTAACAATTGTTGTGATAAATGCGCAATAAAATGTAATTTTGTATCCATTTTGATACAAACACACTAAAACACACCCCGATCAAATTCTCAACACACAGATCAATTTCAGTACACACACACTATTTGACTCCACTTTTCAACACCTTTCAACGATCAAACGCACCCACACAACATGCAGAGAAGTTCGAGATGACGCCGAGATCTAGTAGGCTCTGAGGATGGTGTGATGAAGCACCGAAACAGCTGTAAGCCGCACATACTTACATTAATTAACACGAGTAAGTCCGCTAGTTAATCAATTACATAAATATGTATCAATGTTATTGTTTGTGCTGTGAGAGCTAGCCAATAGAGATACGAGTACCCACGTGTGTGATCTTATGACATCAACATTCATTCACAGCATTACCCCGCTTCGTCTCATTCCGCAGAGACTTTCTCGTGATTGGAGAACAGTACAGATTTCATTTTTCAATTTTTAACTAAAATGATATCATTCTTACACACTTATAAGAAAAATTGTTACAAATCATACGACTGTAGGAACTTTATCCTTTACAGTTTAATTATGCATTCTAATGTACAGAATTTACAAGAGTGGCGTGATTTGTAACAATTGCTGTGGTAAATGCGTAAGAAAATGTAATTTTGTAGTTTAAAATCGAAAAAAAATTCTGTACGAAGCAACTATGGAATTCACAACACAATTTTAGCTTCAGAATACTAGCTAATTAAAGAAATAATACTCCTGAATAGCTCATTCTTTATCTGTAATATTCTTTTACCCTTAAAATTCAATAATAATGGTATTTTACAAACAACTTCAAATTAGTGTAATTCTGAAAATATTGAGATTAGGACAAATGTTTATATGATATTTTTTGCTCAGAATGTCTTAGGAACTAAGCTCCGTTAGGGACGGTAAATCCTCGTGAATCACCATAGATAATATACACAATAGTGTATTAGTAACCCAACCATACTTAACTTATGTACTGTACCCTTATACTCCCATTTTTCTCCAATAACTGTCGAATACAAAAAATAAGATCAATAGTCGATCTATTACGCCTAAAATCACACTGATGATTCCCAGTAATTTCATTTACATATGGAGTTAATCTTCTCAAAAGAATATTGGACAAAATTTGTACGATGTCAACAAAAGTGACATTCCTCGAAAGTTACCACAGTTAGTATTTTGCCCCTGCTTAAAGATAGATAGAATTACGAACTCTTTCCATTGCTCTGGTACTTCACTTTTCCGAAAAAGAAAGTAGGCCTATAAGCCTATAAATTTCGCTAGATAATATGCTTCCACCCCCTTGTATTGATTAATTAAAATGTGTCTTAATGAATTCAATTCCTGCGAGCTAAAGCAAGGAGATGCACTAACTTATCATCTTTAGTTTTGAACTTTTCTCTAGAATATGCCATTAGGAAAGTCCAGGAAAACAGAGAGGGTTTGGAATTGAACGGCTGCTTGTTTATGCGGATGACGTGAATATGTTAGGAGAAAATCCACAAATTATTAAAGAAAACACCGGAATTTTACTTGAAGCAAGTAAAGAAGGTTCGGAAGTAAACACCGAAAAAAATAAACTATATGATTATGTCTCGTGACCAGAATATAGTAAGAAATTGAAATATACAAATTGGAAATTTATCCTTTGAAAAGGTGGAAAAATTTAAATACCTTGGAGCAACAGTAACAAATATAAACGTCACTCGGGAGGAAATTAAACGTAGAATAAATATGGGAAATGCTTGTTATTATTCGGTTGAAAAGCTTTCGTCATCCAGTCTTCTCTGAGAAAAAGCTGACAGAATTCATAAAACAGTTATATTACCAATTGTTGTGTATGGTTGTGAAACTTGGACTCTCACTTTGAGAGAGGAACAGAGGTTAAGAGTGTTCGAGAATAAGGTGCTTAAGAAAATATTTGGGGCTAAGAGGGAAGAAGTTACAGGAGAATGGAGATAGTTACACAACGCAGAACTGCACGCATTTTATTCTCCACCTAACATAATTAGGAACATTAAATCCAAACATCTGAGACGGGGAGGGCATGTAAGCACGTAGGCTATGGGTGAATATAGGATACATAGGCCTAATAGTGTGTTAGTTGGAAGACCTGAGGAAGAATACCTTTGGGGAGACCGAGTCATAGATGGGAGGATAATAATAAGATAGATTTGAGAAAAGTGAGATATGATGGTAGAGAGGCTAGGGACGGATGGCGGACTTGTGTGAGGGCAATGAACCTCCGGGTTCTTTGAAAGTCATTTGTAAGTAAGTAAGTAAGTAAGTGAGTGTTTTGAAAGAAGTGTCAGCCTCATTTTTAATATTGGTGTGGGAAGGAGGTAGATATTGTCGGACCATCGGATCTGTGCCTCCGTAAGATATGCGAACTGAACCCTAATTCCTTCTCAGCCTCGGTAATTCATTTCTCTCCCTGCATTCCTATCTCTCTCCCTTTCTGTCCCCCACTACTCACAATTTTGAGCCTTCTTGCGGGACAGTTTATTTGCACTTGCAGTCCAGTGTTGTCAACTCAACATGAATACTGTAGCACGGAGTGGCGAAAAAAAATATTAATAAGCAAGTACGTAATAGTATTTTGCGATGAAGAAAAACAAATAGGTCAATATCTGTTTCCTATAAATCAGGCAACGTAAAGAGCAGCTGCGATCACAGGTGAGGCTTATTTTATTTCAATTAATTACGTATTAAAATTACTTACTTAACTAATAGGGGAGGCTGTTGTACCTTTAAACACTTTTCACATTTTATTTTTTTTTTAATTTTGGGGAATGAAATTTTTTAAATGAAAAAAATGCTTGAAATAATTATTGAAGATTCCTTTACAACTTCCTGTATGTATTTTCCTGTTTCACAGATCTATTAAGGATGGAAAAAATAAAATGAAGAGATATGTAATGTGTTCAAAGGTACAACAGGATCATGTATCTTGGAACATACTCTCTCGTAAGTTGGAACACATGGAATATAGATGGGAATATAGCTGTAAAAACTGACAATCATATCTAAAATGTATTTGCAATCATAAACCAGAGCAGGCTTCTCTGATTGAGATTTTATTTCCTGGAGAAGCAATAACTGCTTCAACAGCTTTCTTCAAGGCATCCGGATCAATTGGGGGACCTCTTAACTCCAGACTTACTTCGTGACATGACCTTAAAATAAAAGAAAAACAAAAACCGATAGTATCGTGTAATTTGGAACATGTTCCATGGTACAAGATGTTTTGTGTTCAAAGGTACAAGAGGGTGCACGTTTAAACAAATATGGCTCCGAAAACTAGAGATTCAAATAAATCATGGAAATTAAAGTATGATATTACTCACCAGATGATAGGGAACACACCGTACTTGAAAGATATTAACAAATGCAATCTGGTTTTGTGTTAGAAAACATACATCAATGAACGAAATGTTTACTTTTGGTACTAAAAAACTTCTTTTGTCCACGGAACTCGCATTTTGCAATAAATCAAACTGAAACTATGACAAGAGCTACTTAGCGGCTTCTCTACAATCTACTTCATTTTGAGTCTTCTAGGTAGCAGCAAAAATTAAAAAACAAAAAATCTTCAAAGGTACACTATGCTGAAGGTACAACAGTATCCCCTACTAATAATTCAACATTTTTATGTAATTTATATAGGCAGGTCAGAGCTCCTAATAAAGAAAATCAGGAGAGAGAGACAGAGAGAGAGAGAGGGAGAGAGAGAGAGAGAGTCTATGCAGGAGATGAAAAGCTAGAATCACCAGGGAAGAACAGACCAAGGGAACCTAATTCTTGTTGAAGAAATTACTGAAGGTTGCGAGAGAAGCAATAATTTCCAAGGTTGGACAGAAAAATTACGGAAAGTGATTCGAGACATGGGATTTAGGTTTAAAAAATGTAGAAATACAAGATGCATTTTGATTGAAAGAAATGGTATTGTAGCATGGAGGATAAGTTATTTATGACACCGTTTGACGGAAGTTTGGCAACATCCCTATTCGGCAAGGTTCGTGGCCTGCTGTTTAACGTGGTGGGAGGAAAGCGGGTGGAATGGAGCGAGTACAGGCGTTAACTTTTCCAAGAACGACGACAGAGCTGAAGGGGCACAGATCCGATGGTCCGACAATAGGGATATCTTATGTGAAGTTTTACCGTCAGATGGCAGGAGCGTTCCATGCGGCGCAACATGTTGTAGGGCTACGTTTTGTCATATGTTACAGTTGATTACGTTTTCCCTCTTGTTGGTTTTCTGTGCGTGTCAAAATTATATTTACAGTTATTTCGTATAACCTAGTATAATTTAATATAATTCAATATTTTCTTACCTCATAATTTAATTTAATTTACAATAAATAATAATGTAAACCTCTATAATATTGAGCGATTCCCCGAAATGGGTGGGGAAATCTGCAGTATGCAGAATATAAATACGAGTAAATTGAATGTTCATGAACCTAAACGAGAACTTTGAGAACAATATGCTCGAATAAAAATATAGGAAATATGTCGAAAGTGAATATTGCCCTCTTTAATCATTAGTATTTAAGAACCGTACGCTAAAAACAGGATATGCAGCCACCAATGTGGTTTTTTTAGAGGGAAGAAACTATCGAGATTGAATTCCTTGTATTTTTTCTGTAGTTGCAGAAAGATCAAATGCAATTTTTAATAGGATGATATAATATGATCGCAATAGTATCACGATTAGTCGTGCGTTTTGTAGGTTAAGGACATGCACTTTTTAATACTATGTAGGATGATTTTGAAAATTTGAAGTTAAAACATGATTTTAATAATTAGGGTACAGTACATTAAAAACATTATTCACGAAATGGATTTCACTATGGATCGTCCTGGATAATAAACATTCCAGTTTATCGAGAGTTTACTGCAGACGTAAAATTCGGAGACTCCTACAATTACCAAATATAATCTAAGCTAACATAGCTCGCTGTCGAGGTTGCATACGTTTTTATTAATTTTTCTTTTTCCTCTTCCAAAATGAAACTATAGTCAACAATTCCTTACTTGAAGTAGTTACTTTTATTTAATAGCTAGCACTTTCGAGGCCCAATTTTATTACTTATATTTTTTTAAGATTTAAAGCATATATTCAGAATATTTGGGGACCTGATTGAAGACAAAACGCTTTTCCTGATTTTTACATATAGGAACATAACAAAAATTTGCCATTTTTAGTTGTTTTTAAGAGTCTTTAATATACTAATACACTACGTATATCCTCACGGTCTTACTAATAAACCGTGTATAGTTTTTATACGAGACTTATGCAGCGTTGAGACAGAAAACGTTAATAATAAACCATGCATAAGCGATGGATGCAGTGGCGGTTCCTCGGGGGAGGGAAGGGAGGAACGTCCTCCTCACATTTTCTTCTTTTGAAAGTAAATACCAAATAAAATATGTGCCTTGAAATTCGAGAAAGATTCGATAATTTTTAAGTTCACAGCTATAAGAAGAACTCGGTTGATCGAGTTTTAAACGACGCGCGCTCGTGTACTGTAAAAACTGTAAGAAAGATGCGAGATTGTCTGTGTAGGCAACCGTGGCGAAAAGGCCATGGTGCACCGAGCCACTGTGTAAGCTGCAACGTGCATAGCACCTATGGAGGGAGGCGGACAACCGAAGGGGAAGTTAATGTTTAGGACGTGTAACGAAGAAAGAAATGAACAAGAAAACATAGGACACATTATCACAACCTAAAATTAACTGTCTTCAGAATGTCTCTGCGACAAAGTTTCAAAATCAGGAATTATGTCACTTACTGCCAGTCGTAGTTGATCACGAAGGTATTTGTCTGTCAGTCGTGATCTAAATTTGGTTTTTACTATTTTCATTGTTGAAAATAATTTTTCACAAACGTAAGTTACAGCAAACATGGCTTCAACAGAGCAAGCGAAAGAACAAAGCTTCAAATATTTATTTTTTTCCAAAGATTTGAAAAGTTCAATATCTGTCAAGTCCTTACATCTAGCTTTCATTTAACATCACATTGTAAATCTGTGAGTTTAAATTGAAAATCTAACCGCATTATTCGTACATCTGCTGTAAAAGAATCGACGTACAGAGATGATGATGATGATGATGATGATGATGATAATAATAATAATAATAATAATAATAATAATAATAATAATAATAATAATAATAATAATAACACTTAACCTTTTAATGTTTCATCAGTAACATGTAGTAACTTATAATGCCGTTTTATGTTATACAACCGTTTTCCTAGTAATATTTGTGAACAAATCATACATTTAATATTCTCATCATATTGTAAGCAAAAGAATGCATCCTCCCATCCTACTTGAAACTTTCGTTTTTTTATAGACGTACATGGTTTCGAGAGAGACATTGCGACGATACGCCACTCGCAGGTCCGAGACAAATACAAATAGAACGGAGTTTGACTCCAGTGAGTGAGAGGGTGGGGGTTGTAGGTAGGAAGCGAGAGAAAAGCACTGCGAGCCACAATGTGCTCGTGAGTCGCATTTTCGCCGCGGCTGGTGTAGAGGAAAGGCACTCCATTCCTCCTCTACTGCAGTTAACACACATAGACAACAGCGCTCTAGCGGCCAGAGAAAGAACCAGAGTTTTAAAGCAAGGAAATTGAACGGAGAGGGAGGAGATCCTCCTCTGAATCAGCGCATGGGCGGGAAATAGAAACCGACTGGTCGTGCAGCAAGCTCGCTACCGCTGCCATCTAACGATCTTGCATTCAACCAGACTAGAACACATCTAGGAGGAGGCACAACAAAAACAGTTTTAACGCAACGCTATGAAAGACACCATATAAACTTTTTTTTAATTATAAATCAAAAATATTATTCATTGCACTTTATATAGGCTACTATTCATGGTTTGAAACTTTCGTGGATATTTGAAAGTTAAAGTCGGGTTTATGTAAAATAAAGAGGAAGTAGTTCTATGTAATTGGCCCCTGAAATTCACTTCTATCCATTGTTTACTAGACAGAGCAACAGCCAAGTTGTCAGTTTTGTACAAATATATTTGAAACTGAAAGTAGGTACTCCAAACTACATCATTTTTAACGTAAAAAATTAATCGGCCACCGGCAGCTTTGAACAATAATGATAGTATGACCTTACAAGAACTGACATTCTTCAAAAGCATGTGATACTGAACTTGTAAAATGTACATCTGGCAACAGAGACCACGTGGGTGGGTGCAGTGTTCTCGCTTTCCTCAGATTATTTCCCATTCCCATTTCCATTTCCGTAAAACGGTTCCGGTTACGAGTTAGTAGCTAGTCTCTTCCAACACGTGTGATGCTGTAGTGTGCTCGAAAAATGCTACGAGGTTGTGAATTTCCTTGTAATTGTTAATTTGCGCAATTAATCAACAATGAATGGAAGTGAAAACATAATATATTTTGGACAATTTAGGAAACTCAGTTTACAAGAACAGATTATTGCTATACTGAAGGGAAGGCCAACCCCAACACTACCTGGTCTTACAGGTATGCATGTAGGCTCATTTGTAGCATGTTTCATTCAAGAAGGTGTCATTTCATGGTGTTAACCTCTTTCCTCCTCTTAAGAAATATGCAGGAGCCGCCACTGGATGGATGTATAAACAATCTGTAACTATACAATGGGAATTGCTTTGCAGTAGTTATATACACGAAACCCCTTGTTTAAGCGTTGTATACAGAGAAAAAAATGGCCGCCCCTCTAACAGCTGTTCGTATCGACTGTCATTTTATGATGATGGATGCCTTGTAACCACAGAAGAACACACCAAAGAGCACAGAATAAGTAGAAAATTACTGCTTAGCTTGTAATCTTTGACCAAAATATAGTGTGGTAATCGATCAGAGCCAGTTGTGCTATCGATTCTTAACACGACACACTAGAGCGCTCTACCGGATGCAATAGAGAATCTCAGATATTCTAATACCTTTCGTAATGAAGTAATGACGAAACTATGAAATAGCTATGTTAACAGTTATAGTGTTATACACGACGTATGTAGTGATTATTAGTAAGGAATTTACACACGACTTATAAACGAGCTACTCATTGTATAAGTATAAGACAGTTAAACGTCTGTATATAGAGTTTTTATTAGTAAGACAGTCAATGTTTATATACCGAAAAACAAATGCACACGCAAAGCGCATCCCTCATAGTACACGTGCGCTATCTGTTGGTGCTAGTTCAGGATATCCCTATAGAAGTGTGAGCTTGGATCAAGTTTAGGTGATGTGTCTCTCCTGTGTACATGAGAAGGAATATGGGTGGAATAACTTTTATAATTAGGCCTACAAGGAAATCTGGGCTGCAAGAATGACTATCTCATATTTCAGACAACATTTAACTTAACTCTAAGTGGACAGGAGTTCAGAACGGGGGCTATGCCATGATCGTTGTTGTTTTATTCTTTAAAAGTTTGAATCGCTGCAGCAGAAAAGAGAAGCCTAAATATTTATGGCTTCTTGTAGCGAGACTTAGCAAGGAAAGAGCGCTGCATTTTCACCTGCGAGAGAAGCTGAGGCGAGGGGGTGAGTTTATCTGGTGTAACTGATGAGGAGAGCGGCGGGCGGCCTAACTAATTGCGAGGGAGAACCACTATTAGTGTCTTGAGACGCTACAATTAAGTAGAAGACGTATACAAGTTTGTTACGCCACACAACTAAACAGTTGCAGTACAACTCGGGACGCTGCACTTTTTATACCGTCTGCCGCAGAGCAGACGATTCGGATGTTGCGTTCTAATTCACTATTTCGTTGGAAAACGTTTACTCCTAGAACTCCTTTTTCCAGTGTCTATTGTGAATACAAGATGAGCCCTAAGTAATGTAATTAATTTTAAGGAGTTATTTTTCGGGATATTTCAAACAAAAAAAAAAATTAATACAATTTTGCTCGTTTTTGCTTCCTTTTCGAGAAAAAAATTGTTTTATATGAAACATTTCACAGCGTGTTCTGAGCAAGCTATTGATCTAATTCCCAATTTAAAAGAGCGGTGTGTTATAAACATAAAATCCAGACGTTTGAGATGGGCAGGACATGTAGCACGTATGGGCGAATCCAAAAATGCATATAGAGTGTTAGTTGGGAGGCCGGAGGGAAAAAGACCTTTGGGGAGGCCGAGACGTAGGTGGGAAGATAATATTAAAATGGATCTGAGGGAGGTGGAATATGATGGTAGTGACTGGATTAATCTTGCTCAGGATAGGGACCGATGGCGGGCTTATGTGAGGGAGGCAATGAACCTCCGGGTTCCTTAAAAGTCAGTAAGTAAGTAAGTAAGTAAGTAAGTAAGTAAGTAAGTAATTAAGTAAGTAAGTAAGTAAGTAATTAAGTAAGTAAGTAAGTAATTAAGTAAGTAAGTAATTAAGTAAGTAAGCAAGTAAGTAAGTAATTAAGTAAGTAAGTAAGTAATTAAGTAAGTAAGTAAGTAAGTAATTAAGTAAGTAAGTAATTAAGTAAGTAAGCAAGTAATTAAGTAATTAAGTAAGTAAGTAATTAAGTAAGTAAGTAAGTAATTAAGTAATTAAGTAAGTAAGTAAGTAATTAAGTAAGTAAGTAATTAAGTAAGTAAGTAATTAAGTAATTAAGTAAGTAAGTAATTAAGTAAGTAAGTAATTAAGTAAGTAAGAAAGTAATTAAGTAATTAAGTAAGTAAGTAATTAAGTAAGTAAGTAAGTAATTAAGTAAGTAAGTAAGTAAGTAATTAAGTAAGTAAGTAATTAAGTAAGTAAGTAATTAAGTAAGTAAGTAAGTAATTAAGTAAGTAAGTAATTAAGTAAGTAAGTAATTAAGTAAGTAAGTAATTAAGTAAGTAAGTAATTAAGTAAGTAAGTCATTAAGTAAGTAAGTAAGTAATTAAGTAAGTAAGTAATTAAGTAAGTAAGTAATTAAGTAAGTAAGTAATTAAGTAATTAAGTAAGTAAGTAATTAAGTAAGTAATTAAGTAAGCAAGCAAGCAAGCAAGCAAGTAATTAAGTAAGTAAGTAATTAAGTAAGTAATTAAGCAAGTAAGTAAGTAAGTAATTAAGTAAGTAAGTAGGTAAGTAAGTAAGTAAGTAGGTAATTAAGTAAGTAAGCAAGTAAGTAAGTAAGTGAGTAAGTAATTAAGTAAGTAATTAAGTAAGTAAGTAATTAAGTAAGTAAGTAATTAAGTAAGTAAGTAATTAAGTAAGTAAGTAATTAAGTAAGTAAGTAAGTAGGTAAGTAATTAATTAAGTAATTAAGTAAGTAAGTAATTAAGTAAGTAAGTAAGTGTGTTATGATAAATAGAGCCCGGATGTTCGGCAAAATGCGTTTTTTTACAGGGTGGAAGTACATCATAACTTTCAATGTGTTTTGGAGTAAATAAAAGTGATAGGGCAAATTTTTATTTTGCCTATTTTGCCTTTTTAAGGTGTTTCTTACTAATAAATGCCTTTTTTGTTATTTTAAAGCAATATTTCTTGTTTATTTTCAATTTTATAAATAATTGTAATTAGTACTGTGGGATTTAATCGATTAATCAATGGAGCAACAGTAACAAGTATAAATGACACTCGGGAGGAAATTAAACGCAGAATAAATATGGGAAATGCCTGTTATTATTCGGTTGAGAAGCTTTTGTCATCTACTCTGCTATCAAAAAATCTGAAAGTTAGAATTTATAAAACAGTTATATTACCGGTTGTTCTTTATGGTTATGCAACTTGGACTCTCACTTTGAAAGAGGTACTTAGGTTAAGGGTGTTTTAGAATAAGGTGCTTAGGAAAATATTTGGGGCTAAGAAGGATGAAGTTACAGGAGAATGGAGAAAGTTACACAACAGAACTGCACGCATTGTATTCTTCATCTAACATAATTAGGAACATAAATCCAGACGTTTGAGATGGGCAGGGCATGTAGCACGTATGGTCGAATCAAGAAATGCATATAGAGTGTTAGTTGGGAGGCCGGAGGGAAGAAGACCTTTGGGGAGGCCGAGACGTAGATGGGAGGATAATATTAAAGTGGATTTTAGGGAGGTGGGATATGATGATAGAGACTGAATTGGTCTTGCTCAGGATAGGGATCAATGGCGTGCTTATGTGAGGGCGGCAATAAACCTCCGGGTTCCTTAAAAGCCAGTAAGGAAGTATTCTTCGGGATATTTCAAACAAAAAATGTTAATACAATGTTGCTCCTTTTTGCTTCCTTTTCGGAAAAAAAAATTGTTTTATATTAAACATTTCATAGAGTGTTCTGAGAAAGCCACTGATCTAATTCCCAACATGATTCGTCATTTTAAGAGACCAGTGTATTATGATAATAAATGATTGAAAGAATTTTAGTCCTTTAATATGCAGAAATTACATAGGAAAAATGTAACATTGTAAATCTCCTTTTCTGAACGAAAAATTAGAAAACTTCGAGTATTATGGAATATAATGTTTGTTTTTGTTAAGCATGTACACATTATTGACACAAAATTAATCGTTAGTGAATATATGATTTGGTTAACTTGTTTTTAATTGTTTGTCATAGCATCAACTCAATAAATTATTTTTATATTACGTAAATAACGACCAATTTAAAAAAAAATGTACATTTTTCGAACAATATGGAATATGAGGGTAATATGAAATACAACAATTTTTACCTGATAATCTTGGATTTTATTTAAAAACTGTTAATAAAAATGTGTTAAATAGTCGGAAAAGCCTAAAACTTTAAATAAATACTTGAAATAAAAAAAAAGCAGACGGACATAATCTAATCCAAACCAAATACAGTGGTTTAATGTCAACATAGACAATTTGGCAACAAAAGCGTTCTTTTATTATGTAAAACTACCGGTACCATTAATAGATAGGCTGGTCGAAATCGAAGGAAGGAGAATTGGGAGGAAAATATAAAAGGTACGCAAAACGCGTCCTTGCAAGGGGTTGGGGGCTGTACAAAACTAAATATGTGAGCTCCAAGCCTGTTGGCCACTAGTCTCACTCCGGGTTACGCTGCTCCCCTGAAGGAGCTCTAGAAAATTTTGAAGGGGAAGCCGAAATTGGACGTAACCTCTTAGGTACCACATACGCGAGGGGGGCTGACATTGATCAATTGACCACGGAACGGGGCGAGGAGGAGTTGGCTGGTGTTTGCCGTTAGAATGGCAAGACGCCGTCATCTGTTGTTCGATGACAAAGCATGTGAAGGCCGTCGGAAGAAGCGCCGTGAAATCTAATCTGCAATTTGAGAGGTCCCTGTCCTGTCAATTTGCGACTTATTGAGTGACCTCGTATATTTAATAGACTATTAATATTATCTGAACTAGGGCATACATCGTTTATAATAAGGGTGGAATATCGGAATACCTTAGGCGAGATGAGTTGTCTCATGTATAAGAGACTAGCCAATTTGGCTATTATGTAGGAGGTGATTGTTGTCATGAGCCTTGTATCAATTTTGAGACAAGCCATTTGGCTATATGATGGCTCAATTACGAAGAGGGGGAGATATGTAATTAGTTGATTAATTTAAAGTAATTAGGGAGATTAATGGGGATATGAGTGCAGGTCCGTGGCCCATTTCTTTTAGGGCTCATCCCGACATTTGTCTTAGCGCCTTAGGAAAACCACGGAAAAACCTTAGGGAGGATGACACTAATAGATAGAATGTCTCATGTCAACTTATATTTTTCTTTTGATTAATAGACCTACGAGATATACGGTTATAAGTAAATACAATATGAAATATGGAATACTAGTATTCCATATTACCCGCATAGCCATTTTGTAAAATAAACATCTATCAAATGATCGTGGAAAAAATATAAACACATAAAACACTGAGATGATAAAGATTAACCACTTCATTACATGGCGTATTTCGTTAAATTGTGTATCACATGCATATTTAGTAGTCACCTACTAATATCAGATTACCTGCAAAAGTTTTAGAAAACAACAGAACATAGAATTGATTACTAACACGTTACCGTTACTTCAACTAAAACTAGACTGCTACCGTAGCGCCAGGAGAATAATACGAAGTAGTTTTCGTGGTTCCCGGCAGGTTGTGACTTTTACAGAGCTGAAACATAACTATTCCACATTATTCGAATATTCCATAATACCCGAAGCTCCTCTAAATTTGTTCAGATTAAATTTCTGCACATTTAAAGGACAAAACTAAAATTCTTTCCATCATTATTTTATTACCATAACATGCTGCTCTCTTAAATTAACGGAGAATATTGGGAATTAAATCAATAGCTTTTCCAAAGTACGCAGTGAAATATTTCATATAATATTTCTTTCTAGAAAAGAAAGTGAAAATGAGCAAAATTGTATTAAACATTTTTGTTTGAAATATCTCAAAGAATAACCCCCTGAAATTGATGACATTATTTACGGTTCACCTTGTATATTCACATTCATGACTAAGAAATACTGGCTGATTTCTGTTTCACTATTATAATATTTCTTTCCTCTTACTAAAGAGGTGGTCCAAGCATACACTACTTCAATCCAGTCTCGAAGTCATGAATCCATAGATCTGTAGCTCTATCCCTTCTATTTGTCTTCATGGCTTCCAAATAGAACACCTTTACATCCCTCCCTTTATAAAAAATGTAATAACTTACTAATTCGACATGTATGTGAACATTTTGAGAATGCCGTAGATATTTTTATTTATTTATCAGAGCTTCCTCAAATTAGAGGCTGCCATTAGACAAAGCATACAAAACAATACAAGAACAAATAGATGATGAGAGCTAAAAGAGTAAGAAAAAGGCAAACAAATACATAAACACACAATGGCAGTTTACAGAAGAAACAAATTTCAAGTAAATAATCAATGAAAGCTAAGAAGAAAAAAGAAAAATGATAATGGTGCGTCAGTTTTTTCCATACACTGAATTAGAGTCCATATGCGTGGTTCCGTAAAAATTTGACTGAATCTCTAATTATGAGGGGGGCCAGTTCATTCAGAAAAGATTTGTGCAGCCCTAGGGTCTTACAGAATTGATAAGAGAAGTTGGGTATCGTTCCGCTTGCTCCAAACATCAATCCCGTAACAATGATATCGTAAGTTGGTATTTATCTTTATAATACGGGATGGTTGGAACGTAGATTGCTCGTTTCTCCTCATGTACGTCTTCGGGCTGTCCTTTGTACGTTTCAAACCTGATGGTGGGGTCGATTATCATACCCTGAGACAGGGATTCGCTAATGGCAATTATGTCAATTCGTCTGTTACTGCCATTGTCGGCGGTTCCGTGGACTTCTTCATAGACGGTGTATTTTAGTTTTCTAAGGGTATCGGCTAGTTTAGTTCTAATTGCATGGTGCCTATGTATACGCAATGTTTCTCCATAAGGGCAGGCTCCTAGGACATGTCCAAGGGTTTACAGTAGTTTAATAGAATTGCATCAAGCTATGGCTAACGAAAAAGACAGCCTGGGGGATGAATCACGTGATTATCATGGTCTAGCCGTGGCTATCTTGACAATCGCCTAATATAAATACATGTTCAAAGATGTAAAAAAAAACAAAGGAATTGCTATATTAAGCTCATGTTAAACGTGTATTTATATATTCAACTCGTAGCTTGTGCAGCAAATGCTGCAAACTAAGTTCATTAGACGTTCAAATAAACATTTTGCAGATTTATTTTCAATGAAGAATACCAGACATTTTGAAAGTTATTTGCTTCCATAATAATGAAACATACTCCCTCTGAATGATTTTTTTTATGCCAAATAGTTTTTCTTGAACCTATACACCTTCAGTTTTTGAGTTTCAACGCGAAAACGCAAGTAAAAATGTCAGGACGATCAGTGGGTTTTTCATGTGGGAATGCAACAATAGCTATTTCAGATCATTGTGGATTGTAGACAAAAGTTAAAAAAAATGTCAGGTTTGCTATGCTTTCGAACAATAGACATAAGATCTTGCTACAGCTGCTGCATGTAGAGCTTGAAATGTAGAGGGTAAAATCATTTTATGCTGCTAAGAGAGCTTGCTGAAATGATCGGGAGACTACAAAATTTTCTAGGCCTCTTATTTTATCAGTAAGTAATATCTTTTGGCTTTTCCTTAGGAACTGTAATTTTTGCGCTCTCTCGAGCCAATACAGACGTGGACAAATTATTAACAAAATTGACGATTTTTATGATAATTATGTTTACAAAATTTGACTTTTCAACTTAGACTACAGTTAACAATTTTGCATATTTCTATCATTACAATAGATAGAAATATGCAAAAATGTCAACTGTAGTTTAAATTGAAGAGTCAAATTTTGTAAACATATATAATAAAAATCTTCATATTTTGCTAATAATTTGTAAATATGCAAAAGTGTCAACTGCAGTTTAAAGTGAAGAGTCAAATTTTGTAAAAATATAAATTAAAAATCTTCAGTTTTGCTAATAATTTGGAAATATCCAAAATGTAAACTGTATTCCAAATTGAAGAGTCAAATTTTGTAAAAATATATAATAGAAATCTTCAGTTTTGCTAATAATTTGTAAATATGCAAAAATATCAAATGTAGTCCAAATTGAAGAGTCAAATTTTGTAAAAAAAAATATACAATACAAATCTTCAATTTTGCTAATAATTTCGAAATACGCAAAATTGTCAACTGTAGTCTAAGCCGAAGAATCATATTTTGTAAAAATATGTAATAAAAATCTTCAATTTTGCTAATAATTTGTCCACGTCTGTACTGAAGAGAATGACGCATACTAGTATCTACACCACACCGCCATTTTAAGTATATGAAAAAGACCGAACCCCACTAGATTAATAAGTAGGCCTATAAAAATATTTCATTTTTAATAAAAGTATTATTATCTTACGTACGTTTTGTAGTTATATATATATATATATATATATATATATATTGTATACATAGACATAGCCGTCACTCAGTAAATTATAGAAATGAAGATCTAATTTCAAATATTCTCTACATCTACTTATATAGCCCCAAAACGTTTCACTTTCATATTGTCAATATAGCATTAATATGTATAATTAATGAAAAATAGTCACATCATAGCATTAACTATAATAATATTTCATTTCTAATGGTAATAATATCCTCAAACCACCTCAAGTGTTCTAGATTTTAATATCCAATACACAGCTGTACTCAGAAAATTACACACCGCAGAATCAGAGCTGTAAATAATTTTTAGTAAGCTTTGAAGTTTTTAATAACCAATTGAATTTGAGCTCTAAATATGTCAGCAATCCTGCAGGTTATGGCCTTCGTGTAATAAGCCTATTGTTTATTGTAGTGTGTGTTTTGTTTTATTCTGAAATGCAATTAGTTCTCAAAACTGACGAAAGATGGATTTTGGAAAATAGGAAAATGATGTAGGAAAACTATCGCTTCACTGAAAGTTACTATTTTTCTGAAAATCCTTTGATGCCAAGCTTCAAAATGACGGGGCATTCATTAAAATCCGTTCAGCCGTTTTCTCGTAATTTCCATTACCAGTTCAAATTATATATATACTAGTGGCTTGTGCAGCAAATACTGCTGCAAACTAAGTTCGTTAGACGTTCAAATAAAAATTTTTCAGATTTATTCTCAATGAAGAATACTTGTCTTTTTGATAGTTATTTGCTTCCATAATAATGAAACATACTCCCTCTGAATGGATTTTTTTTAGGCCAAATACTTTTTCTTGAACCTATCCAACTTCAGTTTTTGAGTTTCAACGCGAAAACGCAAGTATCAATGTCAGGACGATAGCAGTAGCTTTCAGGTCATTGTGGATTGTGGGCAAAAGTTAAAAAAATGTCAGGTTTGCTAAGCTTTCGAACAATAGCATTTTCGTATAGCTGCTGCATGTAGAACTTGAAATGTAGAGCGTAAAATCATTTTATCCTACTAAGAGATCTTGCTGAAATGATCTGGAGACTACAAAATTTTCTAGGCCTCTTATTTTATCAGTAAGTAATACCTTTTTATCTTTCCTCAGGAACTGTAATTTTTGCATTCTCTCGAGCGAATACTGAAGACACTGACACATATCAATATCTATACTACACTGCCATTAAGTATATGAAAAAGACCCAACCGAACTGGGTTAATAAGTATTAAAATATTTGATTTTTAATAACAATATTATTAACTTACTTAAGTTTTGTAGTTATATATAGCGGCCACTCAGTAAATTATAGAAATGAAGATCTTAATTAAGATATTCTCTACATTTACTTAGATAACCACAAAACGTTTCACTTTCATGTCATCAATATAGCATCAATATTATGTACAATTGATGAAAAATAGACGCATCATGATATTCACTATAATAATATTTCATTTCTAATGGTAATAATGTCATCAAACCACCTCAAGTTTCGTAGATTTGAATATCCAATACACAGCTGTACTCAGAGAATTATACACTGCAGAATCAGTTTTTAGTAACAAATTGAATTGAGCTCTAAATATGTCGGCAATCTGCAGGTCATGGCCTTCGTGTAATAGCCTATTGTTTATTGTAGTGTGTGTTTCGTTTTGAAATTCAATCAAATCGGCCGTGATTGAATAAAATTAGTTCTCAAAACTGACAACAGTTGGATTTTTGAAAATAGGACAATTATGTAGGAAAATTGACATTTCACTGAAAACTACTACTTTTCCGAAAAACTTTGGGTTCCAAGCTTCAAAATGAGGGGCCTTTATTAAAATCCGTTCAGCCGTTTTCCCGTAATTTCCATTACCAGTTCAAATTATATATATAGATATAGATGTTGGCCATGATATGACTAAGAATGTGACGTCACGTCATAGCCTGTCTTTCTCGTTACCACGGCAACAAGCAGTCTGACGTCACATTACTTTTTTGAGCGCTACTTTGATTTTAGTTACAGTGGAATAGGAGGTACAAGTTGTGCAGCCGGGAAACAGTTTCCAAAGAAGATGCAGTCAAGTTCTCAGTCTGCCGCGAAACAAAGTGTTTCGTAGTTAGAGAGAACAGTTTGTGCTGCAGCAATTTGTCGGTTCATCCAACAGTTAATCAAGGTAGGTTTCCACCACACCTCGCTGCCACAGTTAAAGACAGAAAACAAGAGGCGGCATTTCTTCCTGCAGTCCCAGAGGAACGGAGAAGTACGGGGCCAACTTCCGCAAACGACTTAATCTGAATGTGGGGATCTACTAGGCTTTACTTGCGACACATGCTAGATATAAACGAGTAGTCCAAATCTGGACTGATACCGGCAGCCCAACAAATCTGGCTCTTTTCCTGTAACGGTCACATGATTTGTGTACTCATTCATTTTGCAAGGCTGTATTTTATTTTTTACTAGCCGTACCCGTGCGCTCCGCTATACCCGTTAGAAATAAATATAACGTAATTACATAATTAAAATAGGACATTTGATCCAGGGAACATTCGTGTTTGATAGAAGGATAAATAGTTTAATATGTTACTTAATTTAAATTGTATTTAAATAATTAAAATGCGATCATTTTGATCCAGAGATCACTCATTTGGTGCAATGACAATTCCTTTAATATGTTTCTTAAATTGTTATTACATGCAACCTAAGTTTAATGAATATTGACATCATTTAGATTTATTGTGTACTAGCCCTACCCGTGCGCTCCGCTGCACCCGTTAGAAATAAATATAAAGTAATTACATAATTAAAATAGGACGTTTGATCCAGGGAACATTCGTGTTTCATAGAAGGATAAATCGTTTAATATGTTACTTAATTTAAATTGTATTTAAATAATTAAAATGCGATCATTTTGATCCAGAGATCACTCATTTGGTGCAATGACAATTCCTTTAACATGTTTCTTAAATTGTTATTACATGCAACCATAGTTTAATGAATATTGACATCATTTAGATTTATTGTGTACTAGCCCTACCCGTGTGCTCCGCTGCACCCGTTAGAAATAAATATAAAGTAATTACATAATTAAAATATGACGTTTGATCCAGTGAATATTCGTGTTTGATAGAAGGATAAATAGTTTAATATGTTACTTAATTTAAATTGTATTTAAATAATTAAAATGCGATCATTTTGATCCAGAGGTCACTCATTTGGTGCAATGACAATTCCTTTAACATGTTTCTTAAATTGTTATTACATGCAACCATAGTTTAATGAATATTGACATCATTTAGATTTATTGTGTACTAGCCCTACCCGTGCGCTCCGCTGCACCCGTTAGAAATAAATATAAAGTAATTACATAATTAAAATAGGACGTTTGATCCAGGGAACATTCGTGTTTGATAGAAGGATAAATAGTTTAATATGTTACTTAATTTAAATTGTATTTAAATAATTAAAATGCGATCATTTTGATCCAGAGATCACTCATTTGGTGCAATGACAATTCCTTTAACATGTTTCTTAAATTGTTATTACATGCAACCATAGTTTAGTGAATACTGACATCATTTAGATTTATTGTGTACTAGCCCTACCCGTGCGCTCCGCTGCACCCGTTAGAAATAAATATAAAGTAATTACATAATTAAAATAGGACGTTTGATCCAGGGAACATTCGTGTTTCATAGAAGGATAAATCGTTTAATATGTTACTTAATTTAAATTGTATTTAAATAATTAAAATGCGATCATTTTGATCCAGAGATCATTCATTTGGTGCAATGACAATTACTTTAACATGTTTCTTAAATTGTTATTACATGCAACCATAGTTTAATGAATATTGACATCATTTAGATTTATTGTGTATACTTTATATTACTTGCTATATATTTCCTTTGAATTATGGTAATAACTTAATTTAAACCCTTGTTTTCTACGTCTTCAGTAAATGGTGCTTGGCCCACTATGGCTCTGAACCCTTCAAATAACTTAAGTAGTGATACAGCATATATAGTGATATATGATTATATTTCTTTCTTTCGAAAATGTAAGAATTCATGATCTCCTATGTACCATTGCCATGGAATGAATAAATGTGTTTTTTCTTTCTACTCAAAAATTTTATATTTTGCACATAGGAGTTATTGCAGGAACAACAACGCTATAATCTGAGGCGGCGGTGAAAATGTATTATATTGTTATTTTAAAAGTCTTGTATATCCTTTAATCGATATTACTTCATACAAACACAGAAACATTCTCTGTAGGCTATGTTTCATAGCTTTCGATTGTTGTTGTCCAAGGCCCCTTATAGATGAAGTCATTTGTTTTTTATTTCATTACAGCGCCTTAGATGGCGTTGTTATATAAATTTTAAAACTCATTTATCTCATGAAATATCAGTCCTATCAAAATTTTGCATAGAATAAAACTTATCGGAAATAATTAAAAAAAAAAACTTTTGTTATGTAATATTTTTCACGAAAATTAATAAGGGAGATATTTCGATTCATTTAATTCAAGCCCCCTTATAACCCCCCTTTTAAATAAAGTATTTTGAATGCCATATAGCCTAAAATCTAGGTTACAACGAACTTAATTTATATTCCAATTTTCATATAAATCAGTTCAGCCATTATCGCGTGAAAAGGTAACAAACATCCAGACAGACAGACAGACAGACAGATATACAAACAAAAATTTAAAAAAGCGATTTTCGGTTTCAGGATGGTTAATTATACATGTTAACACCAATTATTTTGGGAAAATCGAAAATTACCAGAAAAAGTTTGGCTACAGATTTATTATTAGTATAGATCAAATGTAAACTTAACAGAGTGTAGTGAAAGGAAACATAAAAAAAAGAAAATCCCTTTGAATGCATCAAATCTAGCTGGTAGATATGAAATAGGAACTAGGTACTATTCATTATATACACAGGGTTGCCATGTTTTGGCGCTTTACATGACGAAGGGCCATTTTGAATAACTTTTTCATGCTATATGCAAAAATGAAGTCCGTTTTCATCAAGATTTATTATCAAAATGGAGTTGTGGCACAAGTATTAACATTTTCACCAAAATAAATGTTTCCATCGTCTTTAACACCTGAGAATACGACGGAATTGATGAGTTTCAGAAAAATTTTGATACAGTTAATCATGATATCCTTCTTTCAAAATTAGAGGAGTTGTACTCAAACTTTTTCGTTCATATTTAAAAAATAGATATAATAAAGTCAAAATTGACAATTATAATAGCAATTATAAATTGATCGATACTGGAATTCCACAAGATACAATATTACGACCAATCTTATTTATAATATATTAATAATTTGTTGAAAACTGATCTAAAGAAATATGGTGGTAATATATTTTCTTTTGCAGATGATACTGTACTAACATTTAATGAGGAAAATTGGGATAACACTTATTTAAATGCTAACAATGGAATTAACGTAGTGAAAAATTAGCTTGACTCTAATCTCCAGTCCTTAAATACTACTAGTAAAACTACCTATATTCAATTCTCTTTAACAACTAAAGGTTTACCTTCACCTATGAATAATTATCACTTAGTAATACATAATATTTCATGTAATGAATTAACAAATAATTATTGTAATTGCCCACATCTAACACCTTCCATCACAAGTCAAATATTTAGACATTATTATAGATCAGCATGTTGGGATAAACAAATTGATTTTATGTGTTTAAATATAAGAAAGACAATTTATACATTCACAATACTTCGAAATTTTATCACTAAGGAGGAATTGAGAATAATACTTTTAGCTTTGGTACAATCATTAATACAATATGGTATAATAAATTGGTGTGGAGTAGCATCATCTGTACTTAATCCATTAATTTTATTACACAGAAGATTAATACAAATTTGTTTGACCAAAAATAAGAATTACCCAACAAATTTAATTTAACTTATACAGATTTTAAAGTATTAACTACTGAAGAAATTTATAAATATGGTTTGCTAACTTACTACCACAGAAATCAAATAAAACATAAATCTTATCGACATGAATATCGTACTCGAAGACAAAAGTCTACTTTCCCATTAACTGAGCCTAAATGTCATACAAGTGCAGCTCTTAAACATGGTGCTAGTTTCGGCCCAAGACTTTATAATAAAATTACAAACCATTTTCCAAATTTGAAATAATTTAAAATTGAAGTTTTTAAAAAAGAAATTTATAAAATTATTCATGATATATAATATTAACAAATGTGTGTATTTTTTACCTTTTATTTCTGTCCACTATATTCATGTTTTTATTGAATATCACTGGCTTCTGTCTGATTGTCAATTTATATTAAACATGTTTTTCTCTCCTTTTCTCTATCTTTTTTTTGTTTTGCTCTTGTGTATTATTTAATGGTTCGAATTAAGTTACTTACTGTATTTAGTAAACTGTCCTTGTAAATTTTATGTTATATTATTGACTAAGATCTCATTGTACACGAGTCTGGCTCTTACGGTAGTTGCTAGAAACATTTTTGTTTTATAATTTTAATTTGTATTCACTAGTTAGCTAGTTAAATAAAAAAAAATACTGAAACTTTTTTTTCCCAAGCTTTTCTCAGACATCTATCCATTATTATAAGATTCTAACAAATATCTACACAACAATGGTACCACATTCCTCATTACATCAACAACTGATCTGTAGTGCCAACTTAAAACTGAATAACTGAAAATGTGTACATAACTTATCGTTATAGTGAAGGATTTATAAATACAGTGGCGCCAAATTTTGAAAAACATTGGGCGAGCTCAAGCACTTCAGTTATAAGTTAAAATAAATAAATGTAATACACAGAGTGTCCTAAATTGATGAATACACATTTTGAAACACTATTTCTCAGCAACGAGATGAGAGAGAAATACGATTTTTGCGGTTTTGTATTTATTAAGCCCGTACATGTTCAAAATGGCCCCATTCCACCACAGTGCACTCTCAACAACGACGTACAACAGAGCGACATACCAACTGGATTGCTGCTAATGGAATATCATTACAGGCATGTTCAATCTGAACTCTCAGTTCCTCCAGTGTTTGTGGTTTTGTGGCGTACACTGAGTCCTATAGAGCTCCCCATAGGTAGAAGTCTGGAGGGGTTAAATCCGGAGATCAAGGCGGAAACTCCGCAGCACTTCCTCTTCGTCCTATCCATCTCTGGGTCGTCCTCATTTAGTGCGTGGAATGTAAGGCTTCCATTTTTGAGCTCGCAAAATTCGATGAACACTGGGCTTGCTGATACCAATCTCACGAGAACATTACTTCATTGACTTCTTTGGGGATTGTGCAAAAGCCTGCATGACTGCATCAACACTCTCGTTATCGGTGGAACTTCTCTTTCTTCCGCACCGCCCTTTCAACACACCGTTCCGTCGACTTCAAACTTGTCTCGGATTCTTGTAATAGTTAACCTTGTTGGTGATTGTGCTCCAAATTCAACCCTTCAACGTCGTTGAACCTCAATAACATTTCCACTTTCCAATAACATTTCAGTATCCACTTACGTTCATCGAACGATAATTGCACCGCCATTTTTTTTAAACAGATGAACATGTTTCCATTGTTTCCACTGCCTTCTGAATCATAAACCGCAAAAATCGTATTTCTATCTCATTTCTTTGATGTGAGATAGTATTTCAAAGAGTGTATACATCAATTTGGAACAAAATGTATAATAATGGCTAAAGGAAGGAAATGCACTATCACCTTTACTTTTTAACTTTTCTCTTGAGTATGCCATCAGGAAAGTCCAGGATAACGGAGAGGGTTTGTAATTGAACGGATTACATCAGCTGCTTGTCTATGCGGATGACGTGAATATGTTAGGAGAAAATCCACAAACGATTAGAGAAAACACGGGAATGTTACTTGAAGCAAGTAAAGAGATAGGTTTGGAAGTAAATCCCGAAGAGACAAAGTATATGATTATGTCTCGTGACGAGAATATTGTACGAAATGGAAATATAAAAATTGGAAATTTATCTTTTTAAGAGGTGGAGAAGTTCAAATATCTTAGAGCAACAGTAACAAATATAAATGATAATCGGGAGGAAATTAAACACAGAATAAATATGGGAAATGCCAGTTATTATTCGGTTGAGGAGCTTTTAGCATCCAGTCTGCTGTCAAAAAATCTGAAAGTTAGAATTTATAAAACAGTTATATTACCGGTTGTTCTTTACGGTTGTGAAACTTGGACTCTCACTTTGAGAGAGGAACATAGGTTAAGGGTGTTTTAGAATAAGGTGCTTAGGAAAATATTTGGGGCTAAGAGGGATGAAGTTACAGGAGAATGGAGAAAGTTACACAACACAGAACTGCACGCATTGTATTCTTCACCTAACATAATTAGGAACATTAAATCCAGACGTTTGAGATGGGCAGGGCATGTAGCACGTATATGCGAATCCAGAAATGCATAGCCTATAGAGTGTTAGTTGGGAGGCCGGAGGGAAAAAGATCTTTAGGGAGGCGGAGACGTAGATGGGAAGATAATATTAAAATGGATTTGAGGGAGGTGCGTTATGATGATAGAGAATGGATTAATCTTGCTCAGGATAGGGACCAATGGCGGGCTTATGTGAGGGCGGCAATAAACCTCCGGGTTCCTTAAAAGCTAGTAAGTAAGTAAGTAAGTAAGTAAGTAAGTAAGTAAGTAAGTAAGTATAATAATGATAACAGTAATAACACGACAATATTATTGGGTGGTCTCGGGCCCCACGAGAGCATATAGGCTAATTTGGCGCCACTGAATAAATATTTAAAGTGTATTGTAGAAATACGGTTAGAAAATGATAATTTGAAACGGTTAAACGATTTATACCTGTGAAAATTACTTAAAATCTAAGGATCTCCAACTGTCCGAGATAGACCTATATTTAGGAGCAGGATTAACTTTCAAAATTACCCTGTACTGAGTGTTTTATATACTTTTATTATCTAGCAACTCGAGCGGGCAAGTTTCAAATCCAAGCCAGGATCTTTATAGCTTTTCTTTCCCGTTTCTTTTTCCTTACAAATGGCGTTCCGTCTCCTTCAGGTCATCAAAGATTATCTCGAGTCACGCCTGATCAGGCACACAATCCCTAGCAAATGTGCCACTATCAGAAGAGGCATGGCTTTCAAAGGGGGGAAGGGGAGGGGAGAGGAGTCAGCCAGCTAACTTTATTGCAGGCGGGTCCGAATCTACGGGATTCCCCGAGTCTTCAACTGCAAATGGAAATGCTTCGACGGGGCAAGTTGATAAGATATGCTTCGAAGTTGGCCGTGGAGGTGCCTCTGAACGCCACTGTCGTGGGCGTCGAGTAAGACTCTTTCTCCAAGGCCTGGGTTTGAATCCTGTTTCAGTTGTTTGGAGTTTATTTACGACAGTGGCGGCTCGTGAACTTGTGGATTGGGGGCGCTGCAGTAGATTTTGGTATAGTTTGACAACTTCAAGTGAAACCCCGTAAAACACACCAACTTCTGGAATCTCTCTCTTTCTTTCTTCTCTCCCCCTCGCTCCTCGTCATTCAGTCACCAATCACCACGTAAATATCTGAGAGCGTGTGTGTGGGCATCGCGACCAATAGAAGAACCACTCTCCAGTATTACCACAATAACAGATTCTTCATTTTTGCCTCGACTGTCGCTAGGAAGGTTCCATTATGCTAGCATTGCAGGCAACTAGTCAACCTTTTAATGCTTTTGTTAGCAGGTTTGACAAACTGTGAGTGGACCTGCAAGTACATAGTGCATAGTGCTCTCTCCCTTCCCCCCGTGCTTTCTCACTTGCTCCTTCCCAAGACAGCCAGCGCTCACGTAGTAACTCGGTCAGGATTTCAGTTCGATTTGTCAATCTATATATACAAATTTTACTTCAATCTTCTCCGCAAGGGAAAGTTGAGAAAAATTAATATTCTGTAATTCACACACACTCATGCTTGCACATTTTCATTGGTTGTTACGGTACTAAAATGTCACACCAAATCAACACTCTGATATACTGATGGTCAACAATTTTCTAAAACTGGAAAGAGGTTTCTTTCGTATTTTACATGCTATATCAAAAGGATTCTACTCGCGCAAACATTTTGAGTTAAGGAGGCTGGATATATACGTAATAATAAGGCAAAAGAGGATATTAATTTCGTTATATTAACTCGATAAGATTCTACAACAATAAGTATGTGAAGAGAAAATAAAAATTTTGTCATTAAGTTTCAAGGGAATAGAGAATCCATTTGACGTAGCATTACAATAGCTGTGTGGGAGGGGAGGAAAGATCTTCCCTTGTCGCCTGGCTCTGCAAGCCACTGCAGCGAAATATGGGTTTTAAACAGCGGCAGTTTCCCTCTGCTTCCCTTCACTTTCCTACCCCCTGACTATGCAAGAGACACTCTATGAGCTGTCCCACCCTGCAGATCCCAGGACGACTTTGAATGCACTGTCAATTCCAATACAGTCGATGCGCAAAAATATGATGCATTAGTTAATAGTATATATTCCCGACCAGATGAAATATAAAGCAATTTACTTAAGAAAAGCTATAAAAAATTATTCTACAGATTAAAAATAAAATTATTTTTATTTTCTTGACAAAGCAGGGAGTGCTGCAGCTCCGCAGCTCTTATGGGCGAGCCGCCCCTGATTTACGAGCTATTTTTGAGGCGAATGTCAGGTTATCCCATGACGAATTATGGGCTTTATCTCACCAAAATGAAATCTCGCTATCACTAATTTCATCGACGCTAGGGAACCTTTCAGTTGAGATAGCGTTGTTAAATAACTGATAAAACAGTCATGGGTTCTATTCTCTTCTGAGGCATGTAATGTTCGCGCCCCACTTTTTTAATTCTAGGAAATTTAGAGGCGACGTGTTGTTACAACAGAGAGAATGTAATAGAGTGAAGGGAAATTATTCATTCACTTAGTATTCTGCCCAATGGCAGGTCTTTCACCACAAGCCCAGCTTTCTCCAATCTTTCCTATTTTCTGCCTTCCTTTAAGTTTCCTCATATGATCCATATATCTTAATGTTGTCTATCACCTGATATGTTCTTCTACCACGAACTCTTCTCCCGTTCACCATTCCTTCCAGTGTATCCTTCAGTAGGCAGTTTATTCTCAGCCAGTGACCCAATCAATTCCTTTTCCTCTTCCTGATCAGTTTCAGTATCATTCTTTCTTCACCCACTCTTTCCAACACAGTTTCATTTCTTATTCTGTCTGTCCACTTCAGACGTTCCATTCTTCTCCATATCCATATTTCAAATGTTTCTAGTCGCTTCTCTTCACTTCGTCGTAATGTCCATGTTTCTGCTCCATACACTGCCACACTCCATACAAAGCATTTCTCTAGTTTCTTCCTTAGTTCTTTTTCCAGAGGTCCGCAGAAGTTGCTTCTTTTTCTGTTAAAAGCTCTCTTGGCCATTACTATCCTTCTTTTGACTTCCTGGCAGTAGCTCATGTTACTGCTTATAGTACACTCCAAGCACATCTTCCTCTTCGTCTTCTCTTCCTGTTAACCATATCTTCCTCCTCATCTTCTCTTCCTGTTAACCATATCTTCCTCCTCATCTTCTCTTCCTGTTAACCATATCTTCTTCCTCATCTTCTCTTCCTGTTAACCATATCTTCCTCCTCAACTTCTCTTCCTGTTAACCATATCTTCCTCCTCATCTTCTCTTCCTGCTAACCATATCTTCCTCTTCTTCTTCTCTTCCTGTTAACCATATCTTCCTCCTCATCTTCTCTTCCTATTAACCATATCTTCCTCCTCATCTTCTCTTCCTGTTAACCATATCTTCCTCCTCATCTTCTCTTCCTGTTAACCATATCTTCCTCCTCATCTTCTCTTCCTGTTAACCATATCTTTCTCCTCATCTTCTCTTCCTGTTAACCATATCTTCCTCCTCATCTTCTGTTCCTGTTAACCATATCTTCCTCCTCATCTTCTCTTCCTGTTAACCATATCTTCCTCCTCATCTTCTCTTCCTGTTAACCACATCTTCCTACTCATCTTCTCTTCCTGTTAACCATATCTTCCTCCTCATCTTCTCTTCCTGTTAATCATATCTTCCTCATCTTCTCTTCCTGCTAACCATATCTTCCTCCTCATCTTCTCTTCCTGTTAACCATATCTTCCTCCTCATCTTCTCTTCCTGTTAACCATATCTTCCTCTTCATCTTCTCTTCCTGTTAACCATATCTTCCTTCTCATCTTCTCTTCCTGCTAACCATATCTTCCTCCTCATCTTCTGTTCCTGTTAACCATATCTTCCTCCTCATCTTCTCTTCCTGTTAACCATATCTTCCTCTTCATCTTCTCTTCCTGTTAACCATATCTTCCTTCTCATCTTCTCTTCCTGCTAACCATATCTTCCTCCTCATCTTCTGTTCCTGTTAACCATATCTTCCTCCTCATCTTCTCTTCCTGTTAACCATATCTTCCTCCTCATCTTCTCTTCCTGTTAATCATATTTTCCTCCTCATCTTCTCTTCCTGTTAACCATATCTTTCTCCTCATCTTCTCTTCCTGTTAACCACATCTTCCTCCTCATCTTCTCTTCCTGTTAACCATATCTTCCTCCTCATCTTCTCTTCCTGTTAACCATATCTTCCTTCTCATCTCTTCCTGTTAACCATATCTTCCTCATCATCTTCTCTTCCTGTTAACCATATCTTCCTCCTCATCTTCTCTTCCTGCTAACCATATCTTCCTCCTCATCTTCTCTTCTTGTTAACCATCTCTTCCTCCTTTGCTATTCTTTCTTCTTCTCTCTTCCTGCTACTCATATTTTCCTTTTCTCTGTCTCTTCCCTATGTCCCCAGACTTTATCACTATCTTGTAGTTGAAGTGTAGGGCCTATTGCTATTTAGTAATAGTCTGCTAGAAGTTTCTAACTACAGTTCTAACCTAACTTCTAAGAGAATTCCGAAAGCCCTCGAAGGGCGCAGATTGATTTTCGATTCGCTGTGAATTCGACTCACGTGTCTGACCAGTTGACCGGCAATAAAATCCCCGAAAAAAAAATCCCCGTGTTGGTCGAGAGCGCATGTAAACGTGCACAACATTCTTGCCAAAAGTGTAATTCAGAGCGGACTCGGGTGTATAATTTCGGACGCCACCACAGGCGGAGGGGAGGCCGATGTCCTTAACAGTGCCAGACGCGACGCCGCCTGAAGTAGCAGCGGGAAATCAGGCCGAAGTGACAGTAATGGTCGTCGTTAGGCCGGAAATGATGGAGCGATCTTTTCTCGCCACAAGACCACAGCTTCCAGAAGAGAGAGTGAGAAAGAGAGAGACGGAATGAGTTTCATTTTCCGGCCGAGTGGCGGCGCGAGCGACCGACCATTCGATATATATGTATAGAAAAAAAGAGGAACGTAGCTTTCCAGAAACTTGCCCATCCCTCCCCAGTAGCTTCCTCGCCATTTTGTAGTCATTTGTTTCTTACGTAGCTAATGGGGCACGTAATGAGGGTTGGGGGTTAGTGGGTACGAGGGAGGAAAGGGTGGTTGGTGGCGATGGTAGAAGAGGAAGTCGACTGCACGGAGGCCGCTGTGAAGGTGGAGGGAGAGAGAAGGAAGGCGGACGCAGGGAACCTTGAAATTGAATAGCTTCCTCCGAAGGTTTCTCTTAAATGAAATGGTCACATTTCATAGCCGAAAACGCTTTATAACCTGTGCTGCTACTGCAACTGGAGCAGGGCGCCCTAGTCGGAGAGGCACTTGACGATTACTATCAATCGATTCGGCCAGAATCGGTCTTATAAGAGTGGTTGCGAGACAGAGTGGCATAAGCGGATAACCGTGAATGATCAGCAAATTAAAGACAGTAATTATGATGTAAAAATATCATAAAACAGCGTGGAAATAATAAATAAAACTACAGGACAGCAGATTTTCAAATAGACTTTAAAGAAGTAGGTAGGCCTACTGTTCTGGTAATGAGCGACAACTAAGCAGAGGGTTAAGGAGGAACTGAACTAGAAAAATAGGCATATAGGCCTGGCCTACTATAGGCAGAGTGTTAAAAATGTGTTCAAATTCAATGAAATATGTTAAACATGGGATCTAGATTTCAGTATTTTTTACATGAAATATAAATATTTCCATATTGATATAGGCTACTGAAGGTAGTTGATATAAAATATTATTGCTATCTATTAATTTATTAATATTAATATATTACTAAACAGTACAAATTATGGTCCACGGCCATATAATTCGATAATAAAATTTCATCCAGAATTGACTACTTTAAGCAATGAAATTTTCAGATCCAGAATTAAAAAATTTATATGGCAGACTTCCCTGTATTGTATTATGTACCATGTATTGTAAAACAAGTTTATTTCTATTCTAAGTGTATTTTTCTATTTTATCTTGGTTACTATGTCAACATGACCTGCACTAATTATACTACTAATAATAATTTAATATTAATCCATCAATCTAAACATCGTCTCTTTTTTCACTCAGTTATTATTAGTATTATTATTTACTAATTTTATTATAATCTTTATGTGAGCTTTTTTCTTAAGTATTTTGTCTACAAAGTATGTGTATCTATGTAACGGAACTGTCCCCGAACACGAGCTTTGCTCTTTCGGGGTATTTTAATGTAACGTTTTTATGTATATGTTATTATTAAATAAATAAATAAATAAAATAAATTAAGAGTGGTTGCGAAACTAAGAGTGGCATAAGCGGATAACCGTGAATAATCAGCAAATTAAAGACAGTAATTATGATGTAAAATATCATAAAACAGCGTGGAAGTAAAAAATAAAGCTACAGGACGGCAGATTTTCAAATAGAATTTAAAGAAGTAGGTAGGCCTGCTGTTCTGGTGATGAAGGACAACTAAGCAGAGGGTTAAGGAAGAACTGAACTAAAAAAAAAAATAGGCATATACTATAGGCATAGTGTTAAAAATGAGTTCAAATTCAATGAAATATGTTAAACATGGGATCTAGATTTCAGTATTTTTTACATGAAATATAAATATTTTCTTATTGATATATGCTGCTGAACGTAGTTGATATAATAGTAATATGCGTTACAAGAGCGGTATGTTGAAGTTTTCATGTTCGAGGAAAAGTTTGAAAAAGCGAAACGTAGTTGAGCTTTTTTAATTTCCGGGAATTGAAAGAAAACATACCGCTCGTGTATCGTACATTATTTTGTGCGAAGATCGTTTATTACATACCTGAAAGAGGAATTTCTAATTAGTTGCAATTAAATCTCCATCTTGGTTTCTGTTCAATGACGGCAAATTTGTAAAACAAAAATATCTATCTTCAACATTGTTGCTTTAAAATGTTTTCTGTGTTTACTATACTCCAGCAGGCCGTGATATACGTCTGTCTTTCCCCCCCCCCCCCAGTCCATAAATGCGAACTTAAAACAAACGGTAAGGTTATGTAATGATTTATTTTTCATTTTAATATTTTAACAATATTATTTATATAACATATTGCAGTAATAACATCGGCATCTGAAATCTTGTTGATTTTTTCACGGCTTCCTTAATGTTACTTGCATCACGAATCCAGTAACTTTAGTGGAGTTGTAGAGTTTACTTAATTTTTGCAAATATTTAAAAACAATAATTAACAGTGCAATTTAGGTAAAATTGCAGTAGTAAGTTTCCAATTTATAATTATTACTATATTGAACGTCTCTAAAAATAATGTTAAAAGCCTAAAGCAGTAAAATCAATATGTCACTTAAGCAGTAAGAAGAGGGAAATTGTTATGTGTGTTAGGTTGGGAATACTGAATGTGGAATTTTAGACTTACCGCGGATTGGTTTTGTGCGGAAACCAAGCAAATACGCACGACCTCGCACAAAATATTATTGTTATTTATTAAGAGTGGTTGCGAAACTAAGAGTGGCATAAGCGGGTAACCGTGAATAATCAGCAAATTAAAGACAGTAATTATGATGTAAAAATATCGTAAAACAGCGTGGAAGTAAAAAATAAAGCTACAGGACGGCAGATTTTCAAATAGAATTTAAAGAAGTAGGTAGGCCTGCTGTTCTGGTGATGAACGACAACTAAGCAGAGGGTAAAGGGGGGACTGAACTGAAAAATAAGCATATGTAGGCATAGTGTTAAGAATGTGTTCAAAATTCAATGAAATATGTTAAACATGCGATCTAGATTTCAGCATTTCTTACAGTTTCTTATTGATATAGTGAAGGTAGTTGATATAAAATATTATTGTTATCTATTTGTTACTCTGTAATTTGCCATACATTTTACATCTTTCGGTTATGACATGTGTATTTATCTATTTCTCTTTGTTTTTTTATTTTGTATTTTTCATTTATATCTAGGCCTATATCTGAGACTTTTATTTACGTAGGAGGTTATGTACTAGTAGTATTTGTCTGTTTTTTTCTTTCATTTTTAAATTTTTATTTACACTTGTATCTTGCATTTGTAACTGTTTTTAACTAGTTTTTCATGATAGCCTATCTCCAATTTTATGTTCTAAGTAAATATTTGTACTGTCTATTGTAATTGGGGCTTTGCCCTGTTAAAGAAAGAAAGAAAGAAAGAAAGAAAGAAAGAAAGAAAGAAAGAAAGAAAGAAAGAAAGAAAGAAAATAAACTAAATAAAATAACTAAATAAATACGTGAATAAATAAATAAGTGAATAAATAAATAAATAAATAAATAAAAAATTAAATAAATAAATAAATGAATAAGTGAATAAATAAATAAATAAATAAGTAAATAAGTAAATAAATAAGTAAATAAATAAACAATAAATAAATAAATGAGTAAATAAATGATTAAATGAATAAATAAATAAATAAATAAATAAATAAATAAATAAATAAATAAATAAATAAATAAATAAATAAATAAATAAGCAAATGAGTAAATGACTAAGAGACTAAATAAATAAATAAATAAATAAATAAATAAATAAATAAATAAATAAATAAATAAATAAAATATTAACCACAAAAATGCGATTTTGGATTTTACATTAAAAATTTTAAAATATTGATCTCAATCATTTCGCCACATTTCATTTACATATTCCGCTTCTAACAGGTGTTTCTACCGCAATTTTTAAAGTCATGCGCTATCTTTTCTCCTCTCTTCATTTTATAATTACTATGGTTTTTCTCAATTTTCTAACTCCTTATTTACACATTGAGGCATAGAGTCTGTTTCAGATCGTACATATAGACCTAGGTGTCCAACTGATAGCAGAATTTCAGGGTGTATGTAGAATGCATTTAAACTTTGGTGTCTATTTTCTCGGTTTAAATTTTTTCTATGCATTCACTTCTTCAAAATCTATCCACTCTCGCATTTATTGACATAATTTTCTGATTCTCTTTTCTGTTGTTTCAGTGTATTCCAATGTTTGAAAATTGGCATTCAATTTTGTGTAGTGTAGAGTATGATTAGGTCTAAATATTTTCAATTCTTTAATATGCATGATGTTTTTTTTTAAATTTTGAAATGATTAAATTTAATAATCTTTAATTGAAAACATAATTAGAGCTTGAGCAAACCAAATGCCAATTAAGCTTATGTTTTACCATGCAATAAGCTATCCTGAGAAAAAATATTACAGAATTTGTGAAACTGTAGCACAAGTTAGGAATTATATAGGGCCTAGATATCAAAATATTAACATAAAATTAATATGAATAATTAATAATCCTGATTATTTTTAATAATAATAATAATAATAATAATAATAATAATAATAATAATCATCATTTTTTATTTATACTGGCAGAGTTAAGGCCACAGGGCCTTCTCTTACACTCTACCAGGTCACAAAAGTAGCCTATACAAAAAGTGAAAATTTAACAAGTTAAAGAACAGAATACTAACATATTAAAAAAAAAATACTTACACTACAGCTTTAAAAATTTGCATATATGTACCAAGTAATACCCAGAACTAGGATGCAAAAATAATTAATGTAAAAAAAAATGTTATGTTTTATTTAACGACGCTCGCAACTGCCGAGGTTATATCAGCGTCGCCGGTGTGCCGGAATTTTGTCCCGCCGTTCTTTTACATGCCAGTAAATCCACTGACATGAACCTGTCGCATTTAAGCACATTTAAATGCCATCGACCTGGTCCGGGATCAAACCTGCAATCTCGGGTATAGAAGGCCAGCGCTATACCAACTGCGCCAACCAGGCCGACATAATTAATATATCTTTTATAGTTTAGAAATTACCAAAATTCAGTTCAGCCCCTGCCCCACAACATATGACTACATCAGACTACAACCATCCAAGTCAGAATGCATCCGACTACATATCCGACCATATCAATCCTCATCCGACTATATCCAATCACCTCCTTCTACATCCGACTACTTCCGATTACATCCGTCCACATCCGACTAAATCCGACCACCTTCCTCCACATCCGATATTTGACTACATTCGACTACATATCTGCGTCCGAATACATCTGACTATAACCGACCACTTCCGTCAACGTCCGACTACATACGGCCACATGCGTCCACAACCAACTAGGCCTACATTCGTTTGCGTACAACCACATCCGTACGCTTCCGACTATATTTGACCACACCCGACTACATCCGATTGCATCCATCCACTTTCGACTACATTTGACCACATCTGTACATCCGACAACATCCGTCCACTTCCGTCGATATCCGATCATATCAATCTTCATCCGACCACATCCTTCTACATCGGCTACTTCGGATTACGTCCGTCTACATCCGACTAAATCCGACCACGTCTATCCACATCCAACATTTGACTACATCCGACCACATGCCTGAGTCCGAATACATCCGACTATATCCGACCACTTCCGACAACGTCCGACTGCATACGACCACATCCGTCAAAATCAAACTATAATTCGTCTGCATACAACCACATCCGTTCGCTTCCGACTATATTCGATCACACCCGACTACATCCGAATGTATCTATCCACTTCCGACTACATTCGACAACATCCGTCTACATCCGACAACATCCGTCCACTTCCATTCATAGCCGACTACATCCGGTCAGAATCAATCAATCAATCAATCAATCAATCAATCAATCAATCAATCAATCAATCAATCAATCAATCAATCAATCAATCAAAACAAATAAATTCAATCACGAAAATTAAAAAATCAAATCAAATCATACATTCATTCATATTGTTCTGCCCAAGGGCAGGTCTTTCACTGCAAACCCAGCATTCTCCAGTCTTTCCTTTTTTCTGTCTTTCTCTCAGTCTCTGCATATGATCCATCCTATATCTTAATGTCGTCTATCATTTGATATCTTCTTCTGCCCTGAACTCTTCTCCTACTCACCATTCATTCTGAAAATACAGCAAAACCTTGGATTACGAGCATAATTAGTTTCGAAAACGTGCTTTTAATCCAAAACACTTTCATATCAAAGCGACTTTCTCCATAAAGAAACAATTCTAAGTCAAATTAATTCGTTTCACAACCATTTATTCGTATATAAAATACAGTATAATTTAGGTAGAATTCCGTGCAATAGTGCAACACAAATTACTTTACTGTATTTTGTTTTGAGTGTCTTTCACCTGTTTTACTGCTTAGTAAACTTCTTGAACATTTAAAGAAAATATTTTCACTATCACTAACGGAATCACTTCTGACTGCTTGACTAACTGGAATCTTTTGCTTTGACTAAGAACCTATCCAACGACACCTGCTTTTGCCTCGTTTTGAGGATTTTGCGGAAATGTAACATTGCGTTGTCGTTACTTACTTACTTACAAATGGCTTTTAAGGAACCCGAAGATTCATTGCCGCCCTCACATAAGCCCGCCATCGGTCCCTATCCTGTGCAAGATTAATCCAGTCTCTATCATCATACCCCATCTCCCTCAAATCCATTTTAATATTATCCTCCCATCTACGTCTCGGTCTCCCTAAAGGTCTTTTTCTTTTTTGTAGGGATTCGTAACAAGCTGTTTTTTTACGGTGATGGGTTGTTAGCCCTTCGCCCAACCCCCAAGCTGGAGGACCACCCCTTATCGGCTGTCCACGACTGCTTATTCAATATATTCGCAGCTACCCTCCATATCTGGAGGCCGTCTCCTATATCCGCAACCTGAGGACGCGCCATGCCATGGTGATAGGTCGTTAAACACATTTATCGCACATACTGCTACAACCTTATCAGGGTGGTGAATTTGAACAAAGTTTAGTACTGCTTCCCACTTTTTCCACACCTCTTTAATCTCATTTGAAGCTCCAAAAATCCCTCTAACAATGGACAACTGGAGTACTGAAAAGTGATAAATTACAAGGCTGTGCAGACACTCTGGAGCATCTTAGACAAAATATGAAGCTTTTTGACAAAAATAGCTGTGTCTAATTCCATGACAATGCTTGAGCTCACGTTGTCAGATAGGAAGAAACGAGTTGTAAAAGCTTCACAGAGAAAAATCCCCTTACAGCCCAGTTTGATTTCCATGTAATTTTCATATTTTAGTATACTTGTAAAAAAAGTCTAACTGGAACTACATTTTCATCAGATGAAATGGAGCAATTGCCAGAGATAGGCCTATACCTAATTTTCGCAAACCACGGACTCACAAAATATGTTTTTGTTTTAGCTGATAGAAGCAAAACTTGTACGTTTTATGTCCTTCCGGGTCAAAATATCGTGCCACCGGTGTAACTCAATCGGTTGAAGTGCTTGTCTGCCGATCCGGAGTTGTGCTGGGCATGGGTTCGATTCCCGCTTGGGCTGATTACCCGGTTGGGTTTTTTCCGACGTTTTCCCCAACAGTAAGTAATCAATGGCGAATCCTCGGCCTCATCTCGCCAAATACCGTCCCACTATAACCAATCCCTTCGACGCTAAATAACCGGTTAGTTGATACAGCGTCGTTAAATAACCAACCAAAAAATGGTAAGTCTAACTTGCGAAATAATACGAATTATTTCATATACGCAAAATTTATGTTTTCAGCACGAACTTATTGAAAATTAGCGTGTTTTCAAGATAAATGTTTAATTTATTTGTTTACGAAATTTTAAACTGCTCAAAACACATGTTTAATGGAAAGTAGATAAATATGCATATGTAATATTAATACAATAAGCTTTTGTGAAGCTAAATTCCCTGCCCGCTGCACTGTTGGTAGGCGTGGCAGTGATTGAAGTTAGCTGGATTTATGACTTTGTTTTAATTTTGGAATTAAAAAAAAATGTGATTAAAATATAATCAGTTTTGAATTGATATTTACGTAAAAAATTTTTGAATTTAACACAGAATTTGGAATGTAATATTCCAATCGTATTTCGAGTGACTTGAATCGGTCATTATTAAAAGCCACTAAGTCAATTCTGAACACATGGACATTTTTATGGATTTCGTAACTTTCTCTCCATTTATACTTCATGAGTGATGCTTAATCACAACACAAATATAACTTAACAATTATTAAACGAATAGAACAGTTTTCTTCGATTATCTGAGTGCTGAAAAAATGACCTAGTGCCTTTTAATAATAACCAATTTATTTAAAAATAAAGTAGAAATGACGTAACGATCTTACTAATAAATCGTGTATAATTTTTATACGAGTCTTAAGGTCCATTCACAATGAAATTAATTAAACATAATGTAAGCATTAAGTCAAGAATGTAAACGTCACCGTAAAATAAAAAATTCATACCAACATTCACGATGGGAACATAAACATAATCGCAAAGATACTTGGTAACCATGGAAACATACAACGACGACATTTCGTCATATTCTCTTGTACACTTCAGCGCTCTATGTGCCATTACCATCAAATATTCATGTCTGATACTACTGCCATTATGTAGGCTATTTTGTTCTCTAGATAACAATTTAACAGTAACTGAAAGCATGGAACAGCTTATTCGGAAGATATCCTCCGTGCAATAGACTATTCCGAGTTCGTACAACATATTTCTCGTGTAGCCTAACCATGGACTAACTTTAACAGGACTTTATTTCCTATTCGTACAACTGGACCTTAGGCCCGTTACACACTTGAGCGAGAAATATATAATAAGTATGTCTGTCGAGCTATGGAAAATGCTTTCCTTTAGCACGGAGTAACGCTCGAAATAATGCATAGCTGACATTGGTCGGCTAGCGATTTTGTGAAAACATAGCTACGTATTTCCCGCTCCCACAGATAACCTAACCTAATTGTAGCATATACAATTTGTATTACGTGAATTAAATTGAACAATTAATACAAAGTGAGATGTTCAGATTTATGTAACTTTATTTCTATCAGCGCTTATCAGACCCAAAATCTTTGTATAGTATTATACACAAGGTCTGTTACAAAATTGTCTTCCGTATGACATAATAAAATTCGTGTTTTAATTATCTATACAGAGATGGCTCCACTGTGTAGCAACATATTTCTCGATGTAGTGTAAAGACGTTAGGCTAAGCCAGGGATGTCGAACAGCGCTCTCGAGCTGTGAACTGCAGAGCCTTCACTCCTCTCTTACCGTGCAACGGTTGAACACAGATAACAGGCAGTCCGGCGGAATGATAGTAAACAAAAGCGAAACTGCGGCGGCTGGTACTTTCATAACTTTTATACATCTTACCAATTGATTAGGAACTCAGTTTAGATTTGCACTTCATGAACTCTGATAAACAAATACCTGAGGACGAATTATGATGATGATAATGATGATGATGACGATATTAATAAAAATAATAATTTATTTATTTATTTATTTATTTATTTATTTATTATTAATATTTGTGTGCTGAACAACAGCCAGAGGCCAATTATAGTTCAGCACAATACACAAACAGAAGATACAAAGGTACAAAACAAAAATAAATAATATCTTAAATAACAAAAACATACATGAATAAAATTGAGTACAAACAGTAAAAACTAATAATCAAAACGAAACTAAACCTTAAAAGGATCTAAATTGTGCCCATGCAAATTGGCATATTTTATGCATCTACAGACTGGAGAAAGTGATTTTGAATTTCGGTTATAAAAATTTGTTTGAAATCTTAAACCTTTTGTAGGAATACGAAGGCTGATATTGTTTATGATAGACTCACAATCAATATCACCCTTGATAACTTTGCAAAAAAATTGATAATCAAGATTTAGACGTCTAGCATAAAGGCTACAACAGTTAAAATATTTATTATATTATATTATATAATGATAATAATAATAATAATAATAATAATAGTAATAATAATAATAATAATAATAATAATAATTTTATTTACTAGGTCATTCCATAAATGTTATTCGTTAGTGACGGAAATAAATAATAATAATAATAATAATAATAATAATAATAGTAATAATAATAATAATAATAGTAATAATAATAATAATTTTATCTACTAGGTCATTCCATAAATGTTATTCGTTAGTGACGGAAATAAATAATAATAATAATAATAATAATAATAATAATAATAATAATAATAATAATAGTAATAATAATAATAATAATAATAGTAATAATAATAATAATAATAATAATAGTAATAATAATAATAATTTTATCTACTAGGTCATTCCATAAATGTTATTCGTTAATGACGGAAATAAATAATAATAATAATAATAATAATAATAATTTTATCTACTAGGTCATTCCATAAATGTTATTCGTTAGTGAAGGAAATAAATAATAATAATAATAATAATAATAATAATAATAATAATAATAATAATGTTGTTAATATCATATTTAAAATATCAACGTAGTGTGTATGTGTTGTAGCAGTTGAACTTCAAGTTCAAAAACGTAAACTGTTTTCGATGCATAAAATTAATTACTTTCAGCGTGACTTGAAATTTGTTCATATTATTTGTTATAGATTCAAAAATATCTTCTCCTCGAGTTCGATCCTTTAGTGATATGACATCCACTAGATCTCCATGAACATTAAAATCTGAGTCAACACTCCTTATTAATACACTGTAGCTAGCTGCGCCTTATCTTTCCGGTCGTACGTTCATCAAGAGCTATAGTGAGTAACAAGTGAAAGTTTTCATTCTTGCTATCAGTTGTTCCTCCAAGTTATCTCCCATTTATTATGTACGCTCTGCAACAATATTACGAGACAAACATATAGATTTAAAATCATTAACGTATTCCGGACATATCTCTATTGCAGCAGGTATGAGACAGCCTTTCACAAATTCTCCGTTAGTAAATAGCTTTGAAGCCGTTGCAATAATTTCACAAATTTTGTAGCTAGCACGAACCAAGCTTGTTCTGTTGACACCCGATGATGATGGGAGGTTTTCTGAATTCAATCTTGATTTTAATTCTTCTACAGCCTTTTCACGAGTGAAACCGGATAACTTTTCTGATCCTTAAGCTTCAGCATGACGTGTAGAATTAAAATGCATTTTAATATTATGATGGCTAATGTATCCAAGTTCCTTTCTACATATTAAGTAATGTGCCTTTCCTCCTTTAAGATAAATAAATATTTATCTGTCCACTCACTATTGAATCGTCGTTCCACATCCATACCAGCCGCCAGGGTTGATAAACACACTGCGTACAGAACACTGCTACAGCGAGCTGACTGACTGTCGCTTCAGCTCAGCTACGGTAGGAAACAGTATTAATCGTTTCACAGTTTGAGAGCGCTGTTCGACATCCCTGGGCTAAGCTAAGCCGTGTCCACACATTACATAGTTCATAGCTCTCGCTCTAGTGTGTAACGGACCTTGGTGTAATATTCTGCTCAGCTTCGTGATTAACTTGTTCCTGGTACAGTACCTTATTTATATTGTCATGTTAACTGAGTTTCTCAGAAATAAAAAATGATGTGATAATAAATTATTTGGGGTAGATCACTGAAAAAAAAATGAGAACTTCTCAGTATATCGCCAAAGCTTCGAGACTGTCTTTCCCTGGTCTAGTGTGTATGTCGGCCAGCAAGCGATACTGACGTGAGTGAACGCGAAGTTGAGTCTCGGTCGCGTCATGACATAATTGAGTGCACCACGTCTCAATTAGGCGAAGCAATCTGCTTCGTCGACCACAGCGTCTGTCAGCACGTCAGCTGCGAATAAATAGACGAAAATAAACCCTCCCTGAGGTTTGTTCTGTACGCTTCCTTAAATAAAGAAAAATAGCTTCCTAACCGTGATTGACGTATAAAAAGCACACACAAAAAGCAAACATTAATTGACGCTAAGCAAAGAAAACTGTACTCCTCCCCTAAAGCCCAGCACACATTCATTCAAAAATTTATCATCATCATTGTCTGTAGTCACTGCCATCAAATTTCCATAACATAACAATGTACAAACAAAACACGGGCGCCAGGCGGTGGCTGCTATGGCCAGCGTATCAACACCGCTGACTAAGGCAATAGATTTGTAATTTATCTTCGCTTTAACAGACCTCCCAGTAATACAAAGCGGCAAAAGAGGGATTGGCGGGGGGGGAAGGGATCCTAAATAGGGCAGCAGAGGATGAGAAGGGGGAAACTGTAACCCCCAACCCCTAAATACGATAAAGAGAACAGGGATGTTTGGGAAGAGGAGGGGGTTGGAAAACACACGCACAACAGACAAGTGACGATCAGTTTGAAATCAGCGTCCCAGCTGGTATTCGTAATGGGGAAAGACACCCAATCCCGTCTCCTAGCTGACCCCACACCCCACCGTATCATTTCGTTCCAATTGCACCCCACATCTCTACCAATGGACAATAGACTATATGCGATTTGGTTCTTCGAGCACCCTCTGGTTTAGCTTCTGTTTGCTTCAAACTAACTTCTTTTTCTCTACTAAATTCACTGCAGCCGGGATTCTGGCAATCCTGCCTCACGGCTACGCACACCAGAGGCGTAGGCTGCACGCACAACAGCAGCCCGGATCACGCTTCAAGGCTAGAGCTGAGTAGTGGCTACAGCAGTAGGTATTTTCAAGATTTATTTTAATATCAACCAGAAGAATAATGACACATGCTGAAGTAGTGAATGATATTTGAGAGCGAAAACCATATGAGATGCGAAATAATGATTCATTCATTCATTCATTCATAGTGTTCTGTCCAAGGGCAGGTTTTTCACTGAAAATTCAGCATTCTCCAATCTTTCCTATTTTCTGCCTTCCTCTTAGTCTCCTCATATGATCCATATATCTTAATGTCGTCTATCATCTGATATCTTTTTCTGCCCTGAACTCTTCTCCCGTTCACCATTCCTTCCAATGCATCCTTCAGCAGTCAGTTTCTTCTCAGCCAGTGGCCCAACCTAGTCCTTTTCCTTTTTCTGATCATTCTTTCGTCATTCATTCTTTCCAACACAGCTTCATTTCTTATTCTGTCTGTCCATTTCACACACTCCATTCTTCTCCATATCCACATTTCAAATGCTTCTATTTGCTTCCCTTCATTAATAGCTAATCTAATAACGGATCAGGTAAGTTACTGAAATTACCTGGGATTAAGGATATCTTACTGCAAAAATAATACTTGTATGTAAAAATAAATTGTATGGCATATGTGGATCAATAAGCAAGGAACTGAGGCCCAAATTCAACAACGTCACTTCATCTTGACTTCATCAAGTCAGAAGTTTGGTCATATAGCCTAAAGTGTGTGTGTGTGTGTATCTAATGCCTACCCACTACACTTGCGTGATCCTGGTTCCGCATACTGCGGATAGATGGCAGGGCTGTGATCCATTTTCAAGTTGCACACCATTTTGGGCGGGCCACGCTATGCATGATGTGTTTCGGTGGAGAGTTAGGCTATGTCGTGTACTAGAGTGAGTGTATGTGTAAGTGTTCTTGTAAGTGTAGTGTAAGTTAACTGTGCAAACTTTGGCACATATCGGTCAAAGCATGTAGAAAAAAAAAATGGTTTATTTAACGACGCTCGCAACTGCAGTGGTTATATCAGCGTCGCCGGATGTGCCGGAATTTTGTCCCGCAGGAGTTCTTTTACATGCCAGTAAATCTACTGACATGAGCCTGTCGCATTTAAGCACACTTAAATGCCATCGACCTGGCCCGGGATCGAACCCGCAACCTTGGGCATAGAAGGCCAGCGCTGTACCAACTCGCCAACCAGGTCGACAAGCATGTAGATTTGTATAGAGAACATACACACATACATACCCACATTCACTTTTATATAGTCTATTAAGATTATATTATTTTATAATATAATTTATTATATATAAAAATATAAAATTATTATATATATAAACATAAAAATTATTATTACAACTAGTTTATCGATGAGAAATAAGAAAAAGCTGTTAACTAGAATTTGTTGGAAGCAAAGTCGTTACTGGATTATGCAACAAGATAGGTGATGTTTGGATCCTGTGTCTCAATCACTGCCTGTTGGATCACATCCCATGGCTGTTTACACTGCCTGCTCAATGAACGGTTATGCGCGAGTAGCCACTTGGTGGCAGGTAATGAATTTGCATATGCTGATAATGTTAATAACGGTAGTTACTACCTGCCACCTAGCGACAAAATAATTTTGATTGAGCAGGCAGTTTACGCAGTTATATGATGCGATCCAGCAGGCAGTGGTCTCAACTCATCGAGAAACTCGAGCGTGTGCTCGTTTACACTGAGCTCTAGCGTTTGAAAGTGGAACTAAACGCCGATGGAGCGTATGCGCACAGAAAAACAAAACAGGAAAATTCGCTCAGTGTCCATTCTATGTAATCCCTATTCGCTGGTGTTACTGTTTGGTGTCCTTTTGCACAATTTGGAATAATAGAACCATACTATTTTTAAGAAGAAAGACGCACAGTCACTGTTTGAGTATACAGCTCGTGAGGGCAAGCACTTGGACGGTATTATCTTTAAAACAAAGTGATGACAAAATGGCAAACATTCTCTGTAGCATGGTAAAATAAAATTTTGAACAGGATCTATGTTGCTCTTTTTATTTACGTCTGTAGTCGGGGAAATCATTCTGCCGAACCTTGTATTTTCATTTGTAATATAAACTGTTACTGTATGTTATAAATGATTTATTAATATATGTGCCTACAGGATGATTCACGAGGAAAGGTAAAAAATTTAGGATACTATATCTTAGGCCATTTTGAGTGAAAAAGTTTATATTAACGTAGGTCCGTTTTCGAACGATGGCGGAGCTAAATGCATTTCTTTCGTAAAACGTATCGCCTCAATGTGAATCAGACGTTACCATATGCTGCTGACGTGAGACAAGGTCAAGATCGCAATGAATGGCGTAACATTGGAATCTGAATTATGAGCGATGTAGATAAGAGAAAGAAACCGGGTGGTGGGGCATTAAAAATGTCCAATCGCCTGCCCTTGTCTGATGGAATGACACAGAACCCGTAGATAACACAAATGGCCTACACTATCAAAATTCACAGCAGTTCGGTCAGCTACCTACAGTACAATAGTTATACAGGTACAGTTATCGGAAGTGTTAAGTTGTGTTTTCAAGATGTCTTCTAAATTTTCGACTACAGATTACGCTGATATTGTGTGTGTTTATGGTTTGTGCGACGAAAGTTCCTTGCGTGCCGTCGCTGAATATGAACGACGCTTTCCGAACAGAAGGGTACCATATCGAAGAGTACTTACTGTCTATGGGGTTGGATGAAAGACTTGGTATAGCAAAGGAAGGGGGAAACGAGAGAGGCGCTAATCGACCGTATTTTGGATGCGGCATAAATAACAGCTACGTGCAACTCTCCCGAGCGATGAGCGCGATTCACGCCCGAGCGCAACAGTGCATTGAAGCAGAAGGAGGTACTTTCGAAAATGTGCGAAAACATCGACCCCGACGTCTAGAATATTAGGTATGCATGCATACGTGAATATGAACTTTAAATTTGTCCGTTATCTGTCTCTAAATGCGAGTTAGTACAGTGGAATCTCAGAAGTTTTTGTGAAATCAAAGAGCCATATCTCCGTAACCGTTCGAAAACAGACCTATATTCATATGAACTTTTTGACTCAGAATGACTTCAGAATTCACATCCTAAATTTTTTACCTTTCCTCGTGAATCACTCTGTATATAAAGATTTTCAAAATAGCAAAATAGCGTTATTTAAATAGCCTACCGTATCACAAGAGTTCTCATCTGGTTGATAATTCACAAAATGAAATTACCTAGTTAAAAATAAATGTTATAACCTGAAAATAATATGTGTTTGGTTTTGTTGTTTCACTGATCATAATTTCTACATCTATTGTCAAATGTTTATCCATAAATCTCATATTACAGGAGGCCATGCCATGCCGGTCATGAACTGTATTAAGTTGACTACTTAAATATCTTGTTTAGTAATAGGCCTAATACAGGGACATCATTTTATTTTTACTAACATTTTTAATATTAACTTGGCTATACCTCTGGATCAACGCCGTTTGCTACCAGTTTTCCACGACTGGAGTTCGATGATACTGATGTAATACACAAACAAATCACTTCACTAGGTATAGGAGGGAAGAAAAGTAGTTCATCCATTTACGTAAATTAGGAAATATCGCGCTTTTGAGTTTGATAATTTTCATTAGGTTTTTGTTCAATCAAAATACAGTACAGTATTAACAATGAGTGTTTTTACTCACGAACTGAGCTGTCCATTCGGACGTATTCATTATGCAGTGTATATTATGCTGTCTACAACACATTAGCGTACAATATAGAGAATGAAGTTAAATTGAAATATAATCATAATATGGATATTTAAACACATTTTTGAAAATGGTGTCCGTTCATTTCGATACAGGCTTCAGTTATAATGTGGGTATTATCGCACTATAGACTATTGTACCTAATCCCAATTACCAGTTTCGTCCTTCGTACTAGTAACTCATGTTGAAATAATTCTGTACCTACTCTATAAAAGAGTACCTTAAGTACTGTAAATTCAATCTTCACTTCTGCCCGATTCGAAAAATAAAATTACTCAGACATACTATCTATTGTCCGTCCAAGTGGTTATGTCGTAGGGTCGTAGAAAGGGAGGAAATCACGTGACAGTTAATTACTTAACGATGCCCTTTTATTTAAGTTATTTTAAACAGTTGTATAATATTACGTAGACGTCCAATTCCTAACAGAAATTAATGTTTTCAGAAAAGAGTTAAGACAGCCCAGCCACTAGCTGGCGAATAAAAGCTGGTGGGTGAAACCGGGATACGACGTAGGCAAATGGACGACAGTACCTGTGCGAAAATGATTCAATATTGAAAGCTCTTTCGTCACTGAAAAACGCGAACATATTTTTGGAACGTACTGTTTACTATGACCGTAAGACTACTATGACTGTATATGCGGTCTTGGATCTGTGTGGAGAACGGTTGAGTTTCATTAGTAGAAGGGGTGGGGGTGAAGTACATTAAAAAACTCAGGTAGAATAAAAATTGAAGTAAAAATAAAATGATGTCCCTGTATAATTATCTTCTTTTTATTACAGACGTGGACAAATCATTAGCAAAATTTAAGATTTTTATTATATATTTTTGCAAAATATGGTTCTTCAATTTAGACTACAGTTGACATTTTTGTGTATTTCCAAATTATTAGCAAAATTGAAGATTTGTATTGTATATTTTTCAAAATTTAACTCCTCAATTTGGACTACATTTGATATTTTTGGATATTTACAAATTATTAGCAAAACTGAAGGTTTTTATTGTATATTTTTACAAAATTCGATTCTTCAATTTGGACTACAGTTGACATTTTGGATATTTCCAAATTATTAGCAAAACTGAAGATTTTTGTTTTATATTTTTACAAAATTTGACTCTTCAATGCAGTTGACATTTTTGCTAATTTACAAATTGTTAGCAAAATTGAAGATTTTTATTATATATTTTTACAAAACTTGACTCTTCAATTTAAACTACAGTTGACGTTTTTGCATATTTCTGTCTACTGTAATGATGGAAATATGCAAAATTGTCAACTGTAGTCTAAATTGAAAAGTCAAATTTTGTAAACAGAATTATCATAAAAATCGTCAATTTTGTTAATAATTTGTCCACGTCTGTATTTATTTATTTACTATTATTCGCGAAATATTCTTATTCAAATATTACGCGAGTTTTCATCATCTCGGACAATTCACTCGAGCTATGAGCTCTACTGTATAAATAATCACTGAACAAACAGTTTTGGATAATTTTTTCTAAGTTTCTTCAAGCGTCACAGCTCTCTCTCTCATTGGACCCTCAATTAACGGCTGAATTTACTTCCGTGGCATCGCTTCTGATAGCAAATTGTGAAGTTGCTTAAAACCTTAGTGAAAAATCTCGCCGGTGCTTCCAGCCACTCTCAGCAGAATTAGGATGACAATCATTATTTGCCGGAATTACTTTCCAGTGTGAGGAGCTACTTAAGATATTCCAGATCTACGAGTAAATTCTTCTGGTGAGGGTCCAGAATAACAGATTGGATGAGAGGGGGGGAGGCGGGAGTGTCGAGCCCCACACGTTGCGACCATCTTTGCATAATCTCCGTCCCCCTACCCCATGCTATCCCTACTTTTGTTCTTCCTATAACGTAACCTTTTAAAACGCGGAAAGAAAATCCAAAATCTTTTTTCTACTCCTCTTAAAATGCCATTTGCTTCCAAGGGATTGGACTACGGGGTGTAGGGAGGTTTTTGAGTGCTGCTTAGGGGCGAGAGGGTGTGTGTGCGTGTGTCTGTATGTGTGTGTAAAAAAGGAAAGGAGACTAAAGAAGAAAGAAAGATGGAGTTGAGGTATCGGGAAGAAATAAAACAAGTAGAGATTACTTGAAAGCGACTGATTCTTGAAATTCTATATGAAAAGAACCCAGAGATTTGCACATTGACTTTTTCAGTTACTATTTACTTCCCTTCTTTCAAACGGAATCTCATATCTAATCCATTGCATGTAATTTCATTGTTAAGCTTATGTAGCTTATGGGAACGAAATTACAAAGTAATGACTTTAAGAAAATCTACAGTAACGATTCACAAATGCGTCATGAAGATGAGAAATATGGAGACTGCAAAATTTTTGTGTGAAAGTGAAAATATAAGTTTTATCTTAGTGATTATGATTATGATTATGATAACGAAGAATTAAACAATCATAATTGAGGCGTCAGAAGCAAAGGGGTGTAAGTGCACTTACGTTATTTTTAATAAAATGTGAATAAAAGTTAGGCCTACTAAGCATTCGTAAATTCCGTGAAGGTTTAATTTTAAATGTTAATGTGCGATGTGGTTAAAATATTTTAAATGCCTCGGTTTATCTTGGATGCACTTAAATCATTTTTTAGAAATATCACTTTCACCCCTTTGCTTCCACCGCCTCAATTATAATCATCACCATAATATTTTAATAAATAATAATAACAGTAGGCCTAATAGTAGTAGTAGTAATAATAATAATAATAATAATAATAATAATAATAATAATAATAATAATAATAATAATAATATAATAATTTTTTTTTAAATTTATTTATTTATTTTATTTATTTCAAATATACAGAATAAAGAAATATAATTACAAAACAAAACAAAGAGAAATACAAATAAAATAATACAAGCAATATAAAAAGAAGATACAGTAGTATTAACAAAATTTGAGACCGAATGAGCAGCGCTCGTGCTCGGTCGCAGTTCAGATATAATATTAAAATAAAAAATAATAATAATATAAATATATAAGTAAAATAAAATAGGAACTAAAATATAATTACAGCGGCAATGGAATTATATAATATAATATTAACACTATAGAAGAATAATATCGCACGTGAAAAGTAGGACTAATATATATTTCAAAATTATAGAATACAAATATAATATAGGTTGATTAATTCATACACATAGGCTATAAATTTATGTAATCAAATTGAAGATATTAACACGTTTCTAATTTTCTTGTTATATGTTAGTGGGTTACATGTTAGAAGTTCTGGGTGTAATTTAATTAAAGCATTGTACAACCGAGGGCCAAAATTTATGCTATGCTTTAGGCCAGCAGATGTGAGACATTTAGGTTCTACTAATGTTGAATTAATATTTCGTCTTGTGTCATAATTGTGTGTCTGTAATACAAACTTATTACGATTTTTATGATAAAATTTTAACAGCGTATACTTATAAATTTGTTCAATATTAAATACATTAAATTCAGAATAAATTAATTTAGTTGGATAGTCGAAACGTTTCTTCAAACAAATTTTAATTATTCGTTTTTGTAGTAAATTTAACGGACTAAGATTAATTTTTGTACTTCCACCCCAAACAATTATACCATATTGAATGATAGACTGAATAATGGCCAAATAAACATTTCGTAGAACTCTAATAGGTAAGTAGCATCGAAGATTAACGAATTTATAAATTGTTTTACGAAGCCTCTTACAAAGATAAGTAATGTGATGAGGCCATTTTAAATTCTGATCAATAATGATACCCAGATATTTGACATACGTGGCTTCTTTCAAAGGTGGACATTTACAACTTTTGGGATAATAATAATAATAATAATAATAATATAATAATAATATAATAATAAATATAATAATAATATAATAATAAATATAATAATACAATACATTAATAATAATGTAATAATAATAATATAAAACTAAATTATAATAATATAATAATAATAATAATAATAATAATAATAATAATAATAATAGTAATTGTAATAGTAATAGTAAGAGCAAGCTGTAGATGTATTTAGTTTAGGGTGACCAGACGTCCCGTTATTAACGGGACTGTCCCTTTTTACAGCCTCTTGTCCCCTGTCCCGTGAAAAGTATGCTCGGGAAGCCAAATGTCCCGTTTTTTTTAATGGCGTCCCGTTTGCCTAAATTATTGTTGAAATATTTATTTTTATTTATTTCATAATCACGTAAAACACTGAGTAATTCTATTTGTTTCCAACAGATGTCGCCGTAATTAGCATATTCAGCCAAAAAAAAAACCAATGCAAAATCACCACTATACTAAGTATATTCAACATTAAAACCAGATATCAATTCTGATTCACCCACGTTAATCACAAAATGTCATTTAAAAAATGTGTCTTGCATGGACTTATAGAAGTGTTAGTGACGAATACTTTGATGAGACAGTTCTTGGGCGGTCGGCCTACTGCATATGAAGTAGGAAGTGTTTTGAATATTTATATTTTTTGCTTTAAACATAGAATTATTTCAGTTTTTATTTAATTGAATCATTAAATGTAGTCTATATTATTCCGATAATTCAATTCAAAACTGTAGGCCTATATTAATACATATTATTGAGTTTTGATAGAGCATTTATGATTTTATACATAAAATATTGCAATTTATTACATCTCTGTTTTTAAATTAAGCGTAGAAATGTAAAAGAACAGCATCCAAGTTATTTCAGATCCATTTCTTTATTCTTGTGTCGACATCAATACTGTTACAATAGCGGTATCAGAGACCGCATGTCTGTGGTATCGGCTCTGTTGTTGAGGGTTAATCTTGTAGCCTCGTGGGACAAAGTACGGTCCCTAGTCATGATATCAAAACAGAACACTGACGAAAATCACAGTCAGATCTTTAAAAACCATTCAATATTACTCACCAGCTATCCAGTGGAATGATGATGATAATGATGTTACTGTTGCTGATGAAGATAGAGCAGAACTGGTTCAGTATTGTGGCATCATTTCTAGAAGCACAAAAATACAGCGTTTGGAACAGAAGGCAGAGGTGGGGATGAGAGATGTTTCATTTGTAATACCTAAGATCACATTTTACCCCTCCCAAAATCAATATATTTTCCTGAACTACCTGAAAATAAAACGGTTACTACAAAGAAAGTCTGACAAATACAAATGGAAGTATAACAAAAGTCACCGTTTTTGGCGTGTGAAATAAGAAATGGGAACGTTAAGAGCGAGTATTTTATCTTTGCCGCAGTCTGTGCGCTTGCGCTTGGTAATACTAACCAATAGGCCTACAGAATCAGAAACGTATTCACATCCACTGTCTACAAAGTATTCAATGAAATTAGCTTAAGTACGGGAAAAAATCAAAATGTGAAGACAGCAACGTACGAACGAAATCGATTGAAATAAATGCACGTTTAGAGAAATTCCTGTACCGTCTAAATGGGGCCTAAAGTTTGCTAATACTCCGTCCAGTTGTATCCACATCTGCTGGCGCACCATAAGTGGAAGGTTTTCTAACAGCTGTGGAAAAACTTGTTGTAAAAAGTTGTTGTAAATCTCTCAAACGTGGTGACAAGAATTAACGTGCAAAGTACACCCACATTGTAGATCCTAAAATTACGGGATTTTACCGACTGTGAATTACTTTGGAGACTAAGGTTCCTACTCGAAAAATATTATATTTAGATCTCTTCAATAAGCTCCTTCAGTTTGAGCACAACCTTTTGAACCACCCGGTATGTAAAATGTATTCACTTCTTTTTTGATCCCACATAATAGATTTAGCCGTTCGGAGCATGAATTTTATCACACTAATTGTAATCTGCTTTCGTCAGTTTTCCGTGAAGTCTGGGCTTCGCTTCCAATGCAAAGGAGACATCTTGCTTAGATGTTATTATTATTATTATTATTATTACTATTATTATTATTATTATAAACTAATAATAATAATAATAATAATAATAATAATAATAATAATGCGATGGGCAGGGCATGTAGCACGTATGGGCGAATCCAGGAATGCATATAGAGTGTTAGGTGGGAGACCGGAGGGAAAAAGACCTTTGGGGAGGCCGAGACGTAGATGGGAGGATAACATTAAAATGGATTTGAGGGAGGTGGGATATGAGGATAGGGACTGGATTAATCTTGCACAGGATAGGAACCGATGGCGGGCTTATATGAGGGCGGCAATGAACCTTCGGGTTCCTTAAAAGCCATTTGTAAGTAAGTAATAATAATAATAATAATAATAATAATAATAATAATAATAATTTATTTTAGCTGGCAGAGTTAAGGCCGTAAGGTCTTCTCTTCCACTTAACCAACAAAAAGTATATATACATATGCATGAACTTACAAAGAATTCAACAATTTGATTTAGATGAGAGTTACATGTATACAAGAGTTATTTACGAATTAAACAACAAAATACTATGAACTATTAATTAAACACTGAAATAAACTGTGTAGCAGAATTAAGCTAAAATACATAGAATGTTAATATATTTCAAATAATATTAGATAATAGAAAGAGATTATTATGAGACAATTTTGAAAATACAGCACTATCAGGATGATGTCTAAAGAAAGAAGTAACAATGTAGTCAGTGTTAGTTTAAATCAGTATGATTGGAGTGAAATGCTAAGAAGGTTGTCTTTTAAGCTGTTTTTAATGGTGTTTATTGTCTTGCAGCCCCTAATACTTTGTGACAAGGAATTCCATTGTCGCGAGGTGGATGCTGTAAAAGATGATGAATAAGATGTTCTATGAAGAGGTATACTTAGCGTGCCACAGATAAGTGATCTGGTATTTACGTCGTGGTTAATAAACAGAGTGCAGAAGGTGGCACCCCCACCACTGGATTTACACCTTTTTTTGCTAGCAACTATTTGGACAGAAACTTTGGCTTGCAAGTTTAGGAATAATAATAATAATAATAATAATAATAATAATAATAATAATAATAATAATAATAATAATAATAATAATAATTAAAAATGTTACTGCCCTCTTGCTGTTATTCTCGTCCTGGGCGCTTGCGCAATCTGCTTATTGAATAAAGGAAACGCTTTTTTATCGCCACTGGATGGAGGTTCGTTAATATAATAATTAGCTAGCCGATTACTTCTTTGTAACTTTGATGAGGTTTTAAGAGAGTTAATTAACTTGATTCTAACATTTTTTATTCCTTCTCAATTTTCCTCCACTTCTTTATTTTACTTTTATCGTCGTGCTCATTTTTTTTGTACTTTTGCATCTCTTTCCCATATCGCCTCAGGAAGAAAAGTTGGTATGAAAACACTTCTTTTCTCTACTTTTTTTTCGCTTCCTACATCTCCCTTTCCCCCACCCGCTCCACCGTTCCACTGCCAGCTAAAAACCTTATTATAGTTCCTACCCCTATAGCTTTTTTCCCCTGCCTTGTTTTCTACACTTTTTAATACTCTTCTCACCCACACCCCACATCCTTTCTAACCTACCCTTTCGTCTTAAGAAAAGTTAGTATAAAATTCAGTTTTATTTCAACATTCTTTTTTCCCCTTTTACAACTGTATACAATGTGTTCCATAATATTAACACCTACAAGTTATTTCGCAAAATACGAGCATTCAGAGTAACTTACCTTATCAGCGTCATCTTTGATGGTACATGTTTAATTAATAACTTAGACCAGTGATGTCAACTGATGCCCATAGGAGCAAGCGCGCGCTTTAGAGCCCAGAACAGCCTGAGCGCTTCACAGCGGAAAGGAAAGAGACAGACGAAAGATGTAGTATATGCCGCTTGGTCGAGCTTTATACAGGGATGGCCAGCACTGATTCAATAGATAAAGGAAAGAGAACGTATTAAAACTGTATCCATGTTAATTTTTAGATTTGTCTGAGAAGTATAATTGCACTATACCTTGACCAAAACTACTTCCGACTTGACAGTTTACAGAGAAGGGGAAGCAGTGTTGTCATGTTTCCCATCTTTCGTGTAAGCGAATGCGCTGCCGATAGAGTGCAGTAATGAACGGCTGACATGAACACATACATTCCTAACCAATTTGTTGAACAATTTGTGTATATTATTATTATTATTATTATTATTATTATTATTATTATTATTATTATTATTATTATTAGTAGTAGTAGTAGTAGTAGTAGTAGTAGTAGTAGTTTTATTTTTTTATTTTATTGGGTTATTTTACGACGCTGTATCAACATCTAGGTTATTTAGCGTCTGAATGATATGAAGGTGATAATGCCGGTGAAATGAGTCCGGGTTCCAGCACCGAAAGTTACCCAGCATTTGCTCGTATTGGGTTGAGGGAAAACCCCGGAAAAAACCTCAACCTTGATTCGAACCCGGGCCACCTGGTTTCGCAGCCAGACGCGCTGACCGTTACTCCACAGGTGTAGACAGTAGTAGTAGTAGTAGTAGTAGTAGTAGTAGTAGTAGTAGTAGTAGTAGTAGTAGTAGTAGTAGTAGTAGTAGTACCGGTATTCTTCAATGTAATACCGTTAGAAAAGCGTCGAAAGGACTGTAAACTGTAAAAACAGGTTAAATTTAATACGAAGCCTCTACTTTTATGAGTGTCGATATTCTTCAATGTAATATTGTTAGAAAGGCGTTGAAAAAATTGTAAACTATAAAACAATTTATGATTAAAAATCTGCACGGCCTCTTTCTTTTCCAATATCGATAACAGTGCTCTTATTAATTTTAACACAAGCAGCAGTTCTCATTACGACTTGTGCCAAAGGTAAAAGAGGCCCGGCATTATCTTTTTCCCTCTCAAAATACTCTCTTACGTTACAAACCATCTCTCGCGCTTGACTCTTTAACGGACACCTTGTACAATATTCTTTGTTCTCCGCCTGCCATTCCTTCCTTTCGACATTGCACAGGTCATCTGTTTAGAAACTCTCGCAGAAACTAGAAAACAAACACTAGCCACACACTTCGCCAATGACAACGAAGGTAATACGTGTAATATAATTCAAACACAATAATTATCAATACTCTAAAACAATAATACAACTAAATAATATTTTTAATTCACACAAAGCACGCGCTAACCAGCCAACTCAAAGTCACTCCGGGCACTGTATTCACCTCTAGGCCGTGGTATTCACGTGCAAGTTGTAAACATAGACACGGCAACACCGTCCCGTTACCATGGTTACGCATCTCTTGTGATTGGTTGATTTGAATGATTGCCATGGTAACATGATAAAGGCGCCATTTGTCAGGTCGGAAGTTGTTTTGGACAGACCATATAAGAATGTAAGTTTTAATTTTAATGCTCATTTTTCACAAGCTTGCTTTTTTATTCAAAAGGAATATTTTCTGAACTTTTTTTTTTACAGAAAAGTGAAATTTTCAGATATATTTCTTTAGTAGCCTTACAGGTACTAAAACAATGTTTTCGTAAATCTAATATATCGTAAATACGTATTACTGAAGATAGTATATTAAAATGTTTGAAAATATTCGCATGGAAAATGTTTGTAAGGAAATGAATTAACAAAGCAAAAACTGTTACATCACAAACAAATGATAAGTGCCTATATGTTGGTAAAACGTCAGATCTATAGCTTCAGCAGATTTCGCGATAATTTAATATTCTGATAACAGAAAGTTGCGCACCAATATCAACTAAAAGCATAATGCGATAAGAGTTTTATTATGTAATATTAGTTACAGTTAAAACATATACCTAGACAACTTTGCTTTGTACTATAATATTGTTTTCATTACTTTTGTAAGGTTAAAGATACCATCAATATCACTTTCAACTTATCATGTCATATTCAGTGTCTTTCTTTGGGATAACACTTTCTTTATGAATGATGTGTTTAATTCATGTAGTACAGTATAGTTGTAGTTATTATGGAATTTGTGTGAATATTCCTTCTTTACTCTTTATTATGTTATTAACGTTTAAAACACAACTGCAATATTAGGCTAAGAAATAGGTGTTAGGAGTTTTGTTTTACAGACAATATAGAAAATAACAAACAGAAAGAAGCCATATAAAAATAACGACATAAAATTTCACCTTCCGTTTGAAGTTTGTGCACCACTGTTTTCTTAATCCAACAGGTTGCTTATTCCTCCTTCCAAACCTAGCGCTTGATGCCCGCGCACGACGTCAAGGTCAGAAAAATGCGCTTGCTTTGACATCACTGACTTAGACACAGGATCGGGTGGTTACGCTGTCTAAAGGCTGATTTAACCAACATGGTGCTAATCAACAATTACTTAATTGTAATTTAACTAAAAGACATAAGTTAAATCATATTTCATTCGTTTGTATTTCACCAAACTAATACACAACTAAAACAAAGTCAATTAATTTAATTCCCATTAAGTCATCACAGCCTTCTGAATCATGGTAAAATCACAGTCTAGTATATACAGTCACGAAACTCAATACGTAGTAAATATGCATCCATAGATAGTTGCTAACCACTAGGATCGCTACTATCGCCTCATTACAGACAATGTGAAATAGTACCTGCACAGTCTATTGTTCCTAGTACCCTTATAAACTCAACCTTCGTGACTGTATATACTAGACTGTGGTAAAATCGTAATTCAGAAGGTCGTGTGCCCTGTCAATGTAGACACTGGCCTTTATAACGAGTTAACAATAAAATACTGCCTGCTGGATTTTATCCTATGGCTGCTTACACTGCCTGCTCAATCAACGCTTATGTGCGAGTAGCTGCTAAGTGGGAGGTAGTGCACACCGCTATTACAGTCCCTCGATAATAATTGAATGTAATTATTACATTCAATTATTATCGAGTAACTCTAACTGCTCTAACGTTATTAGTATATGTATGTTTTTAGAGATAACGGCGGTGTGCACTAACTGCCACCTAGCGGCGAAATGACTTTGATTGAGCAGGCAATTTACGCAGCCATAGGATGCGATTCAGCAGGCAGTGATAAATATCAGCAACTGAGAAACATTTATCACTGGCGCTTCTAGCTTTGCAACGTTGGCATTTCTCGCGATACAGCGCTCCAAGCGGCTAGCGATTATGAATATAAGAACAATAGACTGTGTCGCATTTCTAATTGTTGTGAAGAAAATTAAAAGTTGTGTAAACTGTGATATGTTCGTTATCGGTTTAATGAAATGTTAATGGCTCAAATACAATAATTTGAATAATAATATGGGACAAAGAGTGTTATAAATTATAAGAAAAAGAGGCCAGAGTTATCTTTCTTCCTGAAGATCCAGCAAGGTGAGTTTATAAAACATAGGCCTACTATATACTTCGTGAAAATAATAAATAAACCTTATGTATTTAATATTTCAATAATAGAAGGAAGGTGTTAATTTTTCCAAAAGAACACGTTAACGAAAGTATAACACATTTTGTCGTCTGCTAGGGAAGGGGTCTGTGATTAGGCGATCATAGCGATCCTAGTGGCTAGCTACTAGCAAGTTCAACTGTCAATGGATGCATATTCCCTAAGTACTGATCTTCGTAACTGTATGTACTAGACTGTAATCACATCGTCCTGTAAACAGCATTGCCAAACTAAAGAAAATAATTAAAATCTTACAAAACACTAGACTTAAAAATCTAACATTACATATGAGACGACGTAAGATAGATAGATAGATAGATAGATAGATAGATAGATAGATAGATAGATAGATAGATAGATAGATAGATAGATAGATAGATAGATAGATAGATAGATAGATAGATATAGATAGATATATAGATAGATAGATAGATAGATAGATAGATAGATAGATAGATAGATAGATAGATAGATAGATAGATAGATAGATAGATAGATAGATAGATAGATAGATAGATAGATAGATAGATAGATAGATAGATAGATAGATAGATAGATAGATAGATAGATAGATAGATAGATAGATAGATAGATAGATAGATGAATTTAATGTCATCCAGCGATTTACAGCCATAGACAACGTCAGAGTATATATATATATATATATATATATATATATATATATATAATACATGGTTACTACAATATAAATAAATGTAAGAATAAAAAATAATAATAATAATAAATATACAATCACCAGATAATCACAGAAACAGGTTAAAAGTTTTAAAAGAAATAGTATAAAATCAGGTTAAAAAGTACAGATTTGTCAATTACATGAGATTAAAACAATTAGTATCTAAAACGTAATATTGCTAAAATCATTGACACTGTAGATTGGATTTGCCATCAAAGTCCTTCTCACCATCCTTCTGAAAGTAAAATATGACGTGTTTCTTATATGCAATGGTGAAGAATTGTAAAGTTTACAAGATATGGAAATAAAACTATTGCTTGTGGTACTATATTTGTACTTGCTGAAATATATGTCAAGTCTGGAACGGGTAGAATAATTATGAATGGATGAACAAGTAGGAAGATTATGCACATTACTCTTAACATACAGAAGGCAATCCAGAATAAACATTGACGGCAACGTAAGTATTCCTAGTTGTACAAAAAGTGGTTTACAATGAGTTCTAGAAGAGACACCACAAATAATTCTCACTGCTCTCTTTTGAAGGATAAACAATAATACAGTCCAATCAATCAACCAATCACATTCCATTGCTTATTAACAGTATGCAACTGATGTTGTAATAATGTCTGGAATCAGGAAATACTTCAGAGGAACTGCGCGTCAAGACATTCGATTGTTTGAGCGAGTGTACTACTACGGATTAAAGCTTCTTGCGCCTCCGTCATTTTGTTGGCGCTGCTATAGCTGCAGCCAACTCAATTATTATTACATATAATGTACCGCAAGCGTATTAGGGCTGCACCAGCTATCTTAATTCCGCTCACCCCTCGCCGGCATCAAAAGCAAGAACAAGGGAAATCCAAACAAGCCGTGGCGTGTGACCAAATAATTTGATATAGATAATGCGAGCCAACTAACAGAGGGGCTTGGCGCAACAACCGCCTATCTGCGTGGGCCACCGCGTCCCTGTTACGAGATTCTACACCTTTCGTTAACTGGACAGAGATAGGCTACAGCAAGAAACGCGTGTGGATATTGAAAGGCTGCTGTGTAAATAAAACATAACGCTCCTGCTTGCAAGAATGATCTCGAACAGATGCACCTAGAAACAAATATTGTTAGGCTATCTGAAGTATTGTAAGTAAGGAAATAAATATAAAAAAACAAGAAATTAAATAAATTAGCAAATAAATAAGTAAATAGATAAATAAATAAATACGCACAAAATAAATAAATAAATAAATATGTAAGTAAATAAATAAATACGTAAGTAAATAAATAAATAAATGAACAAACAAATATATACATAAATAAATAGATAAATAAATAAACAAATAAATTAATCTATACTAATAATAAATCTGTAGCCGAAATTTTTCTGGTAATTTTTGATTTCCCAAAAATAATTGGTCCTAACATAAATAATTAACCGCCCTGAAACCGAAAATCTCTTTTTTGAAATTTTTGTTTGTATGTCTGTCTGTCTGGATGTTTGTTATCTTTTCACGCGATAATGGCTGAACCGATTTATATGAAAATTGGAATATAAATTAAGTTCGTTGTAACTTAGAATTTAGGTATATGACATTCAAAATATTTTATTTAAAAGGGGGGTTATAAGGGGGTTTGAATTAAATAAATCGAAATATCTCCCTTATTATTAATTTTCATGAAAATATTACATAACAAAAGTTTCTTTAAAAATAATTTCCGATAAGTTTTATTCTATGCAAAATTTTGATAGGACTGATATTTAATGAGATAAATGAGTTTCGAAATTACAATAACAACACCATCTAAGGCGTGTATTGAAATAAAAAAAAATGTCTTCGTCTATAAGGGGCCTTGGATAATAACCATCGAAAGCTATGAAACATAGCCTACAGAGAATGTTTCTGTGTTTGTATGAAGTAATATCGGAAGCTAAATTAACCGATTTGTATAATTAATTATTAATTCACCATTGGAAAGTGTAGTTTCTGTAGATGGACATAATGCTATAATGTTATTACAGTAACTTCTGAGTGAATCGAGGAAAGGTAAGATTGAGATAGATTCTTATGCACAGAAAACTTGATAGGCTATTCTGTACATTCGTTTCCTGTATTTCCTAAAATAATTTTTGTGACCAAATGAGTGGTCTCTGGATCAAAATGATCGCATTTTAATTTTTTTAATACAATTTAAATTAAGTAACATAATGAACCATTTATCCTTCTATCAAACACGAATGTTCCCTGGATCAAATGTCCTATTGCAATTATGTAATTACTTTATATTTATTTCTAACGGGTGCAGCGGAGCGCACGGTATGGCTAGTAAATAAATAAATAGATAAATAAAAAGACAAACAAATAGACAAATAAATAAATAAATGGATGAACATATAAATGAATAAACAATTAATTAAATAAATAATAAATAAATAGACAAATAAATGAATAAATAAAAAGACAATTAAATGAATAAGCAAATAGACAAATAAATGAATAAATAAAAAGACAAATAAATGAATAAACAAATAGATAGACAAATAAATGAATAAACAAGTAAATGAATGATCAAATGAATAAACAAATAAATAAATAAGGAAAGAAAATATAGAAGATGGAAAAGGAAAGAGACAAATAAATAAAAAGAGAAAGAAGGAAAGAAATAAGTCCGATAATGAAATAAATATACAAGCAAATGAATGAATGAATGAATAAATGAATGAATGAAGAAATAAATAAGTACCGGTACCTTATCAGTAAACCTACGCATTTTACAAACCGCCAGCGATGTTACTGCTTGGTTGCGCTAGGTTTGAGCGGCAACACTGTCTGTTGACATGTGGAACATGTTTCCAGCGCACGTACACCTAGTGCCCCGGGCACACAGTGGGCAAAATCCACACCGTGAGCACGTCTGCTTTAGACCATCGAGAAGCCCTTCTTCGCTTTGCCCGTCAACAACGAAGTGGAACGAAGTACTGTTCTCCGATGAGTCCAGGTTGCTCCGGAGAGCACCAGAAGGCAAGGAAAGAATCTGGGGGCGAGCTGGAGAGGTTTATGCAATGTGCTTTGTCAGACAGGCATTCAACTGCTATTATTTCTATCTATTTTTGAAGTGAGCGGTTTATTTTTCGCCTCTCACAAGGGAAGGGTTTCGGCTCAAACAGGAATTTTTGGTTAAAAATTTGTACAGAGGCTTACCTCACAATAGTGATGAAGACCGTAAAAGCATTCATTTATGTAACTCTCCGTTTGGTTGGTATTGGTCAATACACTTCTTTAAAAATGTACATGACGACTCTCTATAAAATACATGAAACAGCATGGAGCAGAGCAATAAGCACAACACGTAGAAGCAACACCTGAACAATCTTCTGAACCACACTCCAGTGCTGAAAAATCAAATGCCACCTGAATTACATTTTTCAAGTCCAAGACTTGTTCAGGATTCACGTAACCAGCTGACTCCAGGAATACTGAAGCATAGGGCGGTACACTGGAGCAGACAACTGGTTATATATAACAGAGTGCATTTTCGATTTCCCAAGTTAAGTTCTGGATTCTCAGCAAGAGCCCTTATGCAATCTGTTATCCTCCGAGCATATATTTTGTATTGTTTAAGGGCATAGACATTCAGAGGCCGGAAATATTTAGTTTTTTTAGGTGGAATGATCATACATTCTATGTCCTAGCCTTGGAATGATTCATTTATTAAGGTTGTGTCCTTGTGCGTATTCAATGACTCGCACAACAGTGTACATTTTTGATTAGCTGCAATATTTTCAGACAGAACGTTGGAGAAAAATTTTCTTAAATGGGCTTTAGACATTTTACCACTCGCACTAGCTTCTAGGCTAGGCTAGGCTTACTGTTAAGGTGTCCCATCCTCTTAATTTGTGCAGTGCTCTCCCCACCCCTCAACTTGTACAGTGCTCTAACAGACAAACCACACATCACACAAACGAATGCTTTTGGGAGCTTTACTGAGATGTAAAGATGGGCCTGTATACAAATTTTGGATAAGAAATTCCTGTTCGAGCCAAAACCCTTCCCTTGTCAGTGTATTTTCCAAGGACTGCTGTGATTTTAACATCCAATTAAATACAGCTTCTTCGATACTCCATTACAAAATTTAGTATATGTCAAACGCGAACATATTTACATCTCTGGGAACGGCAGAAGCGCATCACGTGGTGAGCAAACATTGGAAATTCTGTTGGGAATCTGAAACCAATTCCCACCGTTGTAACAATCTGCACTTAAAATACGCAGAAAATTCGCTACTCAAAACAGTTGTTCGAATTATTACTTTTTTTTTTTTCAATAATTTTATATTTATTTGTTTCAGAAAGAAAGAAGAGTGGATCAGTTGTGACATTCTGTACAATGCTTGTTCTGCGTCCAACAAAATAAAACACATTTCGAATCCCACCGGATTGAAATCACTTGCAAAGAGTTAATGGATTGCCGAACTAAAGAGACTGGTTTGATCGCGAATGTTTTGCTGTTCTCTGTTTGTCACAAGACGGCTCGGGGTAATGAGGGAGCATTCCCTTTGAAGTCAGTTAACCGTGATCAGCTGTTTCATTACATTACTGTCATTGCTCAAACCCTTTAAAAGTCCAACATATGAAACAAACATGCACGCTACTTACTGGATTCTACTTGCAAAAAGGGACCCGTTAACAGTCATGCATACAGACTGAGAGGCAGTTAGGTAGGCAAATAGACAGTTAGGCAGAGAAATATATGTAAATAAGTAAGTATGAAAACAGACAAATATACATCTAACTAAGTAGATAAAAGGGAGGTGTGTATGTGAGCACACAAGGCATGTAGTTATATAGACTTATAAATAGTTCAGCAACTAGCTAGTTAGACAAATACGTGGGCTGGCAAATAGACATCTAGGTAGTGGACAGACAAATAGATATCTAAGTAGCTGGGCAGACAGACATCTAGGTAGGTAGGCAGACAGACATCTAGGTAGGTAGGCAGACAGACATCTAGGTAGTGGACAGACAAATAGATATATAAGTAGCTGGGCAGACAGACATCTAGGTAGGTAGGCAGACAGACATCTAGGTAGGTAGGCAGACAGACATCTAGGTAGGTAGGCAGACATACATCTAGGTAGGTAGGCAGACAGACATCTAGGTAGGTGGGCAGACAAATAGATATCTAAGTAGCTGCGCAGACAGACATCTAGGTAGGTAGGCAGACAGACATCTAGGTAGGTGGGCAGACAAATAGATATCTAAGTAGCTGCGCAGACAGACATCTAGGTAGGTAGGCAGACAGACATCTAGGTAGGTGGGCAGACAAATAGATATCTAAGTAGCTGGGCAGACAGACATCTAGGTAGGTAGGCAGACAAATAGATATCTAAGTAGCTGGGCAGACAGACATCTAGGTAGGTAGGCAGACAGACATCTAGGTAGGTGGGCAGACAAATAGATATCTAAGTAGCTGGACAGACAGACATATAGGTAGGTAGGCAGACAGAAATCTAGGTAGGTAGGCAGACAGACATCTAGGTAGATGGGCAGACAAATAGATATCTAAGTAGCTGGGCAGATAGACATCTAGGTAGGTAGGCTGACAGATATCTAGGTAGGTGAGCAGACAAATAGACATCTAGGTAGTGGACAGACAAATATATATCTAAGTAGCTGGGCAGACAGACATCTAGGTAGGTAGGCAGACAGACATCTAGGTGGGTGGGCAGACAAATAGACATCTAGGTAGTGGACAGACAAATAGATATCTAAGTAGCTGGGCAGACGGACATCTAGGTAGGTAGGCAGACAGACATCTAGGTAGGTGGGCAGACAAATATATATCTAAGTGGCTGGGCAGACAGACATCTAGGTAGGTAGGCAGACAGACATCTAGGTAGGTAGGCAGATATCTAGGTATGTGGGCAGACAAATAGACATCTAGGTAGGTGGGGTGCTAAAATCTTACCGGTATCATTTGAGGATCTGTGTTAATGATTAATGGTTCTATTTTGCAGAACATTTTCAACCATGTCGAAGAGAGATTATGGAAAATTGAATCCAGATAGCATGTCCAGGACTCTAGAAGAGTCTACATTCAAAAGGGACTGATGGATAGCGTTAAAAAGGGCGTTAACCACAGTGAGTCAGGAAGTGTGACTGGAAGAGTTACGGCCTTGCCTACTGAAAAAGAGGAGGAGTTGGTTTTCCAGATTATAAAATTAGAAGAACTCTTTACGGATTATATCGGATGTTAGACGCTTGGTGTTCCAGATTCTTGAGGAACATTCCCTATAAGAAGCGTCTGGAAATGGCGAAATTGAAAGAATGTAATAAAGACGCTTCGTCACCGAAGGACATCAGCTTAGTACTGGAAGGCAATGTGGAAGATTGGTATTGCTTTTCGTGCGAAGAAACATTCATTGAAGACATAATTCGGTGCTGTAGTGAATGTAATAAACGGGCACATGAAACGTGTGCAAATGGTAATAACAAGGAAACCACAAATTCTGTGTGTGATGTCTGCCAAACATAGATATAATATTAAAATAAGTCACAAACTACTTTTTTTTTAAACTCTCTATAGGCCTATTTACAAATGTTCAGTGAAGCCTAAATGTGTCTGTAATTACAATGACGTTTAACAGTGGATCTGGTCCAGTAATCTTGTAATATTTGTAGATAGCTACATTATTATTTATTGTTTAGAGTAAAGTGTGAATGTTGTAGTCTATTAATTGTTTACCATTCAATACACTTATGCATCATAAATGCATGTAACTCTAAAATTCAAGTGAAGTAACATTCTATAGTAATTAATGTCACATTAAATAACATTAATTTTGTATACAACCCATTTTAACCTAGATTTTAATTTAGGTACGATTTGGGATACCACAAGGTACGATTAGGGAAACTGGTTTCCCAAATGGTAGGCCTACCACTTGCAAGTTGTGAAGAAAAGGGTTAAAAATGCACTTATAATCCACCATAACTACACGCAAAAAAATACTTATAGTAGTTTCCAAACGTTACATATTAAATGACAGTTTCGTTTGTATGACGTCATTCATTTTCGACCAATGAAGTGTAATGAAATTTGGAATTCCAACCAATCACAGTCATAAATCGCGATCATTTTGCAGCTAGATTTATTGCTATCAATTTATCGCACAGTCGTTCTTTTGTTTAGTCAGTGTCGCCAACTGTTTCCCCGTAAATCGATGAGCATGAATCCATTAAGAAGCATCTACACGGTTAATTTTCAACTTTACGCATTCAAAGCAATGAATGCATGATTGATATTTAATATTAATTAATATATTTACGCAGTGAAGACGACGTTCAAAACGGCGCACCATGTAGACACAAAATCTTCATACATCTTAATTGAACGTACCTTTTAAAATCGATTCTTTCAATATTCTCCCCAGATTGCATGCGCATGGAAAATTGAACTGTGTAGATGCAGCTTTAGTCCCGTTACACACTATAGCGAGAATGCGTTTATCGAGCTATGGAAAATGCTTTCCTGTAGCACGGAGTAACGGTCGAAATAACGCACAGCTGAATTGGACCCGCTCCCTCATGTAACCTAACCTAATGTAGCCTATAAAATTTGTATTACGTGAGTTAAATTAAACAATTAATAGAAAGTCAGATATTCAAATTTATGTAACATCAGTGCATATCAAACCCAAAGACCTTGTATAGCATCATAGACTATACAAGGTCTTTGACCAAACTGCCTTCCGTATGGCGTAATAAAATTCGTGTTTTAATTATCTATACAGAGATGGCTTCACTGTGTAGCAACATATGTCTCGCTGTAGTGTGAATACATAAGCATTGCTATATAGCTGTCTCCATACATATTACATAGTTCATAGTTCACGATGTAGTGTGTAATGTAACGATGAAGTAGGCTACTAAATAAAGTGCGAAATACTACTTCCATATCTACATCTTCATCTTCTAATTCCATGTCCATTGTAAGCTATCTAAAGAAAATTAAGTTACACTCCTTCATTCAGATTTGATAACTGCGTTTTCAACAATTCTTCATTTAATTAATGTATTAATCAGATTACTTGTAATTACATTATAAAATGTTTAAATTATGATTTCAGCAGATAACCAGAATGTATTTCTGTTATAATAACAAGAGAAAAGCGCAGTACATGTGATTAACCTTGTTAAACCTGTATTTCACTTTTGGAATTGGCATTACTGAATAACACCCAATTTCTTTATTGCAGTAATCGATATTCATCTATTTCAACTTCACAATGTCTTAATAGATTAAGTATTCGTAAATGTACACTTATTAACATTTTGTGAGCGAATTTTAGGGATATATTATTGTTTACATTTTTATTTTATTCACGAAATAGTCCTAATAAATCTCAGACCTCTCGTGACATTACTATAGATAATTGAATTAAAATAATCTAGAGGACTTGCATGTAAATATTAAAAAATAAAAACTCAAAAATGGTACGATATAGGCAACGTTCCGCTAAAGTTACAGTATTTATTAGGTCTATACCATATTCTAGTCATTATATCCAGGCCATTTTATGTCTTAATTTATTCGTGATTTCGTCTTGTGAAAGTTTGCAGTCATCATAAAAATCTCATCTCTAACGTTTGTGCTAAACATACGTGTGTACTGTAAATTTCGAGGCCTTTCTTTATATTGAAAGTCCGGACAGACTTAATAGACTTAATTTTATTTTGAGATATATTGTATCCTGTGGCAGTTTCCTCCATACGTCTATGATGCATTGAACTAGCCAATTACTAAACTGACGCATCTCGTCTGTGTGCCAACAGATACGGCACGTATTCACATGCTAATAGTGCGACTCAGATCTACTGCTAACATATTAGGCCTAACTGGCGCGCCAGATTTTGCAACAATGTAAACAAAACGTGAAGTAAGTGAACAAGCACTCTAAAGCAGCAGGCAACATCGCTTCTACATGAAGGCGTAAGTACACCGTGTCTAAGAAATGTTAACACTCTCATGGGTAGTGAATGTAATTAATTATTATATACAGGGCCTTGGGGACAACATAAAGTTTGCCCCAACAAGCGTAGTGTTGCCAATCTGTTTAGACTAAAAACCCCTAAAATGTTTCCAATTTCCCACCTAGATTTCAATAAAAAATCCTAATTTAAAAATATAATTTCAGATTAAGATTGAATAGTAATCTTTATTAATAGAACTTATAACAACAAATAGAACACAATTAATCTGCCAATATAAGACTTTAATTAATTAATTTTGCACTCAATTGCCCTCGTAAAGTAATTACTATAAACCAAGCGAAACTTGCTAGTTTCATTACTAATATCTTATACATCTTCGGTCTTACTAATAAAAACTCTATATACAGACGTTTAACTGTCTTATATTTATACAATGAGTAGCTCATTTATACGTCGTGTGTAAATTCCTTACTAATAATCACTACATACGTCGTGTATAACAGTATAACTGTTACACAGCTACGTCATAATTTCGTCATTACTTCGTTACGAAAGGTAATAGAATATCTGAGGTTCTCTACTGCATCCGGTAGAGCGCTCTAGTGTGGCGTGTTAAGTATCGATAGTACAACTGACTCTAATCGATTACTATACTATATTTTGGTCAAAGAGTACAAGCTACAGTAATATTATTATAATTTTTCTGTGCTCTTTGGTTTGTTCTTCTTTGGTTACTAGGCAACCATCATCATAAAATGACAGTCGATACGAACAGCTGTTAGAGGGGCGGCCATTTTTTCTCTATATGCAACGCTTAAACAAGGGGTTTCGTGTATATAACTACTGCAAAGCAATTCCCATGTATAGTTACAGACTGTTTATACGTCCATCGCTTCTGCATGGTTTATTAGTAAAGTTTTCTGTCTCAACTCTGCATAAGGCTAGTATAAAAACTATATACGGTTTATTAGTAAGACTGCTTGATTACACAACTTTTAACACTATATCACCATGGAAAACGTATTAAATGTCTTTCACGTGTTAAATATTATGTTACCTTGTTAATATGTTTCGGCCTGCTGTTGGTCATCATCAGAACTGGTAGAACCATGACGATGGCCAATAGCAGGCCGAAACATGTTAACAAGGTAACAAAATTTAACACGTGAAAGACATATAATACGTTTTCCATATTAATATCTTCTTAAACAAATAAAACTTTTCATATGAAGCTTTATTTGCTTTAGTTTTAAAGAAAAGATTAATTTTTCAGTGGATTCGCAGTATACTTGCTCATTTACACAGACCTATTCTTTTCTTATCCAATCTTAAAATATAGGCCTATTATTTGCCTAAGATACAAATCATAAAATCACTTTACCTTAATCTCAGTTCGCTTCCAATTTTAAAATATAGGCCTATTATTTGCCTAAGTTACAAATCATAAAATCACTTTACCTTAATCTCAGTTCGCTTCCAATTTTAAAATATAGGCCTATTATTTGCATAAGTTACAAATCATAAAATCACTTTACCTTAATCTCAGTTCGCTTCCAATTTTAAAATATAGGCCTATTATTTGCCTAAGATACAAATCATAAAATCACTTTACCTTAATCTCAGTTCGCTTCCAATTTTAAAATATAGGCCTATTATTTGCCTAAGATACAAATCATAAAATCACTTTACCTTAATCTCAGTTCGCTTCCAATTTTAAAATATAGGCCTATTATTTGCATAAGTTACAAATCATAAAATCACTTTACCTTAATCTCAGTTAGCTTCGCCTGAATGTCTGAATTGCAATAAACTCAACCACTACAGTTTGTTCGTAAGAAAGTTCAGTAGAGAAAAGGGAAAAAATCTTCGCTTAACAAAATAATACACTCATACAACTGCCATATTCTAAGATGGAAGGACAGTTGAGACCATTACTTGCTTTCAGTCATCTGATGATTAATTTATTTTTGGGATTCAATTAATAAAACCATTTGTTGAAATACTCTCAATTACGATAGGTATAAATCTATGATTTGCTCCACAAATTTCGGAACATTGACCATATAATACACCAGGTCGATTAATTAAAAATCTAAAGAGCAGTTTGGCTTTAGAAAAGGAAAAGGTATAATGGATGGACCACTACGAACAATCGGCAAAAAAATACCTAGAGAAGAATAAAGAAGTGTGTATAGCCTGTAGTATTTGTGGAGCTAGAAAAGGCGTTTGACAGGGTGGACTGGAACGAACTAATGGACATCCTGAAGAAAATAGGGTGGATTGGAAAGACAGGAGACTGTTCAGTAACCTATATATGAAACAACGAGTCAAAGTCAGGATAGGAGAAGAAAAGACTGAAAGAAGTGAAATAGGGAGAGGAGTACGACAAGTATGCCCTTTCTCATCTACCCTGTTCAACATACTTGGATCATTTGGTAAAGAACTATATTCAGAATATGGGAGGGGTAAAAGTAGGAGGAAGAAGAATAAAGTGCATAAGATTTGCTGATGATATGGCGTTGTTAGCAGAAGAGGAGATACTACTAAGGGATATGCTAGTGGAGCTAAAATTCATCTGTGAGAAATATGAGATGAAGACAAATGCAAACAAGCGGAAGACCATGGTTGTCACAAGAAAAATAAAGAAGGTAAACTTGCGAATTCTAAATGAGGCAGTAGAGCAAGTGAACAGCTTCAAATAACCTATTTGGGGTGTAGCCTACTATAAGCAGTAACACGAGCTGCCGCCAGGAAGTCAAAAGGAGAATAGTAATTGCAAAGGAAGTTTTTAATAGAAAAAGGAGCATCTTCTGCGAACCTCTGGAAAAAGAACTAAGGAAGAGACTAGTGACGTGCTTCGTGTGGAGTGTGGCATTGTATAGAGCAGAAACATAGACATTACGACGAAATGAAGAGAAACGAATAGAAACATTTGAAATGTGAATATGGACAAAAATGGAGCGTGTGAAGTGGATAGACAGAAAAAGAAATGAAGTCGTGTTGGAAAGAGTGGATGAAGAAAGAATGATGCTGAAACTGATCAGAAAGATAAAAAGGAATTATTTGGGTCACTGGCTGAGAAGAAACTGTATACTGAAGGATGCACTGAAAAGAATGGTGAACGGGAAAAGAGTTCGGGGCAGTAGAAGATATCGGATGATAGACAACATTAAGATATATGGATCATATGCGGAGACTAAGAGGAAGGCAGAAAATAGGAAAGACTGGAGAATGCTGGGTTTATAGTGAAAGACCTGCTCTTGGGCAGAACACTAATGTTGTATATATGTATGTATGTATGTATGTATGTATGTATGTATGTATGTATGTATGTATGTATGTATGTATGTATGTGGAAGAAATGAACTGGATGGACATGTACAGCTTTGAAGCAAAATCAATATTCACAATGTTGTTTCAATGGGATATCTTCACATCTAGTTAAATGTCAGATAGATCTACCGTAATCGATTTATAATACAATTTCGTAATTTTTGGCCATATTCAATTGAAGATTTATCCTTCGAAGAGGTGGAAAAATTCAAATATCTTGGAGCAACAGTAACAAATATAAATGATACTCGGGAGGAAATTAAACGCAGAATAAATATGGGAAATGCCTGTTATTATTCGGTTGAGAAGCTTTTGTCATCCAGTCTGCTGTCAAAAAATCTCAAAGTTAGAATTTATAAAACAGTTATATTACCGGTTGTTCTGTATGGTTGTGAAACTTGGACTCTTACTTTGAGAGAGGAACAGAGATTAAGGATGTTTGAGAATAAGGTTCTTAGGAAAATATTTGGGGCTAAGAGGGATGAAGTTACAGGAGAATGGAGAAAATTACACAACGGAGAACTGCACACATTGTATTCTTCACCTGACATAATTAGAAACATTAAAGCCAGACGTTTGAGATAGGCAGGGCATGTAGCACGTATGATTTTTTATTTTTTTATTTTGGTTGGTTATTTAACGACGCTTATCAACTACTAGGTTATTTAGCGTCGATGAGATTGGTGATAGCGAGATGATATTTGGCGAGATGAGGCCGAGGATTCGCCATAGATTACCTTGCATTCACATTTCGGTTGGGGAAAACCTCGGAAAAAACCCAAACAGGTAATCAGCCCAAGCGGAGATCGAACCCGCGCCCGAACGAACTTCAGACCGGCAGGCAAGCGCCTTAACTGACTGAGCCACGCCGGTGGCTGCACGTATGAGCGAATCCAGAAATGCATATAGAGTGTTAGTTGGGAGGCCGGAGGGAAAAAGACCTTTGGGGAGACGTAGATGGGAGGATAATATTAAAATGGATTTGGGGGAGATGGGATATGATGATAGAGATTGGATTAATCTTGCACAGGATAGGGACCAATGGCGGGCTTATGTGAGGGCGGTAATGAACCTCCGGGTTCCTTAATTGTAACCGTAATTTTAATTCTATTTCCTGTTTTATTTTATTTTATATTCTGTTATAGGCCTATTAATATTATATCTGAACTGCGACGGAACACGAGCGCTGCTCGTTCGGTCTCAAATTTTGTTAATACTACTGTATCTCCTGTTTTATATTGTTTGTATTATTTTATTTCTATTTCTCTGGTTTGTTTGTAATTTTATGCTTTATTATGTATATTTAAATTTAAATAAATAAATAAGTAAATTAAAATTCCTTTGTGCGAGATCGTGCGTATTTGCTTGTTTTCCGCACAGAACCAATACGCGGTAAGTGTGAAACACCACATTCAGTATTCCCAACGTAACACACATAACAATTTCCCTCTTCTTACCGCTTAAGCGCGACATTCATTTTAATGCTTTAGGATTTTAACATATTATTTTTAGAGACGTTTAACATAGTAATAATTATAAATTGGAAACTTACCACTGCAATTTCACCTAAATTGCAATGTTAATTATTGTTTTTTAAATATTTGCAAAAATTAAGTAAACTCTACTTCTCCACGAAACTTATTGAATTCCTGATACAAGTAACATTAAGGAAGCCGTGAAAAAATCAACAAGATTCCAGATACGGATGTTTTTACTGCAATATGTTATATAAATAATGTTGTTAAAATATTAAAATGAAAAATAAATCATTACATAACCTTACCGTTTGTTTTAAGTTCGCATTTGTAGACTGGGGGGAAAAAAAATACAGACGTATATCACGGCCTGCTGGAGTATAGTAAACACAGAAAACATTTTATAGCAACAATGTTGAAGAAAGATATTTTGGTTTTCCGAAGTTGCCGTCATTAAACAGAAACCAATATGGAGATTTCATTGTAACTAATTAGAAATTCGTCTTTCAGGTATGTAATAAACGATCTTCGCACAAAATAATGTACGATACACGAGCGGTATGTTTGTTTTCATGTTCTCGGAAATTAAAAAAGCTCAACTACGTTTCGCTTTTTCAAACTTTTCCTCGAACATGAAAACGTCAACATACCGCTCTTGTAACGTATATTACTATTGTAAGTAAGTAAGTTGGACATATTCAGTTTTGAAAAAAAAAAAAGCTCTTCAGTTACTTTAGAAGGTTTCTGCGCGCTACTTCTCTGACGTCACTGCCGTAAATGAACGGAATCTTTAATAAATAACAGTTGAGCCCACACTGGAAGCACAGCTTAGAGGTGCGCAGACCTAACCAAACGTGGAGTTAACTTTAAACTCGCTGCATAAGCGCGCCTCTAATTGGCAGGACAATCAGCTTCGAGACCCTCTTCCTCCATATGAGCCGGGCTCAGCTTCCAGAGAACTGCACCGGCGATAGAAGGGAAGCTTATCCTAATTAGCATCCTAATTAGTAGGGGGGGGGGCGAGAGCAGCTCACCGCTCCGATATCATTCTCCGCCCACCCCGCTTCTCTCCTCTCTTTTCCCCGTCTCAGCGTTTTCATCAATACCTGCTCCGCACCTAATTATCCGTCCCACCTATTTACTCATATCCAAGAACGCCCAGGCTGCTCATTGTCATCCAAAGTGCGAGAACAATGACTCCTCCCGGGAGAGTGTAGGCACGACGTGGAGTTGCTTGCTAGTCTTGTGTTTGAGAAGACGCGTCAACTTCGCAGTGTATCTGTCTGGTTTCGAATATGGAAAGAAAACGACAACTTGTGATATGGAGAATCTTACAGAAAGATGAGCGTGGTAAAATGAGTTTATATCAATATAACTTAGAAAATGTATTACGTAATCACAAATAACAATATTTATTTATTTATTTATTTATTTATTTATTTATTTATTTATTTTATGTCTAGAACAGGGCAAAGCCCCAATTACAATAGACAGTTCAAATATTTGCTTAGAACATAAAATTAGAGATAACATGGAAAAAGGGGTAAAAACAAATGCAAATGCAAGATACAAGTGTAAATACAAATAAAAAATACAAATGAAAAATGAAAAAAAGAAAACAAACAAGCAAACAAATACATACCACGTAAATAAAAGACACAGACATAGATATAAATGAAAAAACAAAATAAAAAAGAATGAAGAATAGAGAAATATAGATATTATAACCAAAAGATGTAAAAAATATATATATAATTTGAACTGGTAATGAAAATTACGGAAAAACGGCTGAATGGATTTTAATAAATGACCCCTCATTCTGAAGCTTGGTATCCAAAATTTTTCATAAAAATAGTAGTTTTCAGTGAAATGTCAATTTTCCTACATCATTTTCCTATTTTCCAAAATCCATCTTTCGTCAGTTTTGAGAACTAATTAATTGTATTACAGAATAAAACAAAACACACACTACAATAAACAATAGACTATTACACGAAGGCCATGACCTACAGAATTGCTGACATAGAGTTCAGATGGCTCAATTCTTTTACATCATAATGCCAATATGTCGATCTTCATTTGTGTAATTTTTTGATAACGTATAAAAAATAATTTACAGGTCTGATTCTCTGGTCTGTAGTTTTCCGAGTACAGCTGTGTATTTGATATTAAGAACTACAAAACTTAAGAATGTTCGATGACATTATTACGATTAAAAATGAAATTCTATTATAGTTAATGCAACACATAATGGTATACTGATGATATGAAAGTGAAACCTTTTGGGGCTTTAAGTATGTAGACGCAGAAAAAGAATATTTTATATTAGATCTTCATTTCTATAATTTACTGAGTAACGGCTATATATACTGTATATATATATATATATATATATATATATATATATATATATATATATGTTACTGAAAACTATAAAACTTACATAAGGTAACAATATTGAAATTAAAAATGAAATACGTTTATAGTTATTAATCAAGTGGTGTGGGTCTTTTTCATATATTTAATGCCTGTGTGATATAGATATTTATATGTCTGATTCTCTAATTTTCCTTGGTAGTAATTGAGTCATGCTTCCTATTTTAGCTGCGTCTTTAAACTACATCAAAATTAATTTCATATTTCTTTGGTTTAATCGATTATATTTATGATCGCTGCCAAACATATTTTATTGTAGGGAAAATAGCATGCCATTTCACTTCTTGCTACCGTGATGAGTAAGTTTATTTCTCGCAACCAGCAACGAATGAAACACTGAAACTGCTAACGATTTACAATGTAAAATTTTATTTAGGACGTATATAAGATTCTACAATTATGACATATCATTCGCCTCATTTTCCGCATCTCAGCAATAGATTCCTCACAACAGCCTATATTACAGACAATATACGGGATAACATTCATAGTTACACAAATTAATCCAGCACTATTTGGTAGATCAGTATTGTCTGGAGGAAGCGCAAAAGGTATTACTTACTGATAAAATAAGAGACCTACAAGGTTTTGTAGTCTCTTGATCACTTCAGCAAGATATCTTAGTGGGAAAAAGTGATTCTGCCCTCTACATTTCAGGGTAGTTCACGAAACATGCAGTAGCTATACCAAGATGCTAAGTATTTTGTTCAAAGCAAGACAAACCTTACATTTTCTTAACTTTCACCTACAATCCGCAATGACCTGAAATAGCCACTGCATTACTCCCACATGAAAAACTCGCTGATCGTCCAGACATTGTTACTTGCGATTTCGCATTGAAACGCAAGAATTGAAGACGAATAGGTTCAAGGAAAAATATTTGGCATAAAAAACATTCAGAGGGAGTATGTTTCACTATTATGGAAGCAAATAACTTTCAAAATGTCTGGTATTCTTCATTGAAAATAAATCTGAACAATTTTTATTTGAACTTCTTATGAAACTAGTTTGCAGTATTTGCTGCACAAGCCAGTAGTATAGCTATAAATGGCAATTTACAGAGTAATAAATAGATAGCAATACTATACTTCAGTATATTAATAAGAAAATGTTTATATTTCATGTAAGAAATGCTGAAATCTAGATCCCATGTTTTATATATTTCACTGACATTTTTAACACTGGTGAATTGTTATGTGCTGAAATGTTTTGTCTTTATAGTATAACAATTGACGATTTCTTAAATGTAATGTTCTAGCGTTAAGCTGGATTTGTGATAATATTTTGCTATTATCCAGTAGACCGTTGAATATTTTATGTAATAAAAGTTGCTCAGCAGGTAATCTACTGTTGGTAAAAGACATTAAATTAAATTCAGTAAGTAGATTGTTGTACGAAATTTTGTTATGGACGGCCGAATAATGATATTTTTAAAAATAAAGACATCTTGAGAATCGCTTTTTTTTTTTTTTAATTTTTTCAATTTGATTGCTATTTGATTCAGTAATATACAGCATGTAAAAAGTTCTAAAAAAGTTCGTGAGGTAATATAGCTCGAAATGAACCGGAGACATTCAGTTATGTATATTTCATCAAAAATCATTGTTGTAACCATTGGTAAACATCCAGTTATATGTTTATTTCATCGAAGTCATTGTTGTAACCATTGGTGGTCATCCAGTTATGTTTATTTCATCAAAAGGCATTGTTGCAACCATTGGTAGACACCTAGTTATGTTTATTTCATAAAAAATCATTGTTGTAACCATTGGTAGTCATCTAGTTTTGTTTATTTCATCAAAATAATTGTTGTAACGATTGGTAGACATCCAGTTATGTTTATTTCATCAAAATCATTGTTATAACCATTGCTAGGCATCCAGTTATGTTTATTTCATCAAAATCATTGTTGTAACCACTGGTAGTCATTCAGTTATGTTTATTTAATCAAAGTCATTGTTGTAACAGTTGGTAGACATCCAGTTATGTTTATTTCATCAAAAGGCATTGTTGTAAACATTGGTAAACATCCAGTTATGTTAATTTCATCAAAAATCATTGTTGTAACCATTGCTAGACATCCAGTTATGTTAATTTCATCAAAAATCATTGTTGTAACCATTGCTAGACATCCAGTTATGTTAATTTCATCAAAAATCATTGTTGTAACCATTGGTAGTCATCCAGTTATGTTTATTTCATCAAAAGGCATTGTTGTAACAGTTGGTAGACATCCAGTTATGTTTATTTCATCAAAAGGCATTGTTGTAAACATTGGTAAACATCCAGTTATGTTAATTTCATAACAAATCATTGTTGTAACCATTGCTAGACATCCAGTTATGTTAATTTCATCAAAAATCATTGTTGTAAATATTGGTAGACATCCAGTTATGTTAATTTCATAAAAAATCATTGTTGTAATCATTGGTAGATATCCAGTTATGTTTATTTCATCAACGTCATTGTTGTAACAGTTGGTAGACATTCAGTTATGTTTATTTCATCAAAAAGCATTGTTGTAAACATTGCTAGACATCCAGTTATGTTAATTTCATCAAAAATCATTGTTGTAAACATTGGTAGACAACCAGTTATGTTAATTTCATCAAAAATCGTTGTTGTAACCATTGGTAGTCATCCAGTTATGTTTCTTTCATCAAAGTCATTGTTGCTACTATTGCTAGACATCCAGTTATGTTTATTTAATCAAAAGTCATTGTTGTAACCATTAGTAAACATCCAGTTATATATATTTCATCAAAAGTCATTGTTGTAACCATTGGTAGACATCCAGTTATGTTTATTTCATCAAAGTCACTGTTGTAACCATTATTAATATAAGGAAATAAGAAACAGCGGAAATAAAAACAGGGTCGTATTCATAGACATTCTTAGCGCGGGCTTCCGGTGGATGATCAGCGAACAAACGTTTTTCGTATTCATAAACCAGTGTTAGCGATATGATATCGTCGCGTGAATGCAAGAACTAGATAACTCGAAATTTGCGTTTTTTTAGTTACCTCTTTTATAGCATAGCAAAAATCGCACAAAATGTAATGCAAGAACTTGGTAACTGATCGAACGATACCAGCGACATTTATTTTCCAATATAACAAATAGGTGAATGAAAACGAGACATATTCCTTAGTGCAATAAATAAGTAAATAGGCAATGTCACAAAATATGAAAAATCAAGTTACCTAGTTCTTGCATTCACACGACGAAATGAATCCTGTACAAGTAACCAAACGATAGCCGGAGCTAGTTTAGCACGCTCGTAGCGCGGGCTAGCGAAATGTCTATGAATAGCACCCATAGTTACCAAAGTTCCCTCAGAATATGCCAATCTTACACCCTTTTGGCAAAGTTCCACCATTTTACGGTATTGAATTTTGTTTAATTGTACATGTTGCTTGAATCTGTTCAAAGACGACATGAATAAGCACCATGGAAAATACATCCTACCAAAGCAAAGTGTCCCGTTTCTTTTTTCCTGAAGTTTCTGGGAACCCTAAGTATGAAATGCCTCAACACGTGATTTCTAACAGGAGGAGGAGACAGCATTTTGTCATTAAGGAGTGCACACACGTGGGGAGTGCAAAGGTGATGCCAGTCCGCCACTGAAAGCGTCGGCATTCTGTAACGAGAAAGTCCATTAGCTTTTAACTAGACTGCTAATTATAAGGGGATATTTTTGACTAATTAGTTCTGCCACATTTCACATAAATAATTTACGCAATTTGTTCTTTCCGTTTTCGTACACTGCGCGACGGTGAGGAGGAGGCAGAGACGACGATGATTATGCAGAGTGCGTGCTAACTGACAAGGGAACGGGAAGTGATTATAATTAGGGGCGGGGGGAGTCAGATATAAGGGAGGGGAGAGTTAATTACTTGCGATGCGCAATTGTCGACGCGGTTGAACCAACGATGAGCGAACATCAACAAATGAACTTTGCTAAGAGATGGGAAAGCAAATGGGATTAAAATAACTTGGCAGTATACGCCGCGAGGAGTCGAGGGGTGGAGCAAGCAGGCGGGCGGTTGGATGAGGGATTACCAGGATACTTTGTTCCGCGTTGTAGGACAGAATTCTGCTGTAGTGCATAATTAGGCGAAGGGTCTGGCTTCACTGCTGGCGGAGACATCATAATAAGTCGCTGAGATTGCACGAGAGCTGCAGGTGACGTCACGTAGATTGTGCAAGCCTGCAGGTAAAGAGAAAGACGTGAATTTTGAAAAAGAACTTCAGCTGTAAAACCGCTACTCCATTTTATACATGGCCACCCGGAGCTCATTTGTAGCGAAAACACTTCTTACACTGAGGGACACCAGAAATGAGTTCTTACAGCGAAAACACTTTTTACACTGAGGGACACCAGAAATGGGTTCTTGCAGCGAAAACACTTCTTACACTGAGGGACACCAGAAATGGGTTCTTACAGCGAAAACACTTCTTACATTGAGGGACACCAGAAATGGGTTCTTACAGCGAAAACACTTCTTACACTGAGGGACACCAGAAATGAGTTCTTGCAGCGAAAACACTTCTTACACTGAGGGACACCAGAAATGAGTTCTTACAGCGAAAACACTTTTTACACTGAGGGACACCAGAAATGGGTTCTTGCAGCGAAAACACTTCTTACACTGAGGGACACCAGAAATGGGTTCTTACAGCGAAAACACTTCTTACATTGAGGGACACCAGAAATGGGTTCTTACAGCGAAAACACTTTTTACACTGAGGGACACCAGAAATGGGTTCTTGCAGCGAAAACACTTCTTACACTGAGGGACACCAGAAATGGGTTCTTACAGCGAAAACACTTCTTACATTGAGGGACACCAGAAATGGGTTCTTACAGCGAAAACACTTCTTACACTGAGGGACACCAGAAATGGGTTCTTACAGCGAAAACACTTCTTACACTGAGGGACACCAGTAATGGGTTCTTACAGTGAAAACACTTCTTACACTGAGGGACACCAGAAATGGGTTCTTACAGCGAAAACACTTCTTACACTGAGGGACACCAGAAATGGGTTCTTACAGCGAAAACACTTCTTACACTGAGGAACACCAGAAATGAGTTCTTACAGCGAAAACACTTCTTACACTGAGGGACACCAGAAATGGGTTCTTACAGCGAAAACACTTCTTACACTGAGGGACACCAGAAATGAGTTCTTACAGCGAAAACACTTCTTACACTGAGGGACACCAGAAATGAGTTCTTACAGCGAAAACACTTCTTACACTGAGGGACAGCAGAAATGAGTTCTTACAGCGAAAACACTTCTTACACTGAGGGACACCAGAAATGAGTTCTTACAGGGAAAACATTTCTTATACTGAGGGACACCAGAAATTAATTCTTACAGCGAAAACACTTCTTACACTGAGGGACACCAGAAATGAGTTCTTACAGCGAAAATACTTCTTACACAGAGGGACACCAGAAATGAGTTCTTACAGCGAAAACACTTCTTACACTGAGGGACACCAGAAATGAGTTCTTACAGCGAAAATACTTCTTACACTGAGGGACACCAGAAATGAGTTCTTACAGCGAAAATACTTCTTACACAGAGGGACACCAGAAATGAGTTCTTACAGCGAAAACACTTCTTACACTGAGGGACACCAGAAATGAGTTCTTACAGCGAAAATACTTCTTACACAGAGGGACACCAGAAATGAGTTCTTACAGCGAAAACACTTCTTACACTGAGGGACACCAGAAATGAGTTCTTACAGCGAAAATACTTCTTACACTGAGGGACACCAGAAATGAGTTCTTACAGCGAAAACACTTCTTATACTGAGGGACACCAGAAATGAGTTGGATAAAAAAATTGTCAAAAATAAATTTTCGGTTTTTTGTACGAAAATATTCCCAGAGCATTCACGATAGTTGATAGTAATAGGTTCTTTGCCTCTATGTCTTCTTTGAGGTCTAAGAACGATTTTGGTATAGGCTTATTTCATATATTAGTATTGTACTAAAGGTCTATCTCTTTTCACAAATTTGTTTTTTTTTTATTGTTTTTTGGTCCTACAGAATATATCTGTTATGTTAAAAATTAATATTAGAGAATGGGTAATTATTAGAGGAGAAAAATTCGTTCCGGCGGGGATCGAACCCGGGTCCTTGGTTCTACGTACCAAGCACTCTCACCATTGAACTACGCCGAAGTCCAAACCACAGCACCGGATCGAACCCCTCTCCTCCAGTGTTTTTCCCTTTGTAACCTGAGTCCAAGTTGGGCATGTATGTTGAAATTTTTATATTAAGTCAAGTGCCATTATACAACGAGCGCACTGAGTTGAGTGACTTGGTGGATGTCAACGAAGAAAAGAGTCGCCGTCAACGAAAAAAAGAATAGCCGTCAACAACGAAAAGATAGTCGTCAACAGCGAAAAGAGTAGCCGTCAACAACGAAAAGAGTAGCCGTCAACGATAAGAGTAGCCGTCAACGATAAGAGTAGCCGACAACGATAGGAGTAGCCGTCAATGATAGGAGTAGCCGTCAACAGCGAAAAGAGTAGCCGTCAACAACGAAAAGTCACCGTCAACGAAGAAAAGAGTAGCCGTTAACGAAGAAAATATTCGATATCAACGAAGAAAAGAGTCGTTATGAACAAAGAAAAGAGTAGCCGTCAACAAAGGAAAGAGTAGCAGTCAAAGAAGAAAATATTCGATATCAACGAAGAAAAGAGTCGCTGTCAACAACGAAAAGAGTAGCCGTCAACAACGAAAAGAGTAGCCATCAACAGCGAAAAGAGTAGCCGTCAATAGCGAAAAGAGTAGCCGTCAACAGCGAAAAGAGTAGCCGTCAACAGCGAAAAGAGTAGCCGTTAACAACGAAAACAGTCACCGTCAACGAAGAAAAGAGTAGACTAGCCTTTAACGAAGAAAATATTCGATATCAACGAAAAAAAGAGTCGTCATCAACAAAGAGAAGAGTAGTCGTCAACGAAGAAAATATTCGCTATCAACGAAGGAAAGATTCGCCATCAACGAAGAAACGAGTCGCCGTCAACGAAGAAAAGAGTAGCCGTCAAGGAAGAAAAGAGTAGCCGTCAACTACGAAAAGAGTCGCCGTTAAGGAAGAAAAGATTAGCCATTAACGAAGAAATGAGTCGCCGTCAACGAAGAAACGAGTCGCCGTCAACGAAGAAAAGAGTCGCCGTCAACGAAGAAAAGAGTCGCCGTCAACGACGACAAAAGTATTCATCAACGAAAGAAAGATTCGCCATCAGTGAAGAAACGAGTCTCCGTCAACGAAGAAACGAGTCACCGTCAACGAAGAAACGAGTCGCCGTCAACGAAGAAACGAGTCGCTGTCAACGAAGGAAAGAGTAGCCGTTAACGAAAAAAATATTCGATATCAACGAAGAAAAGAGTCGTCATCAACGAAGAGAAAAGTAGCCATCAAAGAAGTAAAGAGTAGCCGTCAACGAAGATAATATTCGATAACTTATCAACGAAGAAAAGAGTCGCCATCAACGAAGAAAAGAGTAGCCGTCAACGAAAAAAAGAGTAGCCGTCAACGAAGAAAAGAATCCACGCCAACGACGACAAAAAGTACACGTCAACGAGAAAAGATTCGCCGTCAACGAAGAAACAGTCGCCGTCAAAGTAGAAAATAGTCGCCATGAACAAAGAAAAGCCATCTGCAAGGCAAAAAATTGAAATTAATGATGAAAAGATCGACATCATGACGAAAATGCAGGAGCAATAGATTTTAAAGGATCGGAGTGATAAAACCCTTTGCATGGCTTCCTTCGGAAGGGAAGTAAAGCTTGTAGTCTTCTCATATCGTAGATTTAAGACACGTATCTAATAGAGGGCTCAGGGTCGAAATTTTTCGGTCATTTTCCGCTCATCTTGAACTTCGGTTCGAATAACATTTAACTTTGAATCCGTCGTTAAATAAAACACACCACCACCACCACCACCACCACCACCACCACCACCACCACCACCACCACCACCACCACCACCACCACAAGAATTTAAAAAGTTAACTTTTGGTTTATTTGCAATATTGTTTAATCGAAGGCCGTTCACTGATTCGTCTGTTATCTATTGTGTCATCCGGTAGCAATAACCGTAAATTATGTGATCTGCGCGTAGTGTTGGATATACTAGCATTAGCACGGGTAATATTGGAGACAGACAGGAACCTCTTGGCTCCCTGTGTGCCCAGAAGAGAGGACTAAATGTAGGGACCAATAAAACTGGCGAAAAGGAAATGATTATGCTGCTTTTGAGGTCTAAATGGACGGGGGATTAGCGAGGAGATGCAGCGGTAGTCTGTGGCAGTGAGGCAGAAATAGCAATTTCGTTCCCCATTGATGTTCAATCGGCGCCTGGGCTCTATGCCTGCTACTTCCAATTTCACCGCTACCAAAGCCGTCTGTAGACTACTAGCAGGCTCAACTTACAGAAGGCTTTGACGGAGGGCAGCAGATTTAGTGAGATGGACAGATCACGTCATGTTATTTATATGCGTTTAACCTGTGCGGTAAACCATGTACATTCGGAGCACAAACATCTCGTGCACGTTTTGTATACGAGGTGAAGTTTAGTCAATCTTGAATAATTAAGATATTGTTTTATCAACAGTAATCTCACTAGACGTTTTGATTTTATCGATAAATCTGCGAGTGGAACACGAGCAGATTTATCTAGAGAAAATCAAAACTCGAGTGGGATTTAATTGACTATTACACGATTACAAGAAAGTATATAAAGATTAGAGGTAACGAAGTACTCCAATACAATAAAATATTAATTTACTTACGAAAATACAACTGTCTTCAAATGTATTATTGTACCACCTCAACATTACAAATATTACGCTAGATGCATGCTAGATGGCAGTAGTGAGCAATGCCTTCTCGTCGAGAAGTTCTCGATCTATTATACACGATGGCAATGTTAATAGTCAAGAAGACTTTGTTGATTCAGTTTCATTTTTATTAAAATGCAACATTCCACTTCAATTATCCGAATCCCAGTAATCAGCGTCACTTGACAGATGATTTTCAATAAATCTTAATATTAAACAATCTCTGATACGTGACTATCCATAATATCATATAGCAGAAGCTATAACATAACCTAACTAATATACACAAGTGTTAGGAAAGTTTTAATTAACGACGATGACATAAAAAATAAACATGAATAATTTTAAAAGGAATAATTATTGAATGTACAATTTTCAAATTTGAATGTGGTTGGTGGTTCAATTGATGTTATATTGGACGTGTACGTAATAGAAGTGGAACTTATTGATTTAGGCCTACATTGTGTATTCACCTTATTCAGAATTTCCGAATGAATAATTTTAAAAGGAATAATAATTATTGAATGTACAATTTTCAAATTTGAATGTGGTTGGTGGTTCAATTGATGTTATATTGGACGTGTGCGTAATAGAAGTGGAACTCGTTGATTTAGGCCTACATGGTGTATTCAACTTATTCAGGATTTCCGAATGGTACTCTTCATTTATTTGTAAATCGGATTTCAGAAGATGCATAGGTATGATCAGTGATTTTTATTAATTCTTGTTCTTGAATGCCAGTGCGAGTCATATTTGAAACTGCTGTGCATCGGATTTCAGAAGATGCATAGGTATGATCAGTGATTTTTATTAATTCTTGTTGTTGAATGCCAGTGCGAGTCATATTTGAAACTGCTGTGCATCGACTGGAGTGGTTTGTAATTTTATATATTTTACGTCCAGACCAGCGCAGTTTCAAATGTTGGCAAACAAAGAAACAAATGCTAGGGACGGGATAAAATTAAACAAATGCTAGGGACGCGATAAAATTGTGCGATAAGCAGCCATGATTGGTTGAAATACGTCCTTTCGTACCATTTTATTGGTCAAAAGTAGTATGACGTAGTAAGAGTGTAATAGTCTTTATAAATGTTTTTCTTACACTGCACTGGTTCATTGACTTATAAATTAATTTCCATATTTAAACTATTCTGATTTCCTTGGGGATAAAGATGGCGGACACGTAGGACTGACATCCCTACTCTCATTAATGCCTATAGTCTGTAAAGATGCCAGCCTCTCGCCACTCACTGGGGCGATTTGATCTGACATGGGACTGACTTTACTTTAACTTCACTTGAAACTTTACTTTTGCTATCGGCTGTCTTCTTCGGAACAAGGGTTGGGTAATTCATTAAGAGGTGCACTGCATTTCTGAAGAGGACTCTCACACAAGAATCGACGTAAAGATTAATTTTTTGGTCCTATAGATTGTATACGTTATGGTACTTACTGGCTTTTAAGGAACCCGGAGGTTCATTGCCGCCCTCACATAAGCCCGCTATCGGTCCATATCCTGAGCAAGATTAATCCATTCTCTATCATCATATCCAACATCCCTCAAATCCATTTTAATATTATCTTCCCATCTACGTCACGGCCTTCCTAAAGGTCTTTTTCCCTTCGGCCTCCCAACTAACACTCTATATGAATTTCTGGATTCGCTCATAAGTGCTACATGCCCTGCCCATCTCAAACGTCTGGATTCAATATTCCTAATTATGTCAGGTGAAGAATACAATGCGTGCAGTTCCGTGTTGTGTAACTTTCTCTATTCTCCTGTAACTTCATCCCTCTTAGCCCCAAATATTTTCCTAAGCACCTTATTCTCAAAAACCCTTAACCTATATTCCTCTCTCAAAGTGAGAGTCCAAGTTTCACAACCATAAAGAACAACCGGTAATATAACTGTTTTATAAATTCTAACTTTCAGATTTTTTGACAGCAGACTAGATGATAAAAGCTTCTCAACCGAATAATGAACAAGTGAGCGATACTGTAATAAAAATGCGAACGTAATGAATGAATTTTTTCCGGTTTCCCTTTACACTGTAGCCTATTTATAAGTTTAATTTTAAGGTTATCTTTTGACATTTTATTTTATAATTCATATCGGCAGTGCATAATTATTACAATTTATTTTTACAAAAATATTAATATATTTACTTCATTATATTATTGGTATTAATTTCCGCATCCTCGTGGTCATCCTTAATTAAAGTCGGAAGGTTTATTTTTCTTTAAATAAATAAATAAATAGATAAATAAATAAATAGATAAATAAATAGATAAATAAATAGATAAATAAATAAATAAATAAATAGATAAATAAATAGATAAATAAGTAAATAAATAAATAGATAAATAAATAAATAAATAAATAAGTAAATAAATAAATAAATAGATAAATAAACAAAATAAATAGATAAATAAATAGATAAATAAATAGATAAATAAATAAATAAATAAATAAATAAATAGATAAATAAGTAAATAAATAAATAGATAAATAAATAAATAAATAAATAAGTAAATAAATAAATAAATAGATAAATAAATAGATAAATAAATAGATAAATAAATAAATAAATAAATAGATAAATAAATAAATAGATAAATAAGTAAATAAATAAATAGATAAATAAATAAATAAATAAGTAAATAAATAAATAAATAGATAAATAAATAGATAAATAAATAAATAAATCAATAAATAGATAAATAAATAGATAAATAAGTAAATAAATAAATAGATAAATAAATAAATAAATAGATAAATAAATAGATAAATAAATAAATAAATAAATAAATAAATAGATATATAAATAGATAAATAGATAGATAAATAGATAAATAAATAGATAAATAAATAGATAAATAAATAAATAAATAAATAGATAAATAAATAGATAAATAAATAAATAAATAAATAAATAAATAGATAAATAAATAGATAAATAAATAAATAAATAAATAAATAAGTAAATAGATAAATAAATAGATAAATAAATAGATAAATAAATAGATAAATAAATAGATAAATAAATAGATAAATAAATAAATAAATAGATAAATAGATAAATAAATAGATAAATAAATAAATAAATAAATAGATAAATAAATAGATAAATAAATAAATAAATAGATAAATAAATAGATAAATAAATAAATAAATAAATAGATAAATAAATAGATAAATAAATAGATAAATAAATAGATAAATAAATAGATAAATAAATAAATAGATAAATAAATAGATAAATAAATAAATAAATAAATAGATAAATAAATAGATAAATAAATAGATAAATAAATAAATAAATAGATAAATAAATAGATAAATAAATAAATAAATAAATAGATAAATAAATAAATAAATAAATAAATAAATAGATAAATAAATAGATAAATAAATAAATAAATAGATAAATAATTAAATAAATAAATAAGTAAATAAATAAATAAATAGATAAATAAATAGATAAATAAATAGATAAATAAATAAATAAATAAGTAAATAAATAAGTAAATAAGTAAATAAATAAATAAATAAGTAAATAAATAAATAAGTGAATGAATGAATAAGTAAATAAATAAAAATAATAAATACATAAATAAATAAATAAATAAACAAATAAATAAATAAATAAATAAATAAATAATGGATTATGAAATATGTTTCAGTTTGTACCATAGTTTTATTTGTTCTGTACATAATTGACTCAAACGTTATTCGAATGTTAGTAAGAGTTGCTCCTACATCCATCATCTATGCATTAACAGTTTTTATAAGAGTTAATACAACACAATGATGTAGTTTATATGAGTGGAAGTGTAGACTGATTTATGAATTACTATCGTTGAAAAGAACTCCTTTAAACGAATCTCCAGAGAGTTGAGTTCAAGATACAGTAGGCCTACGTTTTTCTTCTGCGTTACATAGTTTTTATTTTAGAAACATGTAGTTTTGGGAATTAAGATTAGCTGTTATTTCACCACTTCATTAAATGTTTCTTTGGTGCAAACATATGGCATTACATTTAAATAAATACTCCTATGTTGCTACATCCATGGCTAAGAATACTGTACACCGCAAGGAATTAAACTCTGTCCACCGTTGTGGCTCCCAAGCGAGCGGTCCGAGGCTCGATTCCCTGCGTGAACAATGAAAGATATTTATCTTCCGTCCACGAGACTGGGTGTTTGTCCGTTGTCTTGTGATTGTTCTGTGATGTCTTTGCGGTGGTCCTGCGACACGTCGATTCCATAACAAGGAAAACTTGCATTATTGTAAGATCTAAAGAATCTCCCTACCCTACCCGCAATGGTGTGTAAGTCGGAAAAACGGGAGGTTAGGCAGATTAAGAAAAAAAAGACCTACATAAGGCCGAAAGTACACCAAATGCAGCATTTTGCCTAGCAACGATATTTTTCGAGACAAAACACTGCATTGCAAGCCAGCTTTCGAATGAAACAGATTATGTTGCAACAAGAATCTTGGATTTAATGTTGATTACACTCATGAAATTCGCTTTTGATTATAATTGTAATCTGCTTCTGTTTAATTATGAATCTGTGTATAAATCTGGTTCACACTATATAACAAAACACGTTCTATAACAAAGTTATATAACTTGTTGTAGAAACGGGGAAAAAAAATGTTACGTAACACGAGTTTCTTTATATAGCAAGTTATATGCCTATGTTATCCATCGGATGTCGGTAAAGATCAAAAGACGTTATAAAACATCGTTATGTAACATGTTTGCGCATCATGTAACTTGTTATAAAACACACCCGCTGCATAAAACGGTACGAACTGAGTCTTGCTGGAATCATCACGTCACGTGTTTTGCATTATTGCGTAGTATCTTGTAAGCATTCTCTGTGCGCTTGGCGTGATCATTCAACTGTGTTTTGAAGTCAACTTGGCATAATGGAGTGGAACAAGACTTCAACTTGTGAGTTAATTGAGCTGTTCAGAGAAAAACGGGCATTATGGGATCCAACTCATATGGATTACAGGGTTGTTTCTGTTCTCTCATAACGAATTTGAATGACATCATGTGTGTCAGGAATCACACCGACACATTCGTAAATATGATCATATTACCCCATCCCTGGAAGCAATAGGTTGGCTTAAACTAGATAAGAAAAGAAATTTACATTCACTTCTCTTTCTCTTCGAAATCTTGAACTCTTCTATTCCTTCGTACCTGTCGTCTCGCTTCACTTACCTTTCTTCCCACCATAATCTGAACACACGCTCTCGTCATGAAACAATACTAACAATACCATCCCATCGCACCTCCTCATACTCATCTTCTTTCACAATAGCCCTGCCAAGACTCTGGAATTCGCTACCTGCTAGCATCAGGGACTGTCGAAATAAAACTGAATTCAAACGAAAACTTACTAGGCACTTGGTCAGTAATTGATTACTTGTAAATAGTTTCTTTAATCTATCACAAAATATTTCAATATTCAGTAATTTCATCACTATAAAATTTTGTTATTCTAGATTTAATTTGTAATTCAGTAAATATAAAATATTCGTTGTTTCTCTATGATAAATTATCTAGCTTTAATTATTCAGGTAATCTTTTCGTACTTTGATTTTATTCTAATTGTAAATTTAATACTAATTGTAATGTTATTTGTAATTGTAATTGTAAATCTAATACTAATTGTAATTTTATTGTTGATATTGTAGTTGGAATCTCCTGGTAGAGGGGCAGAGAAGGCCTAACGGCCTTATCTCTACCAGGTTAAATAAATAAATACTACTACTACAGTGGTCTAGAATGCAAATTTAGCGGGACATATTAATAACTTTTTAGCTACCTAACAGATATGTATGAAATTTTACACAGTAGTTACAGGTAGCATATATGTTTTGTATGCAAGCTCTCGTTACGTTGGTATAAGGGGAACTACCCCTTATAGGGGGGCGCATTTAGACAAAATTAGAAATTTTTCTCCTATCTGACAGATTTTTATGATATTTTACAAAACAGTTGCAAGTAGCATATATGTTTTGTATACAAGCTCTGATTACGTTGGTATAAGGGGAACTACCCCTTATAAGGGGCGCAATTAGACAAAATTAGTAACTTTTCTCCTATTTAACAGATTTTTATGAAATTTTACAAAGTAGTTACAGGTAGCATGTATGTTTTGTATACAAGATCTCGTTAAGTTGGTATAAGGGGAACTACCCCTTATAGGGGGGCGCAATTAAACAAAATTAGTAACTTTTCTCCTATATGATAGATTTGTATGAAATTTTACAAAACAGTTACAAGGAACATATATGTTTTGTATACAAGCTCTGATTACGTTGGTATAAGGAGAACTACCCCTTATAGGGGGCACAATCAGACAAAATTAGTAACTTTTCTCCTATTTAACAGATCTTTATGAAATTTTACAAAGTAGTTACAGGTAGCATGTACGTTTTGTATACAAGCTCTCATTACGTTGGTCTAAGTGTAACTACCCCTTATAGTGGGACGCAATTAGACAAAATTAGTAACTTTTGTCCTATCTAACAGATTTTTATGAAATTGTATACAGTAGTTACACTTAGTACATTTGTTTTGTGTACAAACACTGTTTACGTTGGTATAAGCAGAAGTGCCCGTTACAGGGGGATGCATTTAGACAAAATCTTATGGGTGGGAAAATGTAACATTTTAGGTACTATTGCACCTTTTGGACACTCGGGAAATTTATTTGGTACATAATTAACAAGCTGTCATCTTGAATTCCCTGAATTATACTGCGGAAGCAGATTCGGTTCACAGATATTGAAATAACTGCAACCGAGAAAAATTGCACTACTGCACCTCGAAAGAATAGTGCTCATAAATGATTACTTCCGCAAATCTGCGCACCTTAAGACTAGATTTAAAATAGAGGTAAATAGTGGAGGAAGTGAAAAAAAATCATTTTTGGACGAACCAAAGGGGTTTTTTTTTCTCTTCCTTAGCAAAGTCTGCACTCAATGGTTATATTTATATTTTGTCCCGTGTCCATTCATGCTAATTTTACATACTATAATAACGTTAAATGTAACAAAAACAAACAGTGTTATATACCTAAAGAACTACTTGACATGTTGGTACCAAATATGAATGGAATCGACCACTTACAACAGAGTTACAGCACATGGAAAACGGCAGACTCGCGGCGCTTGCTGAGTAAGAATGCTGGGTGGCGAAATGTGGCATGTTACCGGCTTCTTATCTCGCTATGCAGTCACCTCCGCTGATTAAGATAATCAATTCAGTGTTACTCAGTTATATAGGAAAAATAATTTAAGGGTTTAATTTCATTTTTTTACATGTCATTTTTCTGCATTTGTCCTCCTAAATATGGATTTTAAACCACTGTGAGACAGCTGAATTGCGGCGAGAGGTGACAGACCAATAGTGAGTGATTTCATAATCGAAGTGCACGGTGTATCACAGTAGCAATGCCCAAGAAAATCGAGCCTTTTTGAGAGAGGTACATAATTCTTTCTGATGCCAAGTACAGTTACGTGAGCCTGCAAGAAACGTGGTTTCGTTATTTCCAAGAAAGGCATCTTGTGTGTACCTAATAAGACTGGCAAAGCTCGGATGGGATTAATTCCAGAGTGGAAAAAGCAATCAAATCCACCCCCCGTCACAAGTCGCCGCACCCCACGAAATGGTACAAATTAATTCCATTCGAGCTTTACCAATCTTATTAAGTACACTGAAGATGCCTTTCTTGGAAATAACGAAACCTCGTTTATTGCAGGCTTCTTTTATTTTCACTTAACTGTACTTGGCATCGAAAAAAGTTGTTATATACCCTCCCAAAAAAGCTCGATTTTCTTGGGAATTTCTGCTGTGAGTTGTCGTGCACTCTGACTATGAGATCATTCACTACTGGTCTGTCACCTCGCGCCACAGTTCAGTTGTCGTGCGACTCCTGACGCACATGATGTCATTCAAATTCGTTATCACAGATTGGAAACAACCCTGTACAAAGTCAGAAATAAAAAACAAAGTTTTTTGAAACTTCCATCACATCGAAGTTCCCCCTGCCAAGGAATGACCATCATCTCTCTTAAGATCTGCTAACAGGCTATTCCACTGTATTGTTTTCTAGCTTGTAATGATGGTCGCACCCAACATTTTCGTTTACAAGGCCTACTACTTCCTGCCAGAATCACACAAGCAGCAGCAGCAGCAGCAGCAGCAAGAACTACATCCTCTGCACTCGACGCCATTTTCAAACGTGAAATTTATTTAATTTATCGAGTTATATAATTTGTTACAAGAATATTATTTTGATACCAACACAAATATAACATATAACAAGTTAAAGAAACATGTTGCGTATAAAGTTTGTTATATAACGTGTTTTGTTATATAATTTGGACCCAGATTTAGAATTACATGTTCACAACGAATTTATGAGTAGCGAATTAAAGTAAAGTTAGCATGGAGGGTTAGAAGGTTATAAGTAAAGGGCGGAAAAATGTGCGTTATGCCTTAAGTTCAGTGTCAACGGACTATACTGTTGTTATTCACTCACGTAAAGGCGGCAAGAGAGTACAGTCTGGTAATGAGAGCCCCATCACGTCATTCAATCGATCTATAAATACTGGAATTAAAAATTTGCAGGGAAAAATTGTTCCGGGGCCGGGTATCGATCCCGGGACCTCTGGTTGAACGTACCAGCGCTCTGCCAACTGAGCTACCCGGGAACTCCACCCGACACCGTCTCAACTTTTCCCTTTATGTCCACACAACTCGAAACGCTGACGAAACGCCAGAGACCCACATCGAGTGCACACAATCTCTGTGTGACTTGGAATTGTGGTTTTCTGTTAACGTACACAGTGACGTAAATAAAGGGTGCGTCAGAAAGAACGGATGGATTTCAAACTATCGATACGCAACGAGGAGAGAGATATAGTGAGGGGGACCACGACTGTTGGGTCAGCCATAGAATGCAGTTTCAGTTGAGAACATGGTGTTGGTCTGGTGTACAACGTGCTTTCATCGTAGAGACATTTTTGAAAAATGAAGAGTCTGTGATCGCCACTCAGGACTCATTTCGACATCGGATGTCACGCTAGGATTCCAACTCGGAATACAATTTTGCGGTGGGAGGCTTCATTTCGTATCACAGGTTCAACATTAAAGAAGAAATCACCTGGACGAAATTCTATTGCACTGAGATTGTCCGAGGCTACGGTAAGATCTCGCGCCCTGCGACTTCTTTCTTTGGGACCATTTGAAGGCGTAAGTTTGTAAACATCGATCACATACACTGGACGAACTGAAGACAGCGATTCGTGAAGAAATCGTGGCAATTGCACCAGCTATGACTGTGAAAGTGATGGCGAACATCAGAAAACGCCTCGATGCCTGTATTGAAAGCCAAGGACATCATATGGATAATGTTGTTTTACATAAATAAACTGCATGTATTGGTGAATATGTTGATAACAATAAATTTTTGATTTGATGAATCTTTACAATTTTCTTGCCATGTGAAATCCATCCGTTCTTTCTGACGCACCTTGTATTATGCAAATCTAGTCTTTCAGGTAAAGCTCCCTGTTAAGCAGATTTGAATAATTTCCAAATACAATATAATATAATATAATATAATATAATATAATATAATATAATATAATATAATATAATATAATATAATATAATATAATAAAATAATTGGAGTTCCCGGGTAGCTCAGTTGGCAGAGTGCTGGTACGGTGGAGTTCCCGGGTAGCTCAGTTGCCAGAGCGCTGGTAGGTTCAAGCAGAGGTCCCGGGATCGATACCCGGCCCCGGAACAATTTTTCCCTGGAAATTATTCAAATCTGCTTAACAGGGAGCTTTACCTGAAAGACTAGATTTTACTGGAATGAAGTTTTGATATAGTTATGATAATTAAAAAACTTACGTCCAATGTTAACTGGCACCGCTTGGATGATTAAAGGATGCATTACGCTGAGCCACAATCTATGTACAGAGTGATTTATATAGAACTGACACATTTCTTTCATTAATTGTTTCAAAACGAATTGTGCTAGCGACAACTTATTATACCTAAAATGTAGAGGAATTTTGGGAGATTATTTACCTCTATAGCAAATGTTGAAAATTTCCTCCATCCTGCATATGGCACAACTCAACACGTCGTTCCATGTTACTGGCCACTCGTTGGAGGTCTCTGTTGTCAATAGCTTGAATCTCCTGTGTGATGTTGTGCTTCAGATCGTCCAATGTCTGGGGACGTGTGGCGTAAACCCTGTCTTTTAAGTAACCCCATAGAAAGAAGTCCGGCGTTGTCAAAACCGGAGATCTCGGTGGCCACAGGTTCCTGGAAATTATTCGGTCGTCAAAGAAACTTGCAATTAGTTCCATGGATTCATTTGATGTATGGTATGTAGCGCCATCTTGCTGAAAATATCCTTGACTCAGTTCTACATCCTCCAGTTGCTCAACAAACTCCATGAAAATCAGCCGGTACTCTGCAGTGTTCACAGTCTGGTTAAAAAAATTGGCCCCACTATTCTCTGTGCTGATATTGCGCACCAAACTCCGATTTTAACCGGGTGCATAGGTGCTTCATGGATGACATGTGGATTTTCGATGGCCCAATGGCGTGAGTTCTGTGAGTTCACATAACCGGATAAATGGAACCATGCTTCATCTGTGAACCATGTGATGGGCAATATGGCGGGATTTTGTACAATGAACGTCTGAAACCAACGACAATAATTCAATATTTTATCCTTATCTGGTTCCTGTAGCTGATGAACAACCGTAACCCTATATGGCTTTAGGCTGCCAACAATAGGAATAAAACATAAACATCTGCGCATCTAGTGACAAGGAATCGAAACTCCAGAATATTCTGCTGAATTTGGTGCTAAAATAGGGTCAATGAATGAATTTCCAAAGGAATAATTAAAGAAAGAAATGTGTCAGTTCTATATAAATCACTCTGTACATTCGTAATTATCGAAAGAGAAAGTTCGACGTCAGAGGTGCAAATGTAAAAAGCGCCGTAGTATCGTCGTTTTTCCTCCACTCAAAATGTTACACAAAACTGTATAAGCAGTATTTCTTTGCAGAATTGGTTGGAGTTATAAATCCTCATTAAATTCAGATTGTGTACGTGTTTCTTCATTTGGTGTCGAAGACCTTTGTACGTTTCCGTTCGCTTGCTGTTACAATGCCGCTCTATGTAATATTTCCTACGTATTTCAATTTCACTTTTGCACCCGGCACAGAAAATATTTTCCCCTTATGGAATGAAAATTTTTCTTCCATATTTATTTGTTAGACGATTTAATTCCAAATCCTTCGACTTAGACATTTTAAATCACTTTTACACAACACTGTCACCTACACAAAGGCAATAAGTAATAGGCTACTGTGAAGACTTGGCTTCCTTCCTCACACGTCATTTCTTGATTCCTACTTATAGAGCATTTATGTTATTGCGGTTGTACCTGTGACGTCATCTATACTTCAGATCAGTGGCGGCTGATTGACTGAGGCAAGTGAGGCCGGGCCTCAGTCACTTGGCTTAACAGAAATCAAATTTTGTGTTTTTATATAATGTATTAGTTATTTCAATGAAGCATCGCTGTAGAAGCATTTTAAAACTTTGTGATGTATATAGACCTGTTTTGCAGTAAAATTTACTCTTGAGGCCAGAATCGCTCGTGCCGAGTCTGGTTGTAATGTATATAGACCTGTTTTGCAGTAAAATTTGTTCCCGAGGCCAGAATCGTTCGTGCCGGGTCTGTCTTCTGAATTTCCTGTATTTTCGCGGGGTTTGAGCTTGCGCTTAAAACGTTGTAGCCGAGGCACAATTCGTCTGGCCTGGTCAGGTTTCACTCCTCACATCCATGGGCCGGCCTCAAGGGTAGAGTGGGGTGGGAATAGCAATGGTGACTTATCTTCCTAAATAGGTCATAAATAACACAAATTCCAGCTCTTTGGCAGGCAGAGACCCACACTATTCCCTCCCCTTATGTCTCAGTTTATGACTTAAGCGAGGGTGTTGTGCTATTGTAATTCGTAGTACAGTAGTGAATCTGGGCCAATGTTGTTATGCATTTCGTGAAAATATAAACAGAAACGAACGCGAGAAATAATGCTGGTGTAGTTAATTCATTGTTAGAAGAAATAATATTGAAAGAAAGGAAGTTTTAAATAAAGAGAGAGTCTACCGAGATACCTACGACATCGCTGATATTTTTTCTGACACATAATCTTAAAACGCGAGTGTCTGTTGCATCCTGGTATGGGCAACATAAATAGTTAAGTGGTAATGTGGTGCAAAATAAACTTCTCTGTTGGCCTTGTTCGTTGCTGTCAAGGGAAAAAAATAAAAAGAAAAGAAAGAAAGGGGATTTTCAACACATAATGTGGGTTGCTTCATCACTCTGAAACAATCACTGAAACTCACAGCATAACAGCTTATTTGGTGAGTGACATTATTTTTCATCAATAGTAGGCTAATAATAATAGACTAATAATAATAATAATAATAATAATAATAATAATAATAATAATACAGTAATCATGATATTAATAATATAACAATAATGAATATTATAAATAAACATTTCCTATCGGAGGCACTTAAACTAGTTGCATCTGGCCTCACCGAGGATTTCGATCACCGGCCTGTACTGCTTCAGACCAAACTAACCTGTATCGCGTGGTAACGCACATTTTTCCGCCCTCTAGTTATAAGTTATTTTAGTAAAGCGCCTGAAGAAAAATTAAAAACATAGTGCAACTCTACAATTAAATTCCTGTTGAAACAACTAGCCGAAATGGTAGAGAAATAAATACAAGATTAAGTAATTAATATTTTATGCTACCCCCGAGTTCACAGCGTGCGGACAACGGGTTTTTTTCTATAAAGTCTGCGACTGAAATTCGAAAACGCTCACTTGTGGCACTCTTATTTTCCAGCCGTACGACGACTGGATTCACTTATGCATAGGCGGAAAAACGAGATTCCACCAATCCACAGATACACCGAGCGTAGGAATGTAGGATCCGAGCACGTAAGACCAATCAAAGGCGATTACATAAAAGGTTATACCTATTTGCGCTGGCCGTACGAATGCCTGGCTTAATCCGGATTCTAACTAAAGCATGTGGTCAGGACAACAGTGGAACATACGGCAATGTTTCTGGCTTGATTGATATGAATTACATTTCAAACAAAGATGAGGAGACATATTAGTTACCATTATTATCCAAAGTGTATTGGGTCCTTATTGACCTGTAACTGTCTCGCCCTCACTAGGGGACGGATGTTGATGACTAGGGCTAGGATTTTGATGACCTACAAGTCATAAAATAGTCCTAAAAACAATGCATTTATGACCTAAAAATCTTTCAAAAATGCCCTTAAAATGCCCTAAAAATGTATCTTACATTCTAAAATTGGCTTAAGGGTATATGTACGTGAACGACGACAAATTAATATTATCAGAAAATGCAGGCTCTAAATTTATAAAATTTTATAAGAAAATGAACTCACAATTGGATAAAAATTACAAGGTACCACAACAAGACTTATTAGAACTTAAATATCTGATAAAAGTATAATAAAAGATTACTAATACTAATTTTCAAATCAGTTTTGTCAAGGTGTGAAGAAAACAATTCTGCAGTTACATTATTTGGTAACCATAACATTGTTATGGTCTCTCTGACATCTTTAATATTTTTCCTGCATGTAATAAACTCTTATTTCTGAAAAGTAGACTACTCTCAGACATGTAGAGTTGTTTATTTTAATACAATTAATTTTTTATTTGTCCTATATAATATATATTAAAATTTACGTAATGTTTCGTGACCTAATTTTTCTATTTTCAAAGAAATGAGCATTATTGTAGTCTACCTTTTGCATAAATGCATGTTAAATAAGTGTAAAAAATTTCAGAATTCTATCTCTAATGGTTGTTGGGTTATAAAATAATGTGTAAAATTTTTGAAATTTTGGAAAATTTAATTTAAAGTAAAAAGTGAATTGTAAAAAAATATTATTAGTAACCTTTTTTATACTTTTATCAGATATTTAAGTTCTAATAAGTCTTGTTGTGGTACCTTGTAATTGTTGTCCAATTGTGAGCTCATTTCCTTATAAAACTTTAGAAATTTAGGGCCTGCATTTTCTGATAATATTTGTGGTCGTTCATGTACATATACCCTTAAGGCTGGTTCACAATAAACCGGGAACGAGAACCAGAATGAAAACGAGAAGCAGAGGGCGTGAATATGAAAAATTTTGATTCACAATAAACAGAGAACGTAGACGACTATGCATATCGATATGCATGTCAATAACGATATGTGAAGTCGATATTACGCATTCTGATGTTATTTGTGTATAATTGACCAATGGCGTTCGCTCATGAGTACAAGGCAGCCAACATAAACACAGGTTAACCAACTTCGAAATTTCAACTGAAACATTTCATTAGTTACGGTACTATAAATATGCCCATGCATCTTTATTATCACAACCTATTTTAAGTCTACCATAACGTAAAATAATTAGAGAAGAAACATTTGTAATATAACAACAGTAGTTATTGAATTGAAGTGTGAATATGTAGTGTGTAATACAACCAATACAGTAATAAAATATGATTCACTTACGATCGGTGTTCAAAGATGCAGCTATTGAAAGCCACATATTCTCCTTCATTGTCTCATCTTTATACGTAAACGTGAGGATTTTCCTCAACACTCAATATTAGAATCTCATCAAATAAAACTTGCTCCATGGTGCACAGCACAGAACAAAATAATGCATAGGTTATGTCACGGTCGTCTTGCTACAAAATATACGACGACAAAATAGCTTTTAGATGGCAATAGAATGAATCTAGTGGGCTGTGATCGGAAACGTGAACGCCGAAGTTGAAACTTGGCCAACTCTCCGTTCCCGATCCCGGGCTCCGGCAAGCTTTTCGTTAATTGTGAATGCTCACATTTAAATGTACACATTTTAACAATTTTACCGTTTTCGTTTTCGTTCCGATTCTCGTTTCCGGTTTATTGTGAACCAGCCTTTAGTAGGAAAAGAAATTTTGTGCTACTTAATATTTAGACTAGTAATTAAATTAAATTCTAGTACCAACATTTAAGTTTATTTAATTTTACATAATTTTTTTTTCTAAGTGGTACACTTTAATTAATTATTTTACCTGATGTAGTTTCCATGTAGTCCATCACAAGGCCACTCTTATACGGAATTAGCAAGTATAGAGGAGTCTATATTGAAGGGATGGTTGGACTGATCCATTACATGGGGTGTACTACGTTAAAAGGGCAATATTTGTGTAGAAAAACAGTTAAAATAATATACAAAATAATGGGTATTAGCCACCGGCATAGCTCAGTCGGTTAACGCGATTGCCTGCCGATCCGGAGTTGAGCTCGGGCGCGGGTTCGATTCCTGCTGAGGCTGATTATCTGGTTGGGTTTTTTCCGAGCTTTTTCCCAACCGTAAGGCAAATGCCAGGTAATCTATGGCGAATCCTCGGCCTCATCTCTCCAAATATCATAGGCCTATCACTATCATCAACTCCATCGACGCTAAATAACCTCGTAGTTGGTACAGCGTCGTTAAATAACCAAGTAAAAAATAAAGAGACAAAATATGTAGGCAAAATATTAAAGGAAATAAACATTATTTTATATTAATAATGGGGATTTGTGGCCAAAATTAAATGGAAAATGCCTCAAAAATGTCCGAACAACACAAAAGATGCACTTACGAGTTGAAACAGGCAAAAAATGCAAAAAAAAAATGCCCTAACAAATATGTCTTAAAACACTCAGTTTATCACATAACATATAAATACTAAAGCAGCTATGTTTCTGGCTTACTAGAAAAAAGATGCAATTTCATCAAAATCCTAGCCCTATTGATGACCTTAAAGTAACTGAAAAAAAAAAAAACATAAAATTCCCTTATATATTCATAAAACTGCCCTAAAAGTTTTTAAAAGTACCATAAATTCAACAAATTAAAGGCAGGGCTGTAGGTTACATGGACAGATACACTAGTAGGAATGTTTTAAAAGAAATCATAATTACTCTCTTGTCCGTCTCTCTTCTAGGCCTATTAAAAATAATTACTAATCCTAAATACAAATTTACGAATGATTATGGTTGCCTCCTGCAACACAGAATAAGTCATAACGTCATAAGATATGATTTTTAAACAAAAGTGACACTAACACTCATTGTTTCAAAGTTTTCTGCTCAGGGCAGGTCTTTCAGTGCAAACCCAACGTTCTCCAATTTGTCCTTTTTCCGCCTTCCTCTTAGTCTCCACTTACGATTTCTGAATGTTGTCTATCACCTGATATCTTCTTCTGCCCCGAACTCTTCTCCCGTTCACCATTCCTTCCAGTGCATCCTTCAGTTGGTAGTTTCTTCTTAGCCAGTGACTCAGCCAATTTATTTTTCTCTACCTCATCAATTTTAACATTATTCTACTTTCATGGATTCTTTTTCTCTATTTTGCCTGTCTACTTCACATACGCCATTCTCAATTTCTAGTCGCTTCTCTTCATTTCGTTGTAATGTCAATGTTTCTGCCCCATACAAGCACTTCACTAGTCTCCTCCTTAGTTCTTTTTTCAATGATCCGCAGAGGATGCTCCTTTTTCTATTAAGAGTTTCCTTCGCCATTGCTATCTTCCTTTTGACTTTTTTCCTTCCACCGCGTTAATAATGTCAAAACAAGTGCGTATACAAATGTTGACCACTCGAGAGCAATTACGAAGGCCGTCGGGAAAGTAAGTTTCCCTCGGACCTTAACGCCACGTGGCGTTAAAGGTCTACAGATAAAATTTTAGGTTATGTTAGTACATTACTCATATTTTGTTTAACGATAGTCCTCAATTTTTAATAGTATCTTCATTGCTGTTATATTCATATTGTGAGAGGTATTTACGTGATTAGTGTGGAAACATCACTAACCTTTGAACTTACAAATGTCCAGAATGTGCACAGTGATGATATTGGTTCAATAGCTTATAAAACTCTTAATTTTTTGTTTTACTTTTAGGAAAAAATTCTTATTTCACTAAGGTTAGGCCTATGCTTTTGTGTTTATAACTTTCTACTGTGTTCTTCTCTTTTTTGAAAGTCAGAAGTTACGGAAAACATATTTTCCTCATCCATCTGGTATTTCAGCTTCAGATCAAGAATATTTCACTATTATTGAGTGATTTTATACCTTTTATTAACAGAAACTCAAATTTAGTTGCTTAGTTCAATTTTTGTTACTCAGGAAAAATAATTCATTAATAATTATAAGGTATAGGTTACTAGAAAATAGGTGGTGTTAATTGGACAAGCTGTTCCTAATAACGCCAGTATACGAAGTTTTCCTATTTGAGTTGTAATTCTTCTCCAGTATATAATATGACCATTTCCATTGTGCTATTTTCTAAAGATAAAATTAAAGTTTCTTTGTCATAATTTTTGTGTTTTTACATAACTTATTTCCTGAGCAACAGTGACTTCAGTGTTACGGTGGCGTTATTTGGTAGGTGTACTTTATAAACACTTGTTTTGACATTATTAACATGGTGGAAGAAAAAAAAAACTTTATCTGTCCCCATGAGATCAACTTCCGTGTCGATTCGTACAATATTAGCCATCATAAATCAAACCCTCTTTCTGATAGCTCATTCTTTCCCATCTTGCCAGGTCTCGCCTCAATTATTGTAAGTAAAGGAAGTACAGGGACATCATTTTATTTTTACTAACATTTTTAATATTAACTTGGCTATACCTCTGGATCAACGCCGTTTTCTACCCCCTTCCACGACTGGAGTTCGATGATACTGGCGTAGAATACAAACAAATCACTTTACTAGGTATAGGAGGGAAGAAAAGTAGTTCATCCATTTACGTAAACTAGGAAATATCGCGCTTTTGAGTTTGATAATTTTCATTAGATTTTTGTTTAATCAAAATACAGTACAGTATTAACAGTAAGTGTTTTTACTCACGAACTGAGCTGTCCATGTGGACGCATTCATTATGCAGTGTATATTATACTGTCTACAGCACATTAGCATACAATATAGAAAATGAATTTAATTTAAAAAATAATCATAATATGGATATTTAAACACATTTTTAAAATGGTGGCCGTTCATTTTGATACAGGCTTCAGTTCTTTTGTGCATATTATTGCACTATAGACTATTGTACCTAATCCCAATTACCAGTTTCGTCCTTCGTACTAGTAACTCGTGTTGAAATAATTCTGTACCTACTCTATAAAAGAGTACCTTACGTACTGTAAATTCAATCTTCACTTCTGCCCGACCCGAAAAGATAAAATTACTCAGACATCCTATCTACTGTCCGTCCAAGTGGTTTTGTCGTAGGGTCGTAGAAAGGGAGGAAATCACGTGACAGTTAATTACTTAACGAGCCCTTTTGTTTAAGTTATTTTAAACAGTTGTATGGGTATAATATTACGTAGACGTCCAGTTCCTAACAGAAATTAATGTTCTCAGAAAAGAGCTAAGACAGCCCAGCCACTAGCTGGCGAATAAAAGCTGGTGGGGGAAACCGGGAGACGACGTAGGCAAATGGACGACAGTACCTGTGCGAAAATGATTCAATATTGAAAGCTCTTTCGTCACTGGAAAACGCTAACATATTTTTGGAACGTACTGTTGTTTACTATGACCGTAAGGCTACTATGATTGTATATGCAGTCTTGGATCTGTGTGGAGGACGGTTGAACTTCATTAGTAGAAGGGGTGGGAGTGAAGTACATTAAAAAACTCAGGTACAATAAAAATTGAAGTAAAAATAAAATGATGTCCCTGTACATACCTATGCACGTGTTCAATCATTCCAATATATCCATGTCTACATGTATCTGTGTTTGTAATTTGTATGTACGGGCTATACAATAAAATAGTGGCACCTCTTTCATCATGAAGCTTTTAAAGAATACAGATAGACTACATTTCAACCAATGTTGTCAAAATATGAAGCCTGATTTGAACCATACGAACTACATGTTACAAATTTTTGAGGCGGCATGTATATCTCAACAAGACTTAACATATAAAGAAGCGTGAGATGACTGAGATGTATCTTACGGTCTCCCCACAGTCTGTTTAGCGTATTGAGGGCGGGGAGGTCGCGTGCACATGTGAATAGAGTAGGAAAATGGGAGGTTATAGAGGAGGAGGACGGAGAGTTAATATGGGGAGTAATAGATCCATCAAGTTGCACATTCGTCTGCGGCCAACTGGAAAATCACTTTAAACTCCAGTGGCTTCTACTTCTCGCCTCCGCCAGCCAGCGCTCGCTCTGTTTTCCTCTCAATCTGTCAGCGGTTCTAATACAAGCGGATTGTCATCCCATTCCTATATATCTTCCATACAATTTATATCTCAGTTAATAATGTTCTTCCCCCTTTCACTTTATCAAGTGACAGTATGAAATTATTTAAACAAAACTGTACAGCATACAAATTGCCTCTGCCAAACTTCTGTGTAACATATCACTCAGACAGAAAATAACTCTTCGTTTTGTTAACATTTCAACCAACAAAGGAACTGTTAATGAACTCATGTATAAACTACGTACACTATTAGATCTCCATAGCTAATAGACAAACGCAAGAAATATGAGTACGATTGTAAAATTGCAGCTACAATAGAAAGTAGGAGTGGAACCACCAGTTCTGGTAATATATTAACGTAAATACGATTTCGTTAAGATACTTTTAGGAAATAATTTACCAAGGACAGCCATGATATTATCTCTACAGGGTGATGCAGACTTACAGACTTGACAACTGACCTTTCGAACAAGCTGCAGCGTGTGCACAATATGTGTGTCAGATTCATCAGCAATGCTCATAAATTTTACCATATTACACCCTCGTTCAAATCTTTATCTTGGCTGCAACTTAGTAACCGTAGAACACTTCATTCGCTATCTTTTCTGTTTTGAGTTCTTCACACTTCTATTCCAAATTATCTTCGTTCCTGGTTTAACTACTTATCCTCCCATCACAATTTAAACACAGGTCACAGGAGAGCCAAATCCTAGCAATTCCTGCCCATAGAACATCCCACTATTCATCCTCTTTTACTGTCTCAGTCCCCCGTGAATAGAATTCTCAACCTCAGAAGATTATGGGCTGCCAGACAATAACCACTTTCAAGAAAAGGCTAAACGATTTCTTACGGGCGCAGTCAAATTGAAGTTATAATTGTGATTGAGTTTAATAATTTAATTTAATTTAGGTATGACTATTATTATTAGTATTATTATTTATTATTATTACATAATTATTTTATTGGAGTTGTGAAGATAAAAAGAATTGTTATTGTATTATATTAATTATGTATTATATTGTATTGTATTGTTTTGTGTTGTATTAATTATGTTATATTCCTAGCCGAATGGCCTTAACTCTGCCAGTTAAAATAAACCATTATTATTATTATTATTATTATTATTATTATTATTATTGTTATTATTATTATGCAAGATTCAAGTTTTAATTGTTAGCAAGGTGCAAGAGTCTTTATTTGTACAAGAAAAAGATAGAAGAAAAGGTCAAAGAATAAATAGAACAAATAATACAATAGGGTAAATTAGGGTCTGTTGGACAGTCGGGCATGTTGGACACTTTGTACTTTAACGTGTTATCTCGCCACTTGTGGGCACCACATTCTGCTAGAATGTGCTATGATATGATATGATATGATATGATATATATTTCTCAAAATCTCTCGGTCCTGCTGGCCCTTCACATTTCTGTATTCGGGCCAGCATCCCTTACTTGCACTATTTACAACTTTAAACAGACGTATTTTGACACTTGAAGCCTGTTCTTGCTATGTCTTTCATGTCCCTTCACTTTCACTTGACCATCCTTTTACTTTATCCACTACTATTCTACTTCCCTTCTCTTATTCTCAGTTCCCTTAAAATTCATTCCTACCTTCATAATTAACTTAATATTTTAAATAGCAATACATATAACTTATTTAATATATAAGACCTAACCTTTAAGGGTGCTATTCATAGACATTTCGCTAGCCCGCGCTACGAGCGTGCTAAACTAGCCCCGGGCTATCGACTGATTACTTGTACGGGATTCATATCATATCATATTGCTAACACTTGTTTATGAATACTAAAAACGTTAGTTCGCTGATCATCCATCAGAAGCCCGCGCTAAAAATATCTATGAATACGGCCCTGAGATTTTAGTGAATATAACACTGTGCACACAGCTTTCTGTCGGTTATATATGTATGAAATCCTACTTTCTGACATCTGAATACTTGTTCATAGCAGGTGCTCAATGTGACGTCCATTCATGACAATGCATTCCTCTGCCCTTCGGAACGAGCAGGCCAAGGTGTGGGGCCTCCCCAGTCAATCCAGCGGTCCTGAAATGTCAGCATCAGGTGTTCACGCTCATTGCGGAAAAAATGTGCAGGTGTGCCATCATACATGAACCACATCTGTAGTCTTTGCTGACATGGCACATACTACAGCAAGGTAGGCAATATGTTAAAACGAAAGTCCTGATAACGAGCCCCAGTTAATCTCTGTGGTAGCACTTATGGCTCTTAATCTATCACCAAGAACGCCTGCCCATACGTTGATTAAGAATCGGTGCTGATGCCTTGTTTCTTGAAGTGCATGGAAATTTTCATCAGCCCACACATGGTGATTACGAAAATTCACAACACCGTCTCTACTGAACCCCGCTCATATCCGCAACTAAACTTTTGTTATCAGTATTCCTTGCGACGTATCAGTATTCCATGCCAGGGGTGTCAACTACGGTATGATTATCTGGCAGCCTGCTGTATTGTAGACAGAAAAATTCATTGCCACAAAAGGACATCACGTTGAGCACCTCCTATGAACAAGTGTTCAGATCTCAGTAAGTAAGCTTATGTGTCGTAGGACCCATGTATATTAGACTTTTTTTCTTGTTTTGATGCATAATATCACGTCCCAAAATATTGGATACTTTTTTTAACACTGTATAAATTATAATAGTTACAATCCAAACATAATAGACAACATCATAAGAAAGACAAAACAAAAACTTAATAAACACAAAAACACGCAAAACACAACACAAACACAAGAACACAAGAAATACATCACACTAACATATGAAAACAAAAGCACACATAAGATCGCATCTTCATTCAGAAAGCAGAAATACAACATAGCATACAGAACAGAAAACACACTACAAAGACATCTCAACACACAAAAAACACAAACAAATAAATACGACCACACAGGTGTATACAAACTCACATGTAATAGTTGCGACAAGTTCTACATTGGACAGACAGGCAGATCATTCCAAACACGCTACAAAGAACACATTAAAGCAATAACCAGAGGACACAATACATCTACATACGCCTATCACATAACCAATGCTAACCATACACACAATAACATAAATGCGGACATGGAAATCCTACACATACAACCCAAGAACCAAAAACTCAACAAACTAGAACAATACGAAATACACAAACACACTAAAACACACCCCGATCAAATTCTCAACACACAGATCAATTTCAGTACACACACACTATTTGACTCCACTTTTCAAAACTTTTCAACAATCAAACGCACCCATACAACAGTCAGAGAAGTTTGAGATGACGCTGAGACCTAGTAGGCTCTGAGGATAGTGTGATGAAGCACCGAAACAGCTGTAAGCCGCACAGACTTACATAATTAACACGAGTAAGTCCGCTAGTTAATCAATTACTTATATTCAAGTGTTTAAGTAGTGTACGCAAGATTCAAAATGGATAATATTTTCATAGGTTAGGTGTGTGTTAGGTTACAGAGACAACTGCTAAAATATTTTTGTGCGAGATCGTGCATATTTGCTTGGTTTCCGCACAAAACCAATCCGCGGAAAGTCTAAAATTCCACATTCAGTATTCCCAACCTAACACACATAGGCCTAACAATTTCCTTCTTCTTACCGCTTAAGTGACATATTGATTTTACTGCTTTAGGCTTTTAACATTATTTTTAGAGACGTTCAATATAGTAATAATTATAAATTGGAAACTTACCACTGCAATTTCACCTAAATTGCACTGTTTATTATTGCTTTTAAATATTTGCAAAAATTAAGTAAACCCTAAATCATTACATAACCTTACCGTTTGTTTTAAGTTCGCATTTATAGTCTGAGGGAAAAAAGACAGACGTATATCACGGCCTGCTGGATTATAGTAAACACAGAAAACCTTTTAAAGCAACAATGTTGAAGATAGATATTTTTGTTTTGCAAATTTGCCGTCATTGAACAGAAACCAACATGGAGATTTCATTGCAACTAATTAGAAATTCATCTTTCAGGTATGTAATAAACGATCTTCGCAGAAAATAATGTACGATACACGAGCGGTATGTTTTCTTTCAATTCTCGGAAATTAAAAAAGCTCAACTACGTTTCGCTTTTTCAAACTTTTCCTCGAACATGAAAACTACAATATACCGCTCTTGTAACGCATATTACTATTTTTTATGTATAGTAATTGTTAGATCTAAGATCTTTTTTAGGAACACTGTATAAAACTTCTCTCTTAAACGAGTCATATGCCTTTTCGAAATTTATGAATGACTGATTTACTATACCCTTACATTCCCATTTTTTCTCCAACATCTGTCAATACAAAAAATCTGATAAATAGTCGATCTCTGGGTCCCATTAAATAGCGTTCTTTTCTATTCGATAATGTAGAAATGATAAATTTACAATGAGCAAGGATCCCAAGCGAGAGCAGTTTGTGAATTCGGATTCACATATCTGCTGTCAGCGTAGTCAGGGGAGACAGTCGTGGGGTACGAGACACAAATAATTACTTGAAATGTATTACTAGTCCTGTCCGTTATCCACAAAAATGAACCCGCAACTGAAACGCCGGCGCATAAAAGAAAGACACACAAGCAGCGGTTCTCCAGTCAGTCAGCCATTATTCCCATGAGATGGCAGGCACTTGTCTGTGTTCCATCTCTCCGCAGCCCGCTCTCTAATTCACTCTAATGTGTAACTAATTGTTTTAGTCATTATTAATACTTGAGTAAATACACTGCGGTTGGGCTGTGGGTGGGTGGCTCGCCTCGCCTCAGTTTCAGAGTAGCTACCTATATATACGGAGTGATGGCTTTGCTTCTGCGAGGTCCCCCTGAAAACGATATTGCTTTTTTCGCGAGGTACACTCAGCGACCGCTCCAAACAAGTGCCGCGCCGCACAGTGTGTAATTTTCCCAGTCTAGGTGAACAAAAATCAAATTTCGACTTATTTAGCTAGGCATAGATGAATATGAATTTATCTTAATTAATTTATTTTAATTAATTTGTATTACTATCTTTGTATTATCTCCGTCACGGTTATTATTATTATTATTATTATTATTATTATTATTATTAAATTCCTTTCACCAGTCTCCAGATGCATTAAAAATGCCAACATGCACGGCTGCGAATTCGATCCCTTCAATGTATAGACTTAGTTTGCTCTTGGCAACGATTTATCATTTATGTATTCTTTTAGGCATTATACTCAATTATCATTGTCTCATAGTATTCTTAGTTATCCATTCATCTTCATTATTGTAATTAATTGTAATTATATACATATAAAGCCACAGAAGAATGGCAGAATAAAATAACAACAGGCATAAATATAGGCACGACATTATTGAAGTCCATGCTTTTTGCTGACGATCAGATCTTGATGGCAGAATCGGAGAATGACTTACAGGTGGCAGCTTATCAACTACAATTAATAATGGAAAAATATAATCTTAAAATTTCTAAACATAAAACAAAAACAATGGCATTTGAAGGAGTTGATCACAGAAGATGTAAAATAGTTTTAAATCATGAAATCATAGAACAGGTATCCTCATTTAACTATTTAGGCTGAATATATTGTGAATTTTATTAGTAACAACAATGTAATTTATTTGTCACAACAATAATTCCTTTCTACAATTCACCTTAAACGCTCTCGTCAACAATTGGATCTTCACTCAACACAGTATTCGTTATAGCACTCCACCGACGACAATGACAATTTACTTGGACTATTACGCACAACAATGAACTGTTAATCTTAACTAATATTTACAAAGCACTATTTACAAATCAGAACTATCAGTTCTCAGTTCACAGTTCTTCTATCTCAGTCACTCGAGTTCACAGTATCTCGAACCACAGACCTTCAGAGACAGTTCACTGTATTCGAACTCGGGTCCCTCCAACTGCGGTCCACTGCACTCGAACTCAGGTCCCTCCAACTGCGATCCACTGCACTCGAACTCAGGCCTTCGGATGCTGACGCAGATGCGGACGCACACTCGAGTCGAACTCCGGCACACAAGTCTGGCTTGCTTGCTCTGGCTTTCTCACTGACTGAATAACTGAAAACTGCAAAACTGCTGTCGTTCCTTCGCGACCGTAATTTATAACCACAGCGACGTAGCCTCGAAAATTCGCGAGTCTTCCACTTCGACGGATTTCTGGAATAGTCGGGAAGGTCGTTCCACGCGTCTCTAGAGATGGCACTCCAGAGAAATCCAGAGCCCTCTCCTCTCTACCAGCACCAGATGCGCGCGCAAACTCGTCGCGTTGACGTAATACACCCTCTCTCTTCTCTCCACCGCGCGACGTCACTCAATGTTCCGTGGAGCCTGTGCGATCTGCTTTCTTGCGGGACGCTGGTCGTGAGTTCGAATCTCACGTCGCTGTCACAATATCATACGTAAAAGAACAAGACGTCAAAAATAAAATGAGTAAGTTTCAACAAATGTGTGGAACAATACGGAGGACCTTAAAAAATAAAACACAACGTTCAACACAACTAAAATTTTATACAACGTTAGCTGTCCCACTATTAATCTATGGTTCAGAAAATTGGTCTATAAACCGAGCAACTAAAAAGAAAATTGAATCCAGCGAAATGAAATTCCTTCGAAGTGTTGCTGGTCTCACTCTTTTAGATCATCAAAAGAACAAAAATATACGAGAACAACTAAATATTTTTAATTTGACTGAGAAAATACAACAACAAAAACATAATTGGTACCAACATATAAGAAGAATGAATGAAGACCGGTTACCTAAACTAATACTGAACTATGAACCAAGAGGACACAGAAATGTTGGTAGACCAAGAACAAGATGGAAAGACGACATAAACTTTGAAGAAGGAACAGGCCAATAGGCCAAATCCCTATGGTTGATGATGATGATTGTAATTATATTTATGTGTAATAATTATTTTTGTTTTATGTTTTTGTTATATTTGTGCTGAACTGTAATTGGCCACTGGCTGTTGTACAGCACATTAAATAAATATAAATAAAAATAAATAAATAAATAAATAAATAAATAAATAAATAAATAAATTATTATTATGTTGTACACAGACGTACAACCCGTTTCAGCTCACGTTACCCGTTGCGTCTTCGTGAACCATCCGTTACGTCATATACTGTACAGTCGCGAGAGAATATTAGTCTATCAGTCTAGACTAGAGCAGCGTGAGGGACGTGTCTACAATCCGTTGAAGCATTTCAATACTGCATTAGTGAATTATTTAGTTGTATTATCATTGAATATACTGTGTATTGAATCGAACGGTACGTATTTATACTCTACTGAAGCATTTTAATACTGCATTAGTGATTCATTTAGTTGTAATATCTTTTAATATGCTGTGTATTGAATGAAACGTTTCGTGTTTACATGCCGTTTACGCATTCTAATACTGTACTAGTGATTTATTTAGTTGTAGTATCATTGAATACACTGTGCATTCAATCGAGTTCAGTTTAGGTTTTATATAACCGAATACATAAGATAGCCTAATGTACTGTGTGGAATTTTCAGGGAAGGATTGCAATTGTGACAAAATATGGAAACTCCTCCAAAGAAGAAACCATCCCCGAAAGTGTACAATTCTCAAAGCAGGAAGATAATTTATAACGTATTGAAATTTTGTAGAGAGGAAAAAAAGGGCGGGTCTCATTCTACCTTTAGGAAAAGCAGTAGAAAGAGCAGCAAAAGCCGTTGGGGTAAGCGAAAAAACAATAAAAACAATTGGGAAAGAGTGTGAAAGAGCAGAAAAACTAGGAATTCAAATATCAACTCCCGGTAAAAACCCAAGACGCACAAAAGTAGTAGAGCTAGATGACTTTGCCAGATACTGCAGACGTCAAGGAATTCTGTTATACTATGATCGCTTCCATTCTGCTGTTGCATGATATGTGAGAATCTACATACTCTCTATAACATTGCAACACGTACTGTACCAGGTTTCCTACCCCCGCAACTCCGCTTGCTGCCCGCAGTCACCGTAGTTCTGATGTAAACAGAGACGGTAGCGACATCACTCCGAGAGGTAACGTGAAGTGGAACAGGTAGTAAATATAAGGGTCTCATGGCCGGTTTCACCAAACTTCGTTATCATTATAACGTCTCGTTAAATAATTTAATGACACGTTAGTCAGTTTTTGTGTTTCACCAAGTATCATTATTGCTAACGCATCTTTAAATTCATCGTTAATTTATTAGGACTTATTCGTCGCGTTAAAACAGTAACGATGCGTTAAGAAGTCAACAACATGGCGGACGTAATTATTCGTTGTTGAAGTTCTTTATTTAGAACTTCAACATAACGACGAACTTATATGTTGTAATAATACTCGGAATAATCATTTTGAAGATTAAGTGATAAAAAATTCCATGAAAGCTACACATTAAGGAAATAAGTAGTAAGAATGATTCCAGAAGAAACTGAATACCGGTATACTGTATAGGTTAGAATACGACAGATAGAAATCACCCACTTAACGCCTCTTCAACAGATTCTTCTCGCTTTAAGATAACGTTGCGGGAAGTTTTGAAATGGTAATTGATTAAATGAACGGGGTATCAAAAGCTGTATTGTCTAGATATGTGAATAAATTATCAGACGTACTATCAACATTACAATAGTCATTATTTCTATAGGCCTAATAAGCTTATAGCTAAATTTTATGTTGTCATAGACATCATAGATTGTGTACCTACATGTTCCAATCCTATATCCTGGCAGAAATATAGCCAAAAGATTCTGCAATAGAAGATCCTATTTTTCCTTCAATATTCAAACAATTTCATAGGCCTATGTAACGCTCCGCATAGAAAAATTGTGGCTAAACTAGCGCTGAGGTAGTTTCCTTCGTACTCTGCTTATACACCTTGCACATACGAATCTGTGACAGGTTACGTTTGATTAGTTTAGGTTTTTGTTATGCCTTCCATATACGATCAACTGCATTAACACAAAAAAATCCCTTATAAATTCAACGATTTTCACTTCTGAAACCAGCAGAACTACCTCAGCGCTAGTTTATTGAAATTATAATAGGTTAGAATACGACAGGTAGGAATCACCCACTTAACGCCTCTCCAACAGATTCTTCTCGGTTTAAGATAACGTTACGGTCTACACGGATAGCACAACATTCCAAAGGAGGATGCCTTTTAAATAGAAAGAGTGCAAAGAGATTTTCTTTTAGGAGACAATGGATACCCCTTAAAATCCAAATTAATGACACCTCTCCTGAATCCTGCCACACAAGCATGGCAAAATTGTTACAGGGTATTAATAAATCTGCATGAAATACAGTGGAAAAATAGTATGCAATTTATGGAAGAGGCGATTTCCCGTCCTAAATTTAGGCCTAATATAACTGCTTAGAATGCTTTGTGTGGCATCAATTTTGAAGCTGTCGACCTTATAGACCGCTAAATTTTCTTAGATTTCCTTTAGAAGTTACATTGTAACTGCTCTACATTCCTATTATTTACATTTAGAAGCAGCTGTCTTTTTTTTTTTTTAATTGCGGTGTGACAACATACTGCATTTAGGAAGATGTTCTTAAAATTACTGCAGCTTACCCGTTTGCCTATGATTGTTTCCTCATGCCAAACAAAGTCAGCCATGATCATATGTAACCAATGAAATTCGCGATTTCGAAGCCATGGTCGTATGAAAAACAAAACATGCAAGATACAAGTACAAAATCCCCTCGTTAGTAAACGCCTGTTAATTTTAAAGATACGAGGCTTGGCGAAACAGTCAACTTTTAAAGATCCCGTTAAAATTAAACGATCCATTTGTTGACAAGTCGTTTGTACTGATTTAAAGAAGCTTGGTGAAACCGGCCATCAGTCTTTTTAGAACTCAATGGGAAGCATATTTGCAGCATCTCAATATTTGCAACACATTATTGAGAACCTCGAATCCTCTTGTCGTTTCTACAAGGAACATAGCAGCAGAAAAGAAAGTCTATTCAAGGAAGTTAAAAATTCCACCTGAAGATCTGGATATAAGTAACATCAATGTCCATAAACTACGACAAAATCTTAGGAAACAAGAGTACGACAAATGGTGTGCGCTTCCACATAAAGGAAAAGGTGTTATTTTATTTCAAGAATATACTCCCGGAAATATATGGATTTTTTTCTAAGGAGGGTCTGTCTTCCTCTGAATGGCGGGACGCAATTAAGATGAATGCTAACGTAGCACCAGTGAGAAGTCTTCATGGGAGATCCTTGGACGGTTTCCGTTGCAGATACTGCAACGAGATTGAAACCTTAGCACACGTCCTAGGATCCTGTCAGCATGGAGAACTCCTGAGAAATTCACGCCATCATAACATCCGAAAACTAATAGCACAAGCCCTTAGAAAAAGATCCTTCGAGGTCCATGAAGAGGTGCACTGCGTTGTGTTTGAAGGCGGCGGAATTAGAAGAGCGGACATCGTGGCTCTAGACAAGACTAATAGTAAAGGCTTTATACTGGACCCAACTGTTAGATTTGAGATGAGCCATACCCAACCATCTGAGGTCAACAAACAGAAACAACAAATTTATGAGCCTATTATTCCGTATTTTCGTGAAAAATATCAGATGGAAGGCACCTGGGAAGTACATGGTTTAATGATCGGAGCGAGGGGCACCATCCCACGATCAACTGTAAACACTATCAAAACATTTGGAATCCATGACATCATTCCAAAAATAATTACTTCTAGCATTATAGGGTCTGTGGCAATTCTGAAAAATCATTTATACGGAATATCATAATTCCTCCTCCTTCTATCCGTTACAAATTTATTAATTCTTAAATTTAAGTTCCTAGTTCACATTTCAGTTTGACTCATCTATTTTACTGTAATCGTTACTATTCTTATATGTGTGTTATTCTGTGTTTTTGGCAACCCAGGATGCCTGGGCAGACTATTTCTTGGAAATACAGTAAATTATATAGCCTATATATTATTATTGTTGTTGATGTTGTTACTATTATTTCTACATCAACATTATTATTGAAATCCGTAAAATTTATGTAGACTCTACTGGACTGTACCCGAGCACGAGCATATGCTCATTTCGGGTATCTATTCAAATGTACCATTTCAAATGTAAATTGTGAATAAATTTAAAAATTGAAAATTGAAATTGAATCTTCTTTAACATTTGAAGAATGTTGTGAGGGATAGCTTTTACTATTCTATCAGCATCAAGCTGTATTTAGAAGGGTATGACCAATGCGTTCTTTCTAACACTTCTCGCTTCTGTTCAGTCGTAGAAAGAGAGGCTTACTATGTGGGTGGAAAAGAGCCAATTGTTACTGATTATTGTTTTCTGAAACATGGAATCTGTTCAGATAGATACGTTCATACTAAAGTAACTTCAATTTAAATATTGTAAAGTAGCTTATTATTCTTCTTACAGTAGGATTTACATATTACAATCTAAAAAAAATATTTTTTAAAGTTCTCAAAATATTAATTTGAGATTTAATATAGTCGGCCACGTCCGGTTACAACAATTTTTTTACCATTTAATACAGCATCATTTAGAGTGTTGAATCCTTGTTTTAAAGTTTGCGCGTTCTTGCGCATTTATCAGCAATTAATTTTTTTTTTTTTCACTGGTGGGGAACCCTGTAATGCGGCAACAACTGTTTCACGTTTATCTTAACAGGAGAAAAGAATCATGGATAGCACACAATTAAATTAAATATTTCAAATTGGAGCGATTATACGATCACGATTTCACGGCCGTCTAAACTTAGAACCATTAAGAGGTAAGGATCCACGGAATTACAGCCTGTTTTATTCATGATCACTATTTCATGGCCATCTAAACCGACTATAATCAACAAAGGGGTTAGGAAAAGTTGAATGCCATTTACATGCTGCAATGAGCAGGCTACTACAGGTGTAACTTCAGAATAATACTGGCTGAAATATAAATATGAATCTTACATGTGTTACTTATTTGTGTTACGTGTAATATTTACGTCATGAAAGATCGAGTGCAATGCATTAATTTCCTATTGAATGAAGTTTCTACATTAAATATTGCATTTTATTTGGCAATGCGTAAAATGAATAGAGTGCTGTAGTGATTACTTACTTTTTTATGCACTAACACACTAATGTTTTAAAGACTAATTTTACGCACTGTTAACAATGGGTAAAATCCTTTAGTTCTGTAAACGAAGTGGAATATAGATGTAACACGTGAAAAAGGATTTCAGAAAATGTTTTACTTTCTACATTTGTATAGGGTAATACTAATTGTAAAACAGTAAATATATTCTAAAATTTTCAGATAAAACTGTTCATAACATGACATAAAATAATTTTGTGCGAGATCGTGCGTATTTGCTTGCTTTCCGCACAAAACCAACCCGCGGTAAGTCTAAAATTCCACATTCAGTATTCCCAACCTAACACACATAACAATTTCCCTCTTCTTACCGCTTAAGTGACATATTGATTTTACTGCTTTAGGCTTTTAACATATTATTTTTAGAGACGTTCAATATAGTAATAATTATAAATTGGAAACTTACCACTGCAATTTCACCTAAATTGCACTGTTAATTATTGTTTTTAAATATTTGCAAAAATTAAGTAAACTCTACAACTCCACTAAAGTTACTGCATTCGTGATGCAAGTAACATTAAGGAAGCCGTGAAAAAATCAACAAGATTCCAGACTCACCATAGACTGGGGGGAAAAAAGACAGACGTATATCACGACCTGCTGGAGTATAGTAAACACAGAAAACATTTTAAAGCAACAATGTTGAAGATAGATATTTTTGTTTTACAAATTTGCCGTCATTGAACAGAAACCAAGATGGAGATTTCATTGCAACTAATTAGAAATTCCTACTTCAGGTATGTAATAAACGATCTTCGCACAAAATAATGTACGATATACGAACGGTATGTTTTCTTTCAATTCTTGCAAATTAAAAAAGCTCAACTACGTTTCGCTTTTTCAAACTTTTCCTCGAACATGAAAACTTCAACATACCGCTCTTGTAGCGCATATTACTATAGTTTCGTAAATGAGGTGGAATATAGATGTAACACGTGAAAAATGATTTCAGAAAATGTTTTACTTTCTACATTTATATAGGGTAATACTAATTATAAAACAGTAAACATATTCTAAAACTTTCAGATAAAGCTGTGTCGTAACATGACATAATAGTAATATGCGTTACAAGAGCGGTATGTTGAAGTTTTCATGTTCGAGGAAAAGTTTGAAAAAGCGAAACGTAGTTGAGCTTTTTTAATTTCCGAGAATTGAAAGAAAACATACCGCTCGTATAGGCCTATCGTATATTATTTTGTGCGAAAATCGTTTATTACATACCTGAAAGAGAAATTTCTAATTAGTTGTAATGAAATCTCCATCTTGGTTTCTGTTCAAAGAAGGCAAATTTGCAAAAAAAATATAAATATCTTCAACATTGTTGCTTTAAAATGTTTTCTGTGTTTACTATACTCCAGCAGGCCGTGATATACGTCTGTCTTTTTCCCCCCCCCCCCCAGTCTATAAATGCGAACTTAAAACAAACGGTAAGGTTATGTAATGATTTATTTTTCATTTTAATATTTTAGCAATATTATTTATATAACATATTGCAGTAATAACATCGGCAAGTTTAATTTTACCGGTCAAAGTAGCCGCCATGATGAGTCTGGAATCTTGTTGATTATTTCACGGTTTCCTTAATGTTACTTGCGTCACGAATGCAGTAACTTTAGTAGAGTTGTAGAGTTTACTTACTTACAACTTACAAATGGCTTTTAAGGAAACCGAAGGTTCATTGCCGCCCTCACATAAGCCTGCCAACGGTCCCTATCCAGTCTCTATCATCATATCCCACCTCCCTCAAATCCATTTTAGTATTATCCTCCCATCTACGTCTCGGCCTCCCTAAAGGTATTTTTCCCTCCGGTCTCCCAACTAACACTCTATGTGAATTTCTGGATTCGCCTATACGTGCTACATGCCCTGCCCATCTCAAACGTCTGGATTTAATGTTCCTAATTATGTCAGGTGAAGAATACAATGCGTGTAGTTCTGTGTTGTGTAACTTTCTCCATTCTCCTGTAACTTCATCCCGCTTAGCCCCAAATATTTTCCTAAGCACCTTATTCTCAAACACCCTTAACCTATGTTCCTCTCTCAGAGTGAGAGTCCAAGTTTCACAACCATACAGAAGAACCGGTAATATAACTGTTTTATAAATTCTAATTTTCAGATTTTTTGACAGTTTACTTAATTTTTGCAAATATTTAAAAACAATAATTAACAGTGCAATTTAGGTGAAATTGCAGTGGTAAGTTTCCAATTTATAATTATTACTATACTGAACGTCTCTAAAAATAATATGTTAAAAGCCTAGAGCAGTAAAATCAATATGTCACTTAAGCGGTAAGAAGAGGGAAATTGTTATGTGTGTTAGGTTGGGAATACTGAACGTAGAATTTTAGAATTTCCGCGGATTGGTTTTGTGCGGAAACCAAGCAAATACGCACGATCTCGCACAAAATCCTTTAGTTTTGTAAATGAGGTGGAATATAGATGTTACACGTAAAAAAAGGATTTCAGAAAAGTTTTACTTTCTACATTTGTATAGGATAATACTAATTATAAAACAGTGAATATATTCTAAAACTTTCAGATAAAACTGTGTCGTAACATGATATAAAATAATTTTAATTAAATATAGCGAATTACAAGCAGCTTTTCTTTTACAAATGACGGTGAGAAATATATTCTTCGATGCTACATCATGCTACTTTACTAACATCCTTCAATTTTTTTTCCCATCTGTGTCAATTTCTTCTTGTCAGAGACATCAACGAATTTTTACTTCTTGAGCCGCCTACGGAAATGATTAGACATCGTTTATTATCAATGTAGGAGTCTGGCCCGTCGTATTGCAGGCATTTGTTTCTGACTTAAACGTTGTATAAACTCTACGTTTAATAATCGATATTTAAACGTTGCCATGGAGTTTGTTTAAACATCGTCTGTGGATTGAAATACAAAATGGAGTCCTGCATTTCCTTTGCTTGTAGCGAGAACACCGAAGAAATTTATTAGACTACTCCGAGAGCTGCAGAGGTTGAAGCAACCCGCTCGGCTAATTTAAGGCGACATTTCACGTCTGAAAGGATGCAATAAGGAATAGCTTACGTGACATTATTTGCACATAAAAACAATACTAGGGTAATCCAATACAGCTAATAATGACACCGTGATTCTTTGGCGTTGGTGTTCTTTGTACACTTTATTAATATAGACTCTCTTATTTACATAGCTCTGGGTATGTGGAATTTATTTTTTCAATTCAGGTTGGTAGAACTACGTGCGAATGGTGAGAGAAATCAAATAAAGAGAATAGAAGAAGAGCAAGGAGAATACAAAATAAAAACAGGAGAACAATGGGAATGTAATGAGAACAAGAGGAAGACAAGGAGAACAAGGGGAAAGCAATGAGAATACGGGGAAGACAAAGAGGACAAGGGGAAGGCAACGAGAACATAGGGAAGGCAAAGAGAAAAAAGGGAAGGCAAGGAGAACAAGGGGAAAACAAGGATAATAAGGGAAAAACAAGGAGATCGAAGGAAAAGTGAGGAGAATAAGGGCAAGACAAACACGACAAGGGAAAGGCAACGAGAACATAGGGAAGCCAAAGAGAAAAAGGGGAAGGCAATGAGAAAAAGAGGAAGGCAATGAGAAAAAGAGGAAGGCAATGAGAAGAAGAAGAAGAAGGCAATGAGAAAAAGAGGAAGGCAATGAGAAAAAGAGGAAGGCAATGAGAAAAAGAGGAAGGCAATGAGAAAAAGAGGAAGGCAATGAGAAAAAGAGGAAGGCAATGAGGAAAGAAGAAGGCAACGAGAAAAAGAGGAAGGCAACGAGAAAAAGAGGAAGGCAATGAGAAAAAGAGGAAGGCAATGAGAAGAAGAGGAAGGCAATGAGAAAAAGAGGAAGGCAATGAGAAAAAGAGGAAGGCAATGAGAAAAAGAGGAAGGCAATGAGAAGAAGAGGAAGGCAATGAGAAAAGAGGAAGGCAATGAGAAAAAGAGGAAGGCAATGAGAAAAAGAGGAAGGCAATGAGAAAAAGAGGAAGGCAATGAGAAGAAGAGGAAGGCAATGAGAAAAAAAGGAAGGCAATGAGAAGAAGAGGAAGGCAATGAGAAAAAGAGGAAGGCAATGAGAAGAAGAGGAAGGCAATGAGAAGAAGAGGAAGGCAATGAGAAAAAGAGGAAGGCAATGAGAAGAAGAGGAAGGCAATGAGAAAAAGAGGAAGGCAATGAGAAGAAGAGGAAGGCAATGAGAAAAAGAGGAAGGCAATGAGAAGAAGAGGAAGGCAATGAGAAAAGAGGAAGGCAATGAGAAAAAGAGGAAGGCAATGAGAAAAAGAGGAAGGCAACGAGGAAAGAAGAAGGCAACGAGAAAAAGAGGAAGGCAATGAGAAAAAGAGGAAGGCAATGAGAAAAAGGAGAAGGCAATGAGAAAAAGAGGAAGGCAATGAGAAAAAGAGGAAGGCAATGAGAAAAAGAGGAAGGCAATGAGAAAAAGGAGAAGGCAATGAGAAAAAGAGGAAGGCAATGAGAAAAAAAGGAAGGCAATGAGAAAAAGGAGAAGGCAATGAGAAAAAGAGGAAGGCAATGAGAAGAAGAGGAAGGCAATGAGAAAAAGAGGAAGGCAATGAGAAGAAGAGGAAGGCAATGAGAAAAAGAGGAAGGCAATGAGAAAAAGAGGAAGGCATGGAGAACAAGGAGAAAGCAAGGGTAACAAGGGGAAGACAAGGAGAACAAGGGGAAAGTAAGAAGTACAAAGGGAAGGCATGGAGAACAGATTATATACAATGAAAAAAAAAAGTAAAAGCCGAATTTCTCCATACATTTTAACAAACTCACAACGTATTTTCAACACAACTCTACTAGAATTACTGTAGGAGCAATTGTTCATGCTAATTGAATTATTTGACCTTCCGAGCAAGAAGAATAAAGGCAAGGCAAGGAGAACAAGAGGAAGGCAAGGAGGACATGTGAGAAGAAGACGAATACAATGAGAAGAAGGCGAATAGAAGGAGAACAAAGAAATATAATTAGAGCAAGGGGAATAGAAAAAAAGGGGAATGTAAAGATAATAAGGAAATACAATGATACTAAGAGGAAGACAAGGAGGGAAAGGGGAAACCTGGATTTAAGGGGGAGATAAGGAGAACAAGGGGACTACAAAGAAAAAAATGGGATAGTATAAGGAGAAAAAGGGGTATATAATGACAAGGGAATACAAAAGTATAAGGGGAATACAAGAAAGACAAGGGCAATACAAGGAAAACAAGGGCAATGCAACGAGAAAAAGGGGAATACAAGGAGAATATGAGGAATACAAGCAGGACATGGGGTATGCAAGGGAAACATGGGGGATACCAGGAGAACATCGGGGATACAAGGAGAACATGGGGAATATCAGTAGAACTAGGAGGGTTGCATTTTCATTTGACGGTCAAGTCGGAAGTTTGTTTCCCCCCATACGTAGTGATGAGAATAATTAGTCCTACGTGAAAGCCAAAAATCTCAGACTACGACTAGTTCCAGCTTTACACAGCGTTTAACAAGCACGACTCTGTCTTGAGCGGGCGGGCCCTTGTTTGTGGAATCCAAGCAGCGGAATATCGTTTCCAGGAGGCTGCGATTCCGCCGTTGTGTGTGTAGCAGCAGCGTTTTGCTTGCCTTAGCGTCCATTTCAATTCCACTTAATTTTGTGGCCTGCCCGGAGAATGTGCAAATATTTGCTGGAGGGTTCTCTGTGTACAGAGTGTGATTGCTAGGGCCGCAGAGAAAGGGGTGGGCGCGCGCGGAGGGTCGAGTGGTGCTATACGTTCATTTGGAGCGACTACCCCATCCCCCCACCCCGCTGTATTTATAGAGAATACAGGACGAATGAATGCTTTTTCATATATAAAATAGGGCGGTGTTTGTATTGCGCGATGCTTGTGGTGAAGATAATGATGATGGATGCTGTGGATTTCAGAGGAAATTATTGAAAGTTCCGTGTAGTGCGTCCTGTGTTACTCAAATAAGATAATTTGAAGAGCTTCAAATTTCTGCCGGTCCCTTGTCCACCTCCCGCTCCCTGTTAATACCCCCACCTGCTTCTTGCTTCAACAACGTCACACGCTGTAACTTCATTAATTTATTTTCACAACGGAGTTTTACTTGAGAGTTGCCGGTTCGATTCCCGTTGAGTGGAAGAGGAGGCCTTACGGCCTTAACTCTGCCAGCTAAAATAAATCATTATTATTATTATTATTATTATTATTATTATTATTAATACGACTAGTTTCCACTAACTGACATGGTTTTTGAGGGCGCATTACTCGAATTATTCATGCCATTTCATTCACTGATATTCATTCGTAGTTTTCTGTCCAAGGGCAGGTTTCTTAACAGTAATCCCACTAGACGTTTTGTTATATCTATAAAAAATCAAAACTCGAGTGGGATTTAATGGACTATTACACGATTAGAAGAAAGTAGCCTATATAAAGATTAGAAGGCATAAAGTACTCTAATACAATAAAATATTGATTTCTTAAAATTCTATTTCACTAATGTTAGCTTCACCAAAACGTTTGAACGGAGCCGACATTTTCATTTGACTATCTATGCGGCAAACAAATGACGTTCGCAGAGCATGTTTTATAGTATCGTAAAGAATTTTCAGTGTGAAATGTTGGCAAACAAAGAAACAAATGGTAGGTAGGTGATAAAAACAGAAGAAAATATATAAAGATTAGAAGAAATAAAGTATTCTAATACAATAAAGTAGATATTGAATGACTTACTGAAATTCTATTTCACTAATGTTAACTTCACCAAAACGCTTGAAAGGAGCCGCCATTTTCAGTTGACTATCTATGCGGTAAACAAATGACGTTCGCAAACATGTTTATAGCACTGTAAACAATTTTCAGTTTGAAATGTTGGCAAACAAACTATTCCTTTACTGTTTACATTTGTTTTTAAATCTTTTGTATTGCCCCTACTATTATAGGCCCTATATATTGCCCTTCAAGAATTTCGTTACTTATAAGTCATTACTTGTGCTATTATTTCAATTACTGTACTTGTTCCTGAATCATGTATGTAACTTGTAACCGTAAATCATTGCTCAAAATATCCTTTTATTACTCTTAACTGTTCCATTGTTCATGAATTAAGTATTAATTTGAAAGTGAAAGTGAAACTTTGTTATATTAATGTACTAATGATTATCTTTTCAGGTCGTGTATTTACTCTGAAACGGTTAGACATTCGTGTATATCTTTTGCAGTGATTATTCCTCAAACATCTCATTAATCTTTAACAGGATCCATTCTTTCATTAAGGTGCATTCTTCTACATAATTCATGTGAATTGTAACCTTGACCACAATTTTATATTACAATTTCACTATTGTTTATTGCTTATAAAATATGTATTTTGATGCCAACTATAACCCTAATATACCTCAGGGTGAAATAGGGTTTATTAAATTGGATAATAATAATAAAAAAAAAGAATTGATAGGAAGGTGGTAAAAACAGAAGAAAGTATATTAAGATTAGAAGAAATAAAGTACTCTAATAGCTAAGATAAAATAGATATTAAATAACAATAAAATTCTATTTCACTAATGTTAACTTCACAAAAACGCTTGAACGGAGCCGTCATTTTCAGTTGACTATCTATGCGGGAAACAAATGACGATCGTAAAGCATGTTTTATGGTAGTCTACCGTAAAGAATTTTCATTTTGAAATGTTAGCAAACAAAGAACCAAATGCTAGGAAAGTAATAAAAATAAACAAACGCTAGGGAAGTGATAAAATTGTAGCGATAAACCGCCATGATTGGTTGAAACACGTCCTTTCGTACTGTTTTATTGGTCAAAAGTAATATGACGTAGTAAAAGTGTAATAGTCACTGTAAACCCAGTATTCTCCAAACTTTCCTATTGTCTGCTCTCCTCTTTGTCTCTGCATACGATCCACGTATCTTTTAGTGTGTTTCACGAATAGAGAGGGTTTCCTCGCTGCGTTTTTTCAATCAGTAGCAGGTCAGTTTTGCAGGAGGGTCGAACATTTCAAAAGAAACTTCATAATCCTGGTAGAACACTCGTAGGGCTACATGTAGCCTATCATGTATTGCGTTATCCGTAACAATCACAGAATTAGCTGGAATAGGCTATTAGGTAAAAGCTGACGTTTGTGCTAAACACCCTCATTTCTCCTTGGCTGTTTTCTGAATTCGTTCGTACTTAACCTCAAAACTGTTCAGGGTACATGTAGCCAGTTCTATATTTTGAAAAAAGGCTGAACATAGGATTAGTTGACTATTGGAGTCACTTGATGCAGTATCCATGATGTATTTAATACTCCCCACCCAAAATTAATTGAGGTTTGCCTTTTATATATAATACTAGTGGCTTGTGCAGAAAATGCTGCAAACTAAGTTCACTAGACGTTCAAATAAAAATTTTTCAGATTTCACTTCAGTGAAAAATACCAGACATTTTGAAAGTTATTTGCTTTCATAATAATGAAACATACTCCCTCTGAACGGTTTTTTTGTGCCAAATACTTTTTCTTGGACCTATCCACCTTCAGTTTTCGAGTTTCAACGCGAAAACGCAAGTAACAATGTCAGAACGATCAGTGGGTTTTTCATGTGGGAGTAAAGCAATAGCTATTTCAGGTCATTGTGGATTGTAGGTGAAACTTAAAAAATCAGGTTTGCTACGCTTTCGAACAATAGACATAGCATCTTGGTATAGCTGCTTCATGTTTCGCGAACTACCTTGAAATGTATCCTGCTAAGAAATTTTGCTGTAATGATCGAGAGACTACAAAATTTTGTAGGCCTGTTATATTATCAGTAAGTAATACGTTTTGGTCTCTCCTTATTAACTGTAATTCTTGCTCTCTCGAGCCAATACTGAAGAGAATGACTTGTATAAATATCTACACCATATCACCATTAAGTATATGAAAAAGACCCAACCCCACTTGATTAATAAATATAAAAATATTTGATTTTTTAATAATATTATTATTATTATCTTACGTAAGTTTTGCAGTCACACACACACATTCACGCATGCACACACACAAATATATAACTTATACTATATAGCCGCTACTCAGTAAATTATAGAAATGAAGATCTAATTTAACATATTCTCTACATCTACTTATACTGGGTGTTCAGTTCAAAATGTGTCTTGGCTCGCTGTATGCCGTCATGTGGCTAGCTGATGAGCCTAGAGAATTCAATCTTCCTACACTTCCGCAGCTCAGGTGTATAATCTAAGAGGCAGAGAAGTTGGCTAGCAAGTACGGCGTTCATTCTGAAGAGTACGTGCCGATACGTACGGTAACGCCGGTAGTGGCAGGAATGTGAACTGTTTGGAAATACGTACTGTCGAGATATGGGGAGAGGGTTAAGACGATTACTTACGTATTTGTTGACATTAACTTCTACGGTCAACATGGACACGGAGCATTTGATTTGTGTTGTGGAATGTTACCGTACGCAACCGATGATAACAAATACCCTGCGTACGACTTGCCGGCGCAAAACACAGTTCGAAAGAGGTTATGGTAGCACACAAACCGTACAGACCGCCATCTGTTGCTACGACGTTCAAGTTATACCGTACACGTTCTCAAGTTCAGATTGAAGAACGCCTTAAATAATAGGCAACTTCTCTAACATATAAACTGAAACTCGCTTCAAATCGGTGATCCAACAACAGTGACGTCATGACACACTTTGAAATGAACACCCAGTATAACTCCAAAACGTTTCACTTTCATATTATCAATATAACATTAATATGTATAATTAATGAAAAACAGTCACATCATGGTATTAACTATAATATTATTTCATTTCTAATGGTAATAATGTCATCAAAACACGTCAAGTTTTGTGGATTTTAATATCCTATACACAGCTATACTCAGAAAATTACACAGCGCAGAATCAGACCTGTAAATTATATTAGTAAGTCTTGAAGATTTAATAACCAATTGAATATGAACTCTAAATATGTCAGCAATCCTGCAGGTCATGGCCTTCGTGTAATAGCCTATTATTTATTGTAGTGTGTGTTTTGTTTTATTTTAAAATGTGCTAAAATGCAATTAGTTCTCAAAACTGACGACAGATGGATTTTAGAAAATAGGAAAATGATATAGGAAAATTGACATTTCACTGAAAACTAATATTTTTCTGAAAAACTTTGGGTTCCAAGCTTCAAAATGAGGGGTTGTTTATTAAAATCCGTTCAGCCGTTTTTCCGTAATTTCCATTACCAGTTCAAATTATATATATAGATAATCTTATTACTCTCGTGTCGATACGTAACACGTCATGAAAGCTCTCAACGATGTTCATCACACAGTTTTCACATAAACATAATACAAGAAAAGGAGACATTATAGGAAAGTAATAAATAAGCCAAGGCAATAATACAATACTTGTTTTTCATGCTAATAAAATTCAATACATTAAAAACGCGTGTAGGATGACAGCTACATTAATGGTTACGCTTATGCAAAGTCATAAAATGGATATTACAATAATGTAGCAGGTTTCTGTACCGACCTATAAAATTGGTTGTTTTAAGTATTATTGTAAACACCGCGGTAAGCAAATCCTTTAATAATGTTTACCGAATTAAGCTGATATGGGGAATGCACATTGACACGAATTGGACGCAGTGTGTGTATTTTCAATCGCGTTCATCTCATTAATGGAAGTGTACCTAACTAGGTACATGCAATTAACTAGCGCTGTTATGTGCGTGTTTTACTAATAGTATTTATTCCTATATGAGGCCAAAAAATCCCCGGCGTGTTATTACAATTTTGTAAAATATAAAAACCACTCAACAATCTTGGTAATAGAAGTTAGGCATCGCCTTTGTAGAGTTTGGTGAGTTTTGAGTAAGTTGTACAATTATGATGTCACTGACAACCAAATCATAACTTGTGTAATAAGAAGTCTGTGATCAGTCCCTTGGAATACGCACTTGAAATAGTAATATGAGTTACAAGAGCGGTATGTTGAAGTTTTCATATTCGAGGAAAAGTTTGAAAAAGCGAAACGTAGTTGAACTTTTTTAATTTCCGAGAATTGAAACAAAACATGCCGCTCGTGTATCGTCCATTATTTTGTGCGAAGATCGTTTATTACATACCTGAAAGAGGAATTTCTAATTAGTTGCAATGTAATCTCCATCTTGGTTTCTGTTCAATGACGGCAAATTTGCAAAACAAAAATATCTATCTTCAACATTGTTGCTTTAAAATGTTTTCTGTGTTTACTATACTCAAGCAGGCCGTGATATACGTCTGTCTTCCCCCCCCCCCAGTCTATGATGAGTCTGGAATGTTGTTGATTTTTTCACGGCTTCCTTAATGTTACTTGCATCACGAATGCAGTAACTTTAGTGGAGTTGTAGAGTTTACTTAATTTTTGCAAATATTTAAAAACAATAATTAACAGTGCAATTTAGGTGAAATTGCAGTGGTAAGTTTCCAATTTATAATTATTACTATATTGAACGTCTCTAAAAATAATATGTTAAAAGCCTAAAGCAGTAAAATCAATATGTCACTTAAGCGGTAAGAAGAGGGAAATTGTTATGTGTGTTAGGTTGGGAATACTGAATGTGGAATTTTAGACTTTCCGCGGATTGGTTTTGTGCGGAAACCAAGCAAATACGCACGATCTCGCACAAAAGTTATCCGTCAATCTTCAGTTCTCACTAGATAGGCCTGCAGACCAATAATACGGAATTACACTTAGGCCGTAATGCCTTCTTTATCATACTAATAGGCTTAAGGCTTAAAAATAGGCTTAAGGACTTTACTACTAGACGGTAGTATATTATACACACTACTTAAAGGGTGTAATTGATATCTTGTTAGTTGAAGTGTTCTATCAGTGAGGAAGTGTGTTGTGTCAGTGAAGTGTGTAGTGTCAGTGAAGTCTATTGTGTAAATGAAGTGTGTTGGTGTCAGTGAAGTGGCTGTGCATAGTATTTGAACAGTGAAATGGTTAGAAGTGTTAGTGAAATCAGGTAGAATCAGTGCAGTGAGTGAGTTGACAGCGAAATAAGGGTAGTGCCGAAAGGTACTTGTGCAGGCATGAATCTGTCACACTCGTGGGTCTTAGTTCGAACTTAGGGTTAAGATACAAATTAGATTTACTTTAAATGTTATTTTAAGTGGTCATGCTTCATTTAATTTAGTATGCTTTTATTATTATTATTATTATTATTAGTATTATTATTATTATTATTATTATTATTATTATTAATAGTTGTGTTTATTATTAATTGTCATTATTGAGTGTAATTAGTTACCACTGCCACCGGGTATATACCCATTTGCAGTGTGAATAAATACATACATACATTACATACACACATACATACACACATACATACATACATACATACATACATACATACATACATACATACATACATACATACATACATACATACATACATACATACATACATACATACATACATACATACATACATACATACATACATACATACATACTAGATTACTACTGCCGAACACTATAACACACGGTCCATAGAGTGATCTATGATTTATTTATACTGTGACACAAGTTACTATGCTTATGCTTATAAACTCGGAACACATAATCTACTGTTTCTTTTTCTCGGTATATATCATGGGGATGTAATATTACCATAAGAAACCTATGTATCGATCGATCAAAATATTTAATCGATTAAGTATTTGAATTTAATCGATTAATCGATAGATTAATCGAGTTGAAAAATGTTTTAATATACTGTAATACACAATTTTATTGTTAAATTTAACCTGTGTTCAGTGGTAAGCTTAAGTATTAAATGTTATATATCTGTATATATTGTACCGTTATATTACAAAACAACTATTTTAATTACTTACTAACATATTTATTATGAGGCTTATAATTTATTGTGTCAATTTCTCCGGGAATTTTTGAGACAAACATAAATAACAAAACGTATGAAGACTCGCCTAGTTAATACTGCTTCATAAATGATTTTAAACATGTCAGTGCATTCACATGCTCCGAATTAAGTGCCGGTCTACGTTTAGTAACAATGTTTCCTGCATCATGAAACACGAAAAAACTTTTTTCTGTCAAGCACTTCTCCACGATCGTTCAATTTAAATCCAAACATTTCACCGAGTTTACCTCTCAAATTCTCATATGACATTATGGAGTTCACACTTTTCACAGATCACAGAAAACTGTTTTTCTTCTTCATCAAATTAAACACACAACCTTCATATAGGCTTACAAACTCAGTACAGAAACTGCAACCACCTGCAAAGTACAGCGGTCGAAACAGAAGACTGGCCCCTATTGTAATCCGAATTAGCAGATTTTATAAAAAGAAGAAGATACTTACGCTCTCACTTGCATACAGTGTAGACATGGATATTTTATAGGGAATGAAGGGGACGAATCCCAGAAAAGTATGTATTTCAGATACTAGGAAGATGAGCTGACAACAAGGTGGAAATTTTCTTGGAAAACCATAAAACTTAATAAGGGTTTCGCATTGTGTTTCAACTTTCAATAGAGGTAGACTAGGTCACCGTCCTCATATCTCCATCTCTTTTTGAAGTGTTTTCGGAAAGATTTTCTCTACGCCATCTGGTTTACATTTAGAAAATAACAGTACTATTATGCTTTTAAGTAAGCAATTTCCGAGAGAGAAATATTGCCTGAATTTTATGAAAAATCAGATGATGTTATTTTCTGTAAAATATGTAAGGAATTCTTTCAGAAACAGAAGTTAATATTTTCTCGGATTTTGCGTAGAGTGCTGTGCGCCCAATATTCAAAGAAGTCGGCGCCCATAGCCATGAGTTCCTTACTTCCGTTAGCTTAAGCTCTGAGTTTGATCCAATGAGAATAATTTATGCGGTCTCTCCAGCTAGACTGCTGTGTATTCGAACCTCGACGTGCTTCACGCACCACTACTGCGTGAATGGCGGAGGCTTGCTTGCCAATTAAAATTGTTTCCTGCGTGGTCCAATAATATGCAGCTTCCAAGGAGAGAGAGAGAGAGAGAGAGAGAGAGAGAGAGAGAGAGAGAGAGAGGATCATTAAAGCAGTTCGCGCACCAGAGATCTAGGGGACCGCGTTTGAGAGAAAAAGTCCTGGCGATACATCATCAAGGATTGAGTTGTCGGGACATCTGCTCCGGGACAGAGCTTCTCTGTGCGCCCTTACACCTGTTTGTCTTTAGTTCCGGCACAGAGCTTTATTATATTCAAAGGACCTGCGAGATGGAATCTGTTGAAGATTTTCGGGACAATTAACCGAGGAAATCTGCTGGAAAACGCGAAAGCCTGTCAATGATCCTTTGTACGTTGCCGAGGACGGGCGCGCAATACAATAACCGGGTCAGCGCTCACAGGGCCTCTTCGAGCACGAACTAGTCGTAATTATCAGTTTATATCGTGTAAAAATACATATGTCGATAACGATGTTTAATTCTTATAGCCTATGCAGGAAGCACTCTTAGAAATGAATTGCCATTCGCTAAGAAAATCAGAGAGGAGGTAACCTGAACGAAAACAAAATCGTCATTTTTCCTTTAATAAAAGCGTCTGAATTCTCAGTTTCTACCTATTTCATTCCTTCCTATAACGTATTATGCTTACAGGGTCCTATAGCCTACAGAAATTTTATTGAACTAATTGAGGCGGTAGCCGGAAAATGGGCCCATAGGTCTATAGGTCCTTTTTCGGGAGAATGTTTAATTCGATTCACCGTTTTAAAATCTACTTGCTTATGTAGTTTCGTTTGAATATCTTGTAAACAGAGGGCAGGGTAGCTGATTGGATGACCCCACGCACCCTTGCGTAGTTCTGGAACTCAACAAACATCAGTGAAGATGATCCTCAAAGGGAATATGAGTCCATCCAGGATGTGCACTAAAGTGTAAACTGCACTCTGAAGATAAACTTTGAACCGAGTGTGAATCCACTCTGGCTTAATACTAAATAACCTGTAATCTGTGTTCTGTACCCAACAGATACTCTTGATTTTTACGTTTTCGGTACAATTTATGACGTAACTATGATATATATCTAAGAAATATAATTTTACTAAAATGATTATGAACTTGTAAACCTCTGTAATGTGCACTGTTCAATGTTGATATTTAATTTCTGCTAAAATATAAACATGTTGAAAGTATTTTGATAAAATAAACTTGTTCTCTGGAAAAAGAGCCTATAAAATGCTCTAATATATATGACACTTTGAAGTCGGAATGCATTATTTAACAAAAACTTGTAGACAAATATTACTGTAACAGTAATACAAAATGTTACTTTGATAAAAGTGCATTCAAATCGAAATTACATGAAAACATGACTTTTACTTATGGGCCCTTTTTCCGGCTCAATTGTAACTGTCAATTTTTTTTTAACTTTCTTCGTGTAGATACAGTGGCGCCAACTTTTGAAAAACATTGGGTGAATTATAAAAAAAAAATCTCGTAAATCTTCCCTTCCATGTAATGATATACATTTTCATAATATTGATATGACTGCGGATAGTGTATAATAAAGTAGAATGCTGAAAATAACAAAATGAAGATCTGAGAACAATTTTGAAGTGTAGGCCAACTTAGGGCTGGTTCACAATAAACCGGAAACGAAAACAATGAGAACGAGACCAGAAATATTGTTAAAATAATAGTACATTATGCAACGAGCCTATAATGATAGTAATTAAGACGCGAGTATGTTTGTTTATGAAACGAGCGCAAGCGAGTTTCATAATTTTCATACGAGCGTCTTAATTACCATTATAGACAAGTTTCATACGACTTTTTATGCTCGACCATATTTCTAACTTGAAATTATTCAGAAGTATTCATTTCATTCGCATCTGACTGAAGATCGGAAGTGACCTTATGCATAGCTCGTATATTGTGAGATGTGTGCAGACGCGAAAGTATTGATTTTTTCCGAGGAACAATAATGTCATTGACCTTGATATAATTTAGAGAATAATATCAACTAATTTTAATATAACTTGGAAATTGATTTAGAATTGAAAAACGAGATGACAAATTGAATTTATTTGGATATTATTTATAATTAACGCTAATTATTATAGTAACAGAACATAACCTTCTGCGACAATATTGGATTTCCAGCCTCCGTGACGTTTCCCTCGTTATCTTTCGATTGCATATCCGAGAATAATCGAAAACCTGAACCTTAATGAATAGGTGTACTTTAATGAGATCCATTAAAGGACTGCTATCAGGTGTATAATTACTACATTTCGGCATGGTCGAGCATAAATGTATTTAAATGTGAGCATTCATTCACGTTCCCGTTCCGGGCTCTGGCAAGTTTCTCGTTAATTCTGAATGCTCACATTTAAGTACTTTTATTTTAACAATATTTCTGGTCTCGTTCTCGTTTCTGTTTCCGGTTTATTGTGGACGAGCCTTTAGGGTTGCCAATTCTCTCGTATTTCCCGGAATCTCCCATATTTGCCCCCAATTTTTAACAGTCTCCCGGCTCTCATGTTATTCTTCGAACATTTTTCTCCCTTATTTTTGCATAATGTGCAATTTTTTATTCTAAACATTTGATTTTTCCGTGAATGATGATTTATATGATGAATTTTGTTGTTCAAGAAATGCATTAAAATATGCAGTGTTTATAGATAGTAATACTTGATTGAAATGGGTTTTAGTGCTTGCGCGTTTAAAATATTTTTTTTTAACCATTTCCGGCAGGTTGTCACTTGACATTTCTCTCCTGGCCGTGGCTTATTTGTAACCCACTTCTGAGGTTGGGGCGCCTGGAAGGCGGAGTTACACTGCCCCGATGATATTATGATAGGATGATTATGAAGTGCCAGGAGAGGTCTTAAACCTAAGCCTAACCCACTTTCCAACCATGGAAGAACACAGGAATTTCCCCTTTAAGCAAAAATTCCTGTGTTCTAACCGGGACCTCATGAACTGTAGTCAGAAGCTCTGACCACTAGCCCATGAGGCTAGTCAAAAATCAAACAATGTTAAACTTATAAATGTGGAAAAAATGACTAGCTGCAGTGTAAGCCTTCGGGTCCCTCCTCCGTACAAAAGAGAGAAAAGAAATGCTCATACAAAGAGTGTGTTTCAACTCAAGAACAATAATTGTACAGATGTTCGAAACATGAGTACGACACATCTAATCAAATCAGAGCTGAAAACTGCAGTCGACTTCAACTATTACACGAAACAAAATGTCTCAAAATATTCTTAATATAACTTAACCCTAGCTGCCGAAGTGTAGAATAAAGTTGTTTTTTAGTAATTGAATTGAATAATATCTATTTTATATGTGAAAGTCCACACCTGTGGAGTAACAGTCAGCGCGTCTGGCCGCGAAATCAGATGGCCCGGGTTCGAATCCCGATCGGAGCAAGTTACCTGGTTCAGGTTTTTTCCGGGGTTTTCCCTCAACCCAATACGAGCAAATGCTGGGTAACTTTCGGTGCTGGACCCCGGACTCATTTCACCGGCATTATCACCTTCATTTCATTCAGACGCTAAATAACCTAGATGTTGATAAAGTGTCGTAAAATAACCCAATAAAAAATATATATACAGAGTGTTTCAAAAATAGAGGGCATAATTTCAGGTATGTATTCCCCATATGTAGACAATACAAAAAGTTCATTACAACATGTGTCCGGAAATCCTTGCTTTCCGAGTTATTGCCCTCGAAACTGATATTCACCGGAACATTTTTCTTCTCGCAGGTAGGTGCCGTGACAGAAGATATTAACAGATGACACTCTAACAGTTAATTCCGAGGCGAAGGGTACATTGAGTGTTGTGTTTGGCGCTATACTGTGCGACATGTACTCATACCAGAAGCTGGCAGAAGTGCACTTCATGTACGGTAAGGCGGACGACAATGCTGTGCTGTCTCGTCGTTTCTACCAGGAGAGGTACCCTGATCAATGGATAGGTAAAGGTGGCCCAATTGTTTGGCCTCCACGCTCACCTGATTTCAACCCTATCGATTTCTACTATGGGCCATTTAAAAACATTGGTGTATTCGTCTCCGGTGCCTGACATGGAATCGCTTCGGAATCGAATTGTGGCAGGTTGTGACGAAATACGCAATACTTCTGGAATTTGGGATAGTGTTCACAGGGCCATGAGACATCGATGTGAGGCCCGTATTCAAGCAGGAGGTGGACATTTTGAACATCTGTTGTAAAGACAACTACCTGCGGGAAGAAAAACGTTCCGGTGAATATTATTGTTTTGAAGGCCGTAACTCGGAAACCAAGCATTTCCGGACACCTGTTGTAATGAACTTTTCGTACTGTCTACATATGGGGAATACATACCTGAAATTATGCCCTCTATTTTTGAAACACCCTGTATATATATGTAAAATTTTGTCGAATCCTTAGTCTCCTGTATTTTCTTCGAAAAAAGTTGGCAACCCTAAATGTACTGTATGTGGTTAGTGTAGTAAGTTCCATTTAGCCTACTTGCAGGTAATATTTTAAAAATATTTTCTGTGAATATCAATTTCGACCATCAATTAAAAATTCCTTTCTCATAGTAGTAACTATAAACAAAGAAACTCCGCAAGATTTTGTCCGTAGCTGTGATGCTAGTAATTGTTAAATAGAACGTTATAGTTATGTTAACTTTTTTTTAACAAGACTTCTTTCGAAAATAAAAATATATAGCCTATTAGTACGTGGTCTCAGCATTATGTAGCACAGCGTGTCGCAAATATTTCTCCCCACTACACATCGCCTACAAATTTTCCACAAACATCTTCAAAGTTCAACTTTTCAACACTATTCTTACAAGGTACCCGATTAATGGTAGGAGAGACGATTGAAATGCACACCAACAATGCATCGTTACTCGTTTTAAAGATCTCTTATTTATTGATTTCAATAACAACTCCACCACTTATCACAACAGATAATAATAATAATAATAATAATAATAATAATAATAATAATAATAATAATAATAATAATAATAATAATAATAATAAATCTTAAATTTCACATCCTGAAGATTCCTTATCGTTTTTTAAGAGTTCTTCATATTTTCTTATTTTAATCATTAAATGCTATTACTAAATCATGGAACATCATTTCAAAATTTCTGAGATATTCAAAGCTGTAATTTTTCAAGAAATGAATTTAGTTGTAGTAGGATCAATTAAACGTATCCTGGACGTTGGATCGGTCGCTTTGGAGTAATTTTTTGGCCACCGAGGCCACCCGACTTTACTCCATGGGATTACTGTGTGTGGGGTTGGCTTGAGAGCGAAGTCTACAAGCGCAAAGTAGAAACAAGGGAGGAACTACGCGCTCGCATTTTACATGCTTTTGCTCAAGTAAAGGAATGTCCGAATCAGCTCAGATCAGCAACACGGCAGCTGTCAAGAGCTGCAAAGCGTATTGAAGTTTAAGGTGAACTTTTTGAACATGTTCTGTAAAGTAAAGTACATAATTAAACAGATCATAAGGTAACAATGTTTTAATTTACTATCACCTGCACTTTTCCCGTTACTCATTGTTTCCATTAGTTTTCTCCGAAATTATTAAGAACAGGACATATGCTCATATAAACTTTTTTGTTCAGAATCACCAATATTATCATCCCTCAGCCATGTACCTTTCCTCCTAACTCACCCTGTATATTATTCTCAAACATAATCTCTTCTTCTCACGAAACAGTTATAAAGGTAAGCGTTCACTACATCGTATCGCACTCCTCGTACGAATCGCACTCAACGGATATTTTAAGTGCAGTGCGTTCACTGTAACGGCTCCACCTCATCGCCTCATCGCATTCCCCTATCAGCTGTTTGAAACATGACGTCGTACGATATTAATATTACTGAAAGCAGAGGAGTTGAGGTTAGGTCTATTAATTAAGTCTGTTAGCGAATAAGAATTTGTAATTGCTTCATGCGTCTTAATTGAAGAGGAAGAAACGAAAGAAATATTGGTTACATAATATATTTGCAAGAAACGACTTGATTACTGTAATGGGAACGCCTCAAATTATATAATTCTTCGCAATTTTCTACACGCGAAATAAGTTTTCCGTCTGCCATTTTGGAGCGACACTGAACATGGCACAACATAATAGTAACAGTTGACCAAATAAAATTGATTTATTAAAGAAGGCCATTGTCGCACGCATCGGAAAAGTTGCCCATCCGAGAAACGTGGACGGATTTGCCGAGAGGCGATGCGTGCGATACGATGTAGTGAACGCGGTTACATAACAATTACAGCAAAGATAGTCTTTTTCCGACCCGTGCGATTCGTCCGATGCGTCCGATACGATGTAGTGAACGCGGTTACATAACAATTACAGCAAAGATAGTCTTTTTCCGATCAGTGCGATTCGTCCGATGCGTGCGATACGATGTAGTGAACGCGGTTACATAACAATTACAGCAAAGATAGTCTTTTTCCGATCCGTGCGATTCGTCCGATACGATGTAGTGAACGCGGTTACATAACAATTACAGCAAAGATAGTCTTTTTCCGATCCGTGCGATTCGTCCGATGCGTGCGATACGATGTAGTGAACGCGGTTACATAACAATTACAGCAAAGATAGTCTTTTTCCGATCCGTGCGATTCGTCCGATGCGTGCGATACGATGTAGTGAACGCGGTTACATAACAATTACAGCAAAGATAGTCTTTTTCCGATCCGTGCGATTCGTCCGATGCGTGCGATACGATGTAATGAACGCGGTTACATAACAATTACAGCAAAGATAGTCTTTTACCGATCCGTGCGATTCGTCCGATGCGTCCGATACGATGTAGTGAACGCGGTTACATAACAATTACAGCAAAGATAGTCTTTTTCCGATCCGTGCGATTCGTCCGATGCGTGCGATACGATGTAGTGAACGCGGTTACATAACAATTACAGCAAAGATAGTCTTTTTCCGATCCGTGCGATTTGTCCGATGCGTCCGATACGATGTAGTGAACGCGGTTACATAACAATTACAGCAAAGATAGTCTTTTTCCGATCCGTGCGATTCGTCCGATGCGTCCGATACGATGTAGTGAACGCGGTTACATAACAATTACAGCAAAGATAGTCTTTTTCCGATCCGTGCGATTCGTCCGATGCGTCCGATACGATGTAGTGAACGCGGTTACATAACAATTACAGCAAAGATAGTCTTTTTCCGATCCGTGCGATTCGTCCGATACGATGTAGTGAACGCGGTTACATAACAATTACAGCAAAGATAGTCTTTTTCCGATCCGTGCGATTCGTCCGATGCGTGCGATACGATGTAGTGAACGCGGTTACATAACAATTACAGCAAAGATAGTCTTTTTCCGATCCGTGCGATTCGTCCGATGCGTGCGATACGATGTAGTGAACGCGGTTACATAACAATTACAGCAAAGATAGTCTTTTTCCGATCCGTGCGATTCGTCCGATACGATGTAGTGAACGCGGTTACATAACAATTACAGCAAAGATAGTCTTTTTCCGATCCGTGCGATTCGTCCGATGCGTGCGATACGATGTAGTGAACGCGGTTACATAACAATTACAGCAAAGATAGTCTTTTTCCGATCCGTGCGATTCGTCCGATGCGTGCGATACGATGTAGTGAACGCGGTTACATAACAATTACAGCAAAGATAGTCTTTTTCCGATCCGTGCGATTCGTCCGATGCGTGTGATACGATGTAATGAACGCGGTTACATAACAATTACAGCAAAGATAGTCTTTTACCGATCCGTGCGATTCGTCCGATGCGTCCGATACGATGTAGTGAACGCGGTTACATAACAATTACAGCAAAGATAGTCTTTTTCCGATCCGTGCGATTCGTCCGATGCGTCCGATACGATGTAGTGAACGCGGTTACATAACAATTACAGCAAAGATAGTCTTTTTCCGATCCGTGCGATTCGTCCGATGCGTGCGATACGATGTAGTGAACGCGGTTACATAACAATTACAGCAAAGATAGTCTTTTTCCGATCCGTGCGATTCGTCCGATGCGTCCGATACGATGTAGTGAACGCGGTTACATAACAATTACAGCAAAGATAGTCTTTTTCCGATCCGTGCGATTCGCCGATGCGTGCGATACGATGTAGTGAACGCGGTTACATAACAATTACAGCAAAGATAGTCTTTTTTCCGATCCGTGCGATTCGTCCGATGCGTGCGCTACGATGTAGTGAACGCGGTTACATAACAATTACAGCAAAGATAATCTTTTTCCGATCCGTGCGATTCGTCCGATGCGTGCGATACGATGTAGTGAACGCGGTTACATAACAATTACAGCAAAGATAGTCTTTTTCCGATCCGTGCGATTCGTCCGATGCGTCCGATACGATGTAGTGAACGCTTACCTTAAGATAATAAATGTAGAGGGCATGGGAATTGCAAGGTTTACAAAGAGGGGCTCCAGCTATAAAATGTTAGGAACCAGTTGCAGTTCCACCATGGTACCTCTTGTCGTGTTGCATTTCAATTTGTGGAGGTTATACACAGTTCGAAGAGCTGCGACATTTTTTGTTTGTTTTATTTTGCACAAAATACCATTTAATGGAAGTTTAATTTGTTTTCCCAACACCCGGACTGATTCAGGCTTGGTACGTCACTCGATTTCCTGGACACCAGAGCGCAACCTTCTCGAATTAATTAATGTTGACCGGCATTAATCAGAGCCGTGTCAAGATAGTGTTTACATACAATTACGAGATAACACCAGGGATCTTCACTCAGCTTATATTCCCACTTTATAATTGTCAGTGCCATTACGTCCACTTTGCCGCAATACAGTGGTGAAGTCTTTGGCGCAAAATTCTGAGGATATTGATTTCGAATCTTGGCAGAAAATTCAAGATTTATCTTCATTTATCTTCTTCCTACAGACTCCTGAGTTCATAAACTTTGTTATAGAGTGAATCGGGGGGAGATAACTATCGGGGGAAGATGCCTATTTCTTTGTAGTTTCACATTCCTGTCGTCTCGCTTCACTTACCTTTCTTCCCACCACAATCTGAACACACGCTCTCGTCATGAAACAATACTAACAATACCATCCCATCGCACCTTCTCATGCTAATCCTCTTTCACAATAGCCCTGCCAAGACTCTGGAATTCGTTACCTGCTAGCATCAGGGACTGTCGAAATAAAATTGAATTCAAACACAAACTTACTAGGCACTTGGTCAGTAATTGAGACTCGTTCAGACATGGTTTCTTGTAAATAGTTCTCTTAATCTATCACAAAATATTTCAATATCCGGTAATTTCATTACTATAGATTTTTGTTATTGTAGGTTTAATTTGTAATTTGTAATTCAGTAAATACAAAAATATTCTTTGTTCTTAACTTCTATGATAAAATGTCTAGCTTTCATTAATCAGGTAATCTTGTCGTACTTTAATTTTTATTGTAATTGTAATTGTAAATTTAATATTAATTGTAATCTTATTGTTCATGTTATAGTTGTAATCCCCTGGTAGAGGGGCAGAGAAGGCCTTATCTCTACCAGGTTAAATAAATAAATACTAAATACTAATTCTTCCAAGAGAGAACGCCACGCCATGTCTTCATGATCACTGAGACAGTTGAATGTCTGTAGAGTGGAAGCTAACTCATTTTTCCACGTGTTCTTGTTGTGAGAAGAAGAAAAGCTAGAAGACAGCTCATTTTTCTGCTATAAAATAATTGAAAAGATATGTTAAAATTTTAATAAATCCTTGAATTCGTAATACCTGTCAAACCTTTGTAATGGATATTGTAGTAAAGGTTCTAAAGTTTGTAGGCCTATTGTTAACGACCCACGACCTTGTTCCGCCATCTTAGGTTGCGTCACAGCACTGGGCATCTTACCCCGATACTTGGGAAAGATGATCACTTTTTTTCGGGGTAATATGGCAACTTGTTGCAAGAGTATTATTTTTTTTGTTTTATTGCAAGGAATGTGTAAACATTACGTAAGATCCTCTGATAGAAGTCAGTGGATTGAGGACAGTCTTCAACTTGCGATGGAACATGTTATAACAGAGGGTATGAACTGTTTTAGAGCATTGCAAGCATACGGGATTCCTTACCGTATCCTTAAACGCCTCCTAAAAAGGATGATGACAAAAAAAATGTACTGGATTGAATTTATTGCGTGCAAGAAGTGATTTCACGAGTCTTTCACACGGCAATAAAATATGTGCAATGACTGTGTTCCTAAGTAGTGATAAATGAGTGAAAAAGTGCCCATGAGCTTTAGATTAGATCTATTTTGTTATATATATGTATCAAACCAAGTTGAGGTAAAATACATGTATCAGTAAATGTATTAATTGCATTTGTCATCTTACCCGACTATCGAGGAAAGATGCCTACAGTGGAGGTAAGAAGAAAGTCTGTATCTATAAATAAGGTATTTAATGTTTTCAGCTTCGTACCAAGAATATAGTTTCAAAATACCTTGATATTTCGATATAAAATTCAAAACTAAATGCACAGGAACTTAAATTTTCAATCAAAGAAAAAATCAGGCAGCTTCCCCCGATTCACTCTATACTAACCTTGGACTGTCTCAGACTATCTGTGCTCCATAATGCCTGACAGGCGACGTAAACATTGCCGGCAGAGAAAGAGAGGAAGATAATAATTGCTAATCAACCAATGGCAGAGTTCACATTACAGGCTTATCTTGAAGTTGGGTGGTCTGAAACGTTCTACCTTCACCCAACTTCGAAACAAGCGTGGAATGTAACCTCTGTGGGAATTTTTGTAAGATGTGCTCACAGCTTGCTCTTGATGTCAGAAAGGAGCTGTTTGATATGTATTAATCTCTTAGTATCAGCATTTAAAAACTGTGATTGTTATTGTCTTCATTATTAATAAAATTTATACTTAACAGATAAGCCATCTGTTGGGATGGATACTGAATATTCGGGACAGGGGTTCAAATTTTATACCCCAACAATTACTCAACTGTAATATTTAATATTTAATTTTCTTTATTCATTTGTTATTGTTACAATTTTCATTAATTTAATGGTGTCCCTACATCTCAATACTCCAGTTATTTTATAATAACAGTGTTATTATTTGATCAATATTGTATGTTTATTTATAATATGACATTGAGTGTAACTTTAATAAATTACATGGTGTTAATTCATACTAATACACAGCATTTAAAAATAAAGGTCATAATCAATTGGTTCATAATTTAACCTTTTTATTGATTTTGTATATTTCATAATATTCTGACGGTCTTGCTAATAAACCATGTATAGTTTTTATACGAGACTTATGCAGAGTTGAGACAGAAAACGTTATTAATAAACCATGCATAAGCGATGGATGTATAAACAGCCTGTAACTATACAATGGAAATTGCTTTGCAGTAGTTATATACACGAAACCCCTTGTTTAAGCGTTGTATATAGAGAAAAAATGGCCGCCCCTCTAACAGCTGTTCGTATCGACTGTCATTTTATGACTATGGTTGCCTTGTAACCACAGAAGAACAAACCAAAGAGCACAGAATAAGTAGAATAATATTGCTGTAGCTGTACTCTTTGACCAAAATAGCGTGGTAATCGATCAGAGCCAGGTGTACTATCGATACTTAACAGAGCATACTAGAACGCTCTACCGGATGCAATAGAGAACCTCAGATATTCTATTACCTTTCGTAATGAAGTAATGACGAAACTATGACGTAGCTGTGTAACAATTATTGTACTATTGTACACGACGTATGTAGTGATTATTAGTAAGGAATTTACACACGACTTATAAATGAGCTACTCATTGTACAGGGACATCAGTTTATTTTTACTAACATTTTTAATATTAACCTGGCTATACCTTTGGATCAACGCAGTTTGCTACCTCCTTCCACGACTGGAGTTCGATGATACTGGTGTAAAATACAAACAAATCACTTTACTAGGTACAGGAGGGAAGAAAATTAGTTCATCCATTTACGTAAAGTAGGAAATATCGCGATTTTGAGCGTGATAATTTTCATTAATCAAAATACAGTACAGTATTAACAATAAGTATTTTTACTCACAAACTGAGTTATCCATGAGAACTAACTTATTCATTATGCAGTGTATATTATACTATCTACAGCACATTAGCGTACAATATAGAGAATGAAGTTAAAATGAAAAATAATCATAATATGGATATTTAAACACATTTTTCAAAATGTTCATTTCGATACAGGCTTCAGTTCTTTTGTGCCTATTAAAGCACTATATACTATTGCATCTAATTCCAATTACCAGTTTCGTCCTTCATACTTAGTAACTCATGTTGAAGTAATTCTGTATCTACTCTATAAAAGAGTACCTAACGTACTGTAAATTCAATCTTCACTTCTGCCCGACCCGCATAGATAAAATTACTCAGATATGCTATCTACTGTCCGTCCAAGTGATTATGTCGCAGGATCGTAGAAAGGGGGGGAAATTACGTGATAGTTAATTACTTAACGAGAGCCTTTTATTTAAGTTATTTTGAACAGTTGCATAATATTACGTAGACGTCCAATTAATTCCTAACAGAAATTAATGTTTTCAGAAAAGAGCTAAGAAAGCCCACTCACTAGTCTTTACAGTGGAGCGAGCAGAAGCAGGTGGGGGAAATCGGGATGCGACGTAGGCAAACGGACGACAGTACCTGTGCGAAAATATGATTCAATATTCGAAATTTTCGTGACTGGAAAACGCGAACATATTTCTGAAACGTACTATACTCACTCAGTACTGCGGCCTTGGTTCTGTATGGACGACAGTTGGGTTGGAACTTCGTTAGTAGAAGGGGTGGGAGTGAAGTACATTCAAAAACTCAGATACAATAAAAGTTGAAGTAAAAATAAAATGATGTCCCTGTATAAGTATGACAGTTAAACGTCTGTATATAGAGTTCTTATTAGCAAGACCGTGATTGTATAAAACTGTTTATTGTCTGTATTCCCCAGTAGCATTTCTGTGGAGTTAAAAATGTTACAACCTTCTATGATGTGTAATACGACTTTCAATAACATACAATCGTATACTTCGCTCAGTGTACAAAACATATTGATGGAATAACGGTCTATGTTGCCCGTCCGATAGTAAATGTATGAGCGGAATTGCGATGTAACATTTTTGATCCTCCTGCACAGTTAGCAGGTTGTAACATAGACCGTTATTCGACCCAACGCTTCGACTATATCATGTTGTGCTTCAAGTGGTTATTGTAGCCTACCTCAAGTTTGATCGTCCTTGCTGTGTTGTGGTGTAATCGTGATCGTGTACATCAATATTGAACTTATGGAAATGTCAAACATGAATATAAAATAAACGTTAAGGGGAGTGGGTAGTGATGTCTGTGCCGTTAAAGAATTCTAATACAAAACTTTAGTTCAATATTTCTAGGCTTCTAGTGTTCAGAATTGAATAAAAGTTTCCAGGCTTATACATTCAACCATTTTGAATTCAGTGGTATAGAAGACAACTAATTTATTTCGTATCCAAGTGTAAAAGAAAGGTCCTAATTGACAACCTGTTTTCCCACTACCTCATTCTTCAGGTGCACATTACTTGCTACAGTCTTCACTCATATGCCTTGTATTTTTTTAAGTTATCGAGTAATGTATATTGTAAATTCTAAAGCAAAATTTAGTTAAATATTTCACTCCTAGTGAAACAGAAAAAATATTGAACTTTGTTTAACATATTTTACAATTTTTTTTTTCAGTACATATTTTTTTTTCTCGTGTTATGTGTGTGATATTCCTAAACCAGTAGGTCTGCTATGTAAAACACAGGCTGCAGAAAACAATGTAAAAATTTCATGTAAATCGATTCAGTAGTTTAAGAGAAAAATGCACCTACGTTTGAAAAGTGTCAACTTATGGAAAACTGCATTTAAAAAAACAATAGTATGTATGAATTACATGCACCACCAAATTTAAAGAGGCCATTTAAAAGGCTTATCTACAAAAATATCCCCCACAATATTTACATTATTTTAAAGAGTAGTTTTGTACTTTATTTTAAAACACAAAATAAAAAATCGGATTTTTGACCCCTAATCACTACGTGGTTCCCTTAATGGACGATTCTGTTTGCGTTTTACAGCGCATAGGCAACCAGTCTCCTGGAACTTTATCTTGTACCACACACGAATTGATTTGTCTGCAAGTGCTTCTGTTTGATATTCCGTATGAAATTTTCGTTGTCGTCACAACCGACTTACATTTACCGAATTCTGAGAGGCAGAAAGCTTTCTTGCAGTGAACGCCATAATTTCGTTTTAACTGCTCTCTAGCGATTAAATCCATAAGTACCCCATGGCGCCTATTACGAATGCAAACTCAGAGAGATTCTCTACCCTTGTCATGGTTAATGCGCTATAGATTTCCGAAACGCCGGAAGGACTTATGCATCACCCTGTATCTACATTTTTCCTCTTGTTTGTATGATGTCGAAACTCTTGCGACATAAGTTTCAGCTGTGCGCGACCATATCACCATTAGTTCACTACGCACTTCGGGCAGGTGATTATGGATTTGGGCAGTTCCTGCTCTCACGTGCAGACAACAGGGCTGTGTGCGTGGCCACGAGGTGTAGAAGCTAATGAGTAGCCGCTATTTAGAAGAATTTCCAGGACCAGCAATTAGTACTGCATGTGAATCTTGAACTGAGAACACAGCAGAAGGTTTCGCACGTTACCCCGGTTTAATTAGTTGCCGCCACCCCACTCGATGCATACTTTGTGTTTGCTTTCTGTTCTACATCAAATGCCCTGCTTGAAAGGGAGCGATTGTGCCGTATTTAATGATACGAGGACAACAATTAAGCGCATCTTGGTGAATAATTTTAGACGTAAGTGATTCATGCAGTTACAAGCTCTTTCAAGTTCAAAGCTCAGTTTGTTCTAGCTATTTTAGCTCCACAAAACAGTAATAATTATGCTAAAATTATTAGCGTAATGAAATTAATGGCATTTCGCTTGAAGTTCGAATACCATAGGCACTTATTAGTCAGTTACCAGTAACCTCTAGCGCTTTTCTTATTTGTTTTTCTTGCAGTCGTTTTTTATTTTATTGGGTTATTGTACGACGCTGTATCAACATCTAGGTTATTTAGCGTCTGAATGATATGAAGGTGATAATGCCGGTGAAATGAGTCCGGGGTCCAACACCGAAAGTTACCCAGCATTTGCTCGTATTGGGTTGAGGGAAAACCCCGGAAAAAACCTCAACCAGATAACTTGCTCCGACCGGGATTCGAACCAGGGCCGCCTGGTTTCGCGACCAGACGCGCTGACCGTTACTCCACAGGTGTGGACTTGCAGTCGTATTGCATTTCTGGTGGTGTGAATAGATAAATAGATAAATAAGTAAATAAATGAATAAATAAATAAATAAATAAATAAATTACTAAATAAATAAATAAGTAAATAAATAAACACATAAGTAAATAAATACGTAAATAAATAAATATGTAGATAAATGGATAAGTAAATAAATAAATGAATAAAGAAATAAATGTCTGAATAAATAAATGCATGAATAAATAGATAAGTAAATAAATGAATGAATAAATCGATAAAGAAATATATGAATGAATTAATGAATACATAGATAAATATATAAGTGAGTAAATAAGTATATAAATAGGTAGATAAATGGGTAGGTAAATAAATAAATGAATAAACAAATAATTGACTAAATAAATAAATACGTGAATAAATAGATAAGTAATAAAAATAATAATTAAAAATTATCGCCAGGAATATCCTTTTTCGTGAGCGATAATTTATATATTATTATTATTATTATTATTATTATTATTATTAATATTATTATTTATTGTTTGTTTATTTATTTAATCTGACAGGATTAAGGCCATAAGACCTTCTCTTCAATCCTTCCAGATAGCACATATAAATAGAAAAAAGAAATACAAACACTGAAGAAAATAATTCAAATTAAATTAAAGACCTATAGAGGGTCAACAGGGTCAAAAGAACACTAAAGAATTCTCATCGAGCTAATATAAGAAAAAAAATCAAAGAAAACAGAGATAGCAGTAATGATAGTAATAATAATAATAATAATAATAATAATAATAATAATAATAATAATAATAATAATTTATTTTATTTATTTATTTAATGTGCTGTACAACAGCCAGTGGCCAATTACAGTTCAGCACAAATATAACAAAAACATAAAACAAAAATAATTATTACACATAAATATAATTACAATTACAATAATGACGATGATTGGATAACTAAGAATACTATGAGAGAATGTTAATTGAGTATAATGCCTAAAAGAATACATAAATGATAAATCGTTGCCAAGAGCAAACAAAGTCTATACATTGAAGGGATCGAATTCGCAGCCATGCATGTTGGCATTTTTAATGCATCTGGAGACTGGTGAAAGAAATTTCGAATTTCTAATATAGAAAAGTTTGTGGGCTCTCATATCTTTTGTTGGAATACGTAAGGTAATATTGTTTAAGAAAGAGTCACAGGATATATCACCTTTGAGGACTTTACAAAAGAACAGATAATCTAGCTCATGGCGTCTAGCAAATAGATTTTGACAATTAAAATATTCACATTTTCTCTCATAACTATACCCGGAATTAATGGGCAGAAATCTGAATGAACATAAGGATATAAATTTTCTTTGTATATTTTCTAATTTAGCCGAGTCCGTAGTTGTAATCGAGTTCCAAACTACAGATGCATATTCGATAATAATAATAATAATAATAATAATAATAATAATAATAATAATAATAATAATAATAATAATAACAACAACAACAACAACAATAAATCTTAAATGTCACATCTGAAGATTCCTTATCATTTTCTTAAGAGTTCTTCATATTTTCTTATTTTAATAATAAAATGTTACCTATTACTAAATCATGGAACATCATTTCAATATTTCTGAGATGTTCAAAGCTGTAGTTTTCAAGAAATTAATTTAGTTCATATATTATTATTATTATTATTATTATTATTATTATTATTATTATTATTATTATTATTATTTATATTTCTATCTTTTTAGGTGACCTGAATAAGTCAGATGTTGAACACATCTCTGTGTATTATTAACTGATAATGGCTGCGTTGTCAAGGTCCCGGAAAGACATCGAGGTTGAGGAAGGAAAAAAACAGAATGGCAGGATAGATTTTTGGTTCTAGACCTACATACTAAGTACCACCGGATTACCACTGCCAGGCAACTCATGTCTGTCCTCCAGAACACTCGCGGAGTTGTAAGAGAGCATACAGTAGAAATAGTCTCCATGAAGCATCGATCTTCTATCAACAGCCACTCAGAGTACCAGCCTTGTGGAGAAACAACTTGAAGATGACGAGTAAACAACATGTAAAAAACTAATGAACAAAATGAAGAAGAAAGCATATGAACAACATAAAGAAGAAGGTTAAATAACATGAAAATGACGGACGAACAACTTGGAGAAGAGGGATGAACAGCAAGAAAAAGACGGATGAACAACATGAAAATGTTATGTTTCATTTAACGACGCTCACAACTGCCGAGGTTATATCAGCATACTTAAATGCCATCGACCTGACCCGGGATCGAACCCGCAACCTCGGGCATAGAAGGCCAGCGCTGTACCAACTCCGCCAACCAGGTCGACTGAACAACATGAAGACGGATGAACAACATGAAGAAGACGGATGAACAGGAAGAAAACGGATGAAAATATGAAGAAGACTGATGAAAACATGAAGAAGACTGATGAAAACATGAAGAAGACGGGTAAACAACATGAACAAAACGGATGAACAACATTAAGAAGAAGACTGGTAAACAACACGTAAAACACGGATGAACATAATTAAGAAGAAGGCGGATGAACAAAATTAAGATGAACGATAAAAATGAAGAAAAAGGCGGATGAACGACATAAAGAAGACTGGTGAGCAACATGAAAAAGACGGATGAATTACATAAAGAAAGCGAATGATCAACATGAAGAAGAAGGCGAATTAATAACATGAAGACTGATGAACAACATGAGAAAACGGATGAACGACATGAAAAAACGGATGAACAACATAAAAAGACGGCTGAATAACATGAAGAAGACGAGTAAACAACATGTAAGAAACGGATAAACAAAATGAAGAGGAAGGTGGATAAACAAAATTAAAATTAAGACGTATGAACAACATGAAGAAGACGGGTAAACAACACGAAGAAGACGGGTAAACAACATGAAGAAGACGGATGAACAACATGAAGAAGACGGTTAAACAACATGAAGAAGACGGATGAAAAACATGAAGAAGACGGTTAAACAACATGAAGAAGACGGTTAAACAACATGAAGAAGACGGTTAAACAACATGAAGAAGACGGTTAAACAACATGAAGAAGACGGTTAAACAACATGAAGAAGACGGTTAAACAACATGAAGAAAACGGTTAAACAACATGAAGAAGACGGTTAAACAACATGAAGAAGACGGTTAAACAACATGAAGAAGACGGTTAAACAACATGAAGAAGACGGTTAAACAACATGAAGAAGTCAGTTAAACAACATGAGAAGACGGTTAAACAACATGAAGAAGACGGTTAAACAGCATGAAGAAGGCGGTTAAACAACATGAAGAAGACGGTTAAACAACATGAAGAAAACGGTTAAACAACATGAAGAAGACGGTTAAACAACATGAAGAAGACGGATGAGCAGATGAAGGCGATGGATTGACAAGATGAAGAAAGTTACCCAAGTGTAGACTATAATAAAAATTATTGATGTAGATGATGATGATTATAACGATTGTATGGTGATTCTGGTGGTGGTGGTGGTGGTGGTGGTGGGTGGTGGTGGTGGTGGTGGTGGTGGTGGTGGTGGTGGTGACGATACGTAATGCTATGAATATTTGTGATTGCTCGATGTAACGTAAAGGAAGCATGTACGTAGCTCTAGTATTGAATACTATATCCATATTCCTCGGCATTCATTTCACATTGTAGTCTCTCAGTATTACGATTCTGTGATTGATTGGCGGCGGCCATATCGTTGATATTCTAAATTTCCTTTATCTATATTTATCTGGTATTAAAACGGGAGCCCAAATGACCTCCGCTTAGGTAATATCCCGATCAGTTTAAACAAATTATCGGCAGAAGGCACGGCACACAAAGTATATTGGAAATGGAATTGTCTGCCGGTCTGTTCAGTCTTCAATCATTATCCATATAAACGATCGCATTTTTTTACCTTCGCTGTAATATGCGATTAAATTACACTTTTACAACGAATATTCTCTATCAATATATAACAGCCAATCGGCTTTCAGACGATAACGCCATAAAAGCGGAGCAGAACTTAAGTGAATTAGCTTCATGTATGTTACAATATTACGAAAATGTTTGGAATTTAACGTACAGTTCAGATAGTCGTGTTTGGATTTGTTTTCAATACATTTTATTTATATCAGTTGCATCCCGCAACTGAAAGTTTACACGTACGGGAGGTTTTGTGAAGAGTTTTAACATAATTGGTATACATATGAGTATTATTCTACTGAAAATGAAACGTTCAGTATGGAGAATTGATCCTGAGAAATAGACGCAGTTACTGTGTCATTCCATCCTTCTAACTTGCATTTAATTAAATAATAGACTATATAGATTTATGATTGAGTTAAAACATTCTTAAACAATTAAGCGAAGTGAATACAATCTGAAAATTACAATCTTGTACGGAGTTAAAGGAAATAGAGAATAAAGATATGAAAATAACGTATACTGAAAATAAAACGGTGACCTATATGGGCCTAAAAAACTGAAAATAGTTCTCATGCAGGTATTTGAGGGATTTAACACAACGTAAGTGGGATAATATTCATGTTCAGTGTTGAATCAAATGCGAGAAAAGTGTTTCATGCTTGGTGTTGAATGAATAAACATATTGACATAATACAAGTGTGAAGATATGTTACATGTTTGGTGTTGATTGAAATAAAATAATACAACTATGATAATATTACTGTATGTTTTGTGTTCAATGAAATAAAGTAATACAAGAATGACTACTCTACATGTTCGGTCTTGGCTGAATTAATACAAGTATTAAAATATTAATCTCTGATGTTGAGGTAACAACGTAAGTGCGACAATAAACTTCCTCTTTGATGTTGAGTGAAGTAACATAATACAAATGTAGCGATATTCATCTTTGGTGTTGAATGAAGTAACAAAATAGAAATGTGACAATATTCACCTATGGTTTTAGGTGAAGTAACAAAATAGAAATGTGGCAATATTCACCTATAGTGTTGAATGAAGTAACATAATACAAATGTGACAATATTAATCTATGGTGTTGAATGAAGTAACATAATACAAACGTGGCAATATTATTCTGAATATGATGAATGAAGTAACATAATACAAATGTGGCAATATTCATCTATAGTGTTGACTGAAGTAACATAATACAAATGTGGCAATATTCTTCTGAATATGATGAATGAAGTAACATAATACAAATTTGACAATATTAATCTATGGTGTTGAATGAAGTAACAATACAAATTTGACAATATTAATCTATGGTGTTGAATGAAGTAACATAATACAAATGTGGCAATATTCTTCTGAATATGATGAATGAAGTAACATAATACAAATTTGACAATATTAATCTATAGTGTTGACTGAAGTAACATAATACAAATGTGGCAATATTCTTCTAAATATGATGAATGAAGTAACATAATACAAATTTGACAATATTAATCTATGGTGTTGAATGAAGTAACATAATACAAATTGGCAATATTCTTCTGAATATGATGAATGAAGTAACATAATACAAATGTGACAATATTCATCTATGGTGCTGAATGAAGTAACATAATACAAATGTGGCAATATTCTTCTGTGACGTTGAATCATTATTTTCTAAGCTTGGTGTATTAACATTGACGTCTTTATATGCCTTGAGTTGTCTTATTTATATTATGAATAATTTGTCTAAATCATTTTTGGTTCCGATTTACATAATTATCCAACACGAAATTGTTCAAATATTTATCTTAACAAAAACAAATTCAACATTACTCAAAATAATTTTGAGACAGTATCAGTTACACTTTTTAATAGTTTACCTATACTGCGTGTTCAGTTCAAAGTGTGTCATGGCTCGCTGTATGGCGTCATGTGGCTAGCCGATGAGCCTATAGAATTCAATCTTCCTACACTTCCGCAGAGGCGTATTACCTATGTGCCAGAGAAGTTGCCTGGCAAGTACTGCGTTCATTCAGAAGAGTACTTACCGATACGTACCGTAACGCCGGTAGTGACAAGAATGTGAACTGTTTAGAAACACGTACTGCGGTGAGTTTTTTCTTACTGTCGGGGTATGGGGAGAGGGTTAAGACGATTACTTACGTATTTGTTGACATTAACTTCGACGGTCAACATGGACACGGAGTATTTGATTTGTGTTGTGGAATGTTGCCGTACTCAATGGATGATAACAAATACCCTGGGTACGACTTTCCCGCGCAAAACACAGTTCGAAAAAGGTTATGGTGGCACACAGACCGTACAGGCCGCCATCTGTTGCTACGACGTTCAAGTTATACCGACACGTTCTCAAGTTCAGGTTGAACGCCTCGATTAATAGGCAACTTCTCTGACATAAAAGCTGAAACTCGCTTCAAATCGCTGACTCACAACAGTGACGTCATGACACACTTTGAAATGAACACCCAGTATATGTAAGGGAATTACCCATCAATGCTTTTAAATGCAAGCTCAAGATATATTTGATTTTAAACCCTTTGTATAGTCTTAATGAATTCTGTATTATTAATTTTTAATGTTTTTTTACTGACTTTGCTATACATTATTTGTAATTTCTTCAGCATTAATAAAGTATCCATCCATCCACCCTGAAACTGAATGTAAAAGTAATCTATCAGAAAAAACTCAGTTTCTCGATGGTGGTGGTACGACATGCGGTCTTTGGCCCAGTTTAGTGGGTGGTCGGTCATCAAAAGGCAGCATTGTGTGGAAGGGACAGAAGTGTGAGAACCCCAGGGTGGAAGATACAAGTGCTAACACTGTTATAATGACAATTCATTAGCAGTAGTTTAGAGCGTCACTTAGATGACGATCACTTTGCAAGGACGCTAGACTTCGATGTCAAGAAGGGTCATGCTTACGATAATTGAAAAAGCGCTTCTGATTTCAGAAATTTTTAAAACAATTTTTGATGAAATGAACCGTTGCAACATTTCGAAGGAAATACTGATAAATCGATAAATTCTATCTCTTATCATTAATCTTGTACAGAGATTTCATAAAAATATTTTTTAATAATGGTGAGTATTAACTATTGATCATTAACCCATACAAAGACAGATGAGTAGACTAATTTACCGACATAGTCGTTGTCCAGGGTGTGCTATAGGACGTCGATCTACGGTATACCTGCGATGATATGAGATTAAAATGGAGATTTGTTGTATTGTACTGTATTGCATTTATTTATACTCCATGGTATATTCGTACATCGCTTCACAGCTAGAATATGGAACGTGTCAAAAAATCTTAATAGTACTACAAAGTCTTAATTATAGTCACAGTCTAGTTGAAATATATGGAGAAGAGTTTTACAGTATACTAGTAAATACAAAGGGTTAATATCGATACTTAATACAAGACAGAAATATTCATGAAGTGTTGTTGAATATTATAAATTCACCTACAGAACAGAAGGCATGATAAATTAGGTAGGCCTACTTCTTTAATTTGACCCAAAATAATCCTATGTTTTGAGTTTGAATTTTTATATCCATAGGGAGGCTATTAAAGATTTTTACTGCCGTATAACACACTTCTTTTTGATAGCACGATAGACTTGTCGATGGTATGTGAAAGTCATTTTTTGACGAGGAAGTATTTGTGCTATGAACTGGTCATTAGTTATAAAGCTTTCACGATTACATACGAGAAAGTTTATTAATGAAAAAATATATAGCCTACTTCTATTGATGGTACAATTTCCTTTTCCCAAATAGTAAGTAAAAGCTGATGAATTTCGCTAGATAATGCGCTCCCACCCTCTTATATTAATTCTGCTGGAATTTGATCGATACCTGGAGACCTGTAATTTTTCAGATTCTCTATCGCAATTTCGACTTCAGAAAGTGTGGGTTCGGGTATAAATGGCTCAGCAGTTTGTATAATATAAACAAGATAAATTAAAGAAAAATTTTAATTAATGATGATGAAATATATATTAATTATTTTAAAAGGTAGGCCTACAATTATTGAAAGTACAATATTGGCAAATAAAGAAAGAAATGCTAGAGATGTGATAAAAACAAATGCTAGGAAGGTGATAAAAATTGTAGGATACGCAGCTATGATTGTTTGAAATACGTCGTTCCGTACCGTTTTATTGGTCGAAACTAGTATGACGAACTAGAATTGTAATAGTCTTAATAATTTCTTGTGTTTCTTCGCATTCAGTGCAAGTAATAAATCTATTACGCTCTATTCACACAACAAATTGCCACTTGGGTTTTGTGGAAGATATTTTTTCCATCAGTACGCTACAATATTTATTTTGGAGTAAGGAAATGCGATTAAGTTAAGGCCCATTCACAATGAAAATTAAACACAACCGTAACATAAACACAGAAGTTTGCGGCCAGGTTATCAAATGGGATCATTCACAATGATTCACATAAACACTGACATTAACATTGCCGTTAGACGTTAACATGAAAGTTTGCGAACTCCAAACTTTCATGCTTATGCTTACGTGATTTGCAAACAGTGCACAATCGTGGAGCGCTGAAGTATACGACAGAATATGAGGAAATGGCGTTGTTGTTATGTTTCCATGGTTACCAAGTATCTTTGCGGTTATATTTATGTCCCCATCATGAATGATGTGATTTTACCGTAGCGTTTACATTCTTAAGTTAACGCTTACGTTATGTTTAATTTTCATTCTGAATGGGCCTTTAATATTTTAAATGAAATTTACCACAAGCTGAAATTACGTTCCGATTATTTCGGTCATTTCTAGTGATAGGCCTATTTGTACGAAAATAATTACGATCAGGGCCGCCGACAGAATTTTTGGGCCCCTATGCAATATTGTACTCGGACCCTCCTTGAAAAAAGCAACAATTACAAGTTATCAGTTATTCTAACCATAGTAATTATTTGCAAAATAAATAAGAGATAACCCCATACACAGATATGAACTTAAAAATGTACACTTTTATTACGTTGAAAACTTTTAGCAAAACTTCACATTAGTACAGCATATTTTATTGATAAAACATTATTTCTAAACATCTGTAATTTCTAACTTCCAGTCCAACATCAACAAACAACTCTTCTTGACTTTACTGACGCAAAATCATCAATTATATCATCAAAATTTAAAGACCTAGCAAGATCGCTCTCCAGACTAAGGAGCCAAGGTTACTCAGTCGTTCTTGACACATTGTTTATCTGAATACATTTTTTATTTTCTTCATTTTACTGAAGGATCTTTCAGATCAGCAACTGTCACAGGAATTTTATAGAATAATGTAATGGTTATACAAATATTTGTAAATAAACTGTCCAGTTTTAATTCCCTCAGACTATTTAGGAGATACATAGGTTTCAGTGGGGTTGGGCCTAAATTAGAGGCATGAATTGATTTTAAATATTTCGGCTCATCACTGATATCTTTGTTAATGTCTCCATAATATTTTTCACGCAGTCTAGCACCCATATTAATACCTTTCAATTTTTTCTGTCTCTCCTTGTGCTTCTCAGCTCCCGACTTATGCCTGTACTTGTCCATTGTGCAGTTAAACTACAACCGGTAATACTAATAAACAGAATTTTCTAGACAAACGACATCGAAAAGACGAAACTTTTGACAATAAACATACAATGTACTGAAAAGAAACGTATCCTGCGACTTCGGTTTGGTAGAGTCCACTAGCATATTGCAGTGGACCAGCAGGGGGTTGGTAGTTAAAAAGGGCAAGCCAATAAAATAATCGAACGTATTCAGTACAAGTGACGGGAACGTTGTTCAGAGAAATACCGGGGCCCTCAATTGTCGTGTCGGTGAACGTTAATGCAAGAAACCGATATTCTATTATATAAAAGTCAGATATTTACATATGGAGACGTGGTAACAGCGAATAGGGATTATAAAGAATGGACACTGAGCGAATTTTCCTGCGTTTTGTTTCTCTGTGCGCCGGCGTTTAGTTCCACTTTCAAGCGCTAGAGGTCAGTGTAATCGAGCATACGCTAAGATAATAATTGAGAATAGAGTTGAGACACAGGATCCAAACATCGCCTACCTTATTGCATAATCTAGTAACACTTTGCTTCAAATAAACTCAAGTTAACAGCTTTTCCTTATTTCTCAGTGACAAACTAGTTGTAATATTTTTGTTTATATTTCAGATATAATAAATTGTATTATAAAATTAAGTATCGAATTCGTTTAATATTTGTATATAATGTAATATATGTATATGATTTTACTTCTCATAAGAGTTTTGTTTTTCCATTTTCAGTGCTATCAAATCATTAAATATTTTAATTGTTGTTGGGGTCAACGTCTCAACTCTCATTATAAAGGAACTCTAGAGTCTAGACATTACAGTTAATGACGGATTTATTATTTTATGGATCCAATTTATTTTATTTGAGTACATAATGTACCTAGATGTATTAATTGTATGTGTTATATTTCCGCTGTATCGACTGTTAGTTGGTGTGATGTCAGCGCCAACTCTAGGGAGAAAGCAGAATCTCACGCTCTAGCTGGCTTGAAGGTCATTGAAATCAATCCGGTTACATCAAAGGTACCGACGCGAAGTGTCCATACTTAATTACCTATACGCTGGTGGTAATTTGTATTAATTCTATTATTGTTTAGTTAATATGTCAAATTTACGTAACAAATGTTCTTACAAAATTTTATAGTACCCGTATGTATCTACGAATAATTATTCGTAATAATAAAAAGTAATCAGACTCACTTAATCTGACGGGCCCTTATTGCTCACGGGCCCACATGCACTCGCCCCCTTTGCCCCCCCCCCTTCTCGGCGGTCCTGAGAAGTAAGTCCCGATTTGCATGAAGAAATGACGAAGCAACATCGAGGGAAATTAAAAACTCATTCGAGATTGTTCCTTACATGTGGTTTCAGGTTACTGTGGGCTAAATTTACCACAGATGTGCTCGCTGTCAAGGAATCTTTAATTTTACGAAAGGAAACATCTGGGCGTGTAATCCTTTCTTCAATTACGAGCGGTATGAAAGTGAATGCGTTTATTTATATCACACTTATATGAAAGGAAATATCAGGACGCGGCATATTTACTGCAACTTGGCTGGAGCAGCGAGCCGCGGTTTCCGTCAGACAATAACAGAGCTTGTCAAACGGACGCCTGGTCCGCGGAGAAGGCGGCGCAACAGTGCCGCGACTGTCTGTGGCCATCGGCGTGTGGCTGTCGGGAGTCTTTTGGAGTCCACCAGAGCATCGCGAGGGAAGGTGGAAGCGTGCCCTTTGCCGCAGTCGGCCCTTCACAGCTTTTGGTCAACAGTGACTTATGTCAGGATCACCCGGAAATGTTTCGTCTTGCTAAAAGATGCCGACTCGCGTGTTGATTATTCTTACCGAAGACGTTCCCATTCAAATATTACACGTAGCGTAACTTCCGTCCTTTGTGCAGTGCTACGTATCGTTCAGATGAGGCTAGTGTTATGAATAAGAACAGTTATTATTATTATTATTATTATTATTAATTTACCTAGCTAGCTTACTTACTTACTGGCTTTTAAGGAACCCGGAGGTACATTGCCGCCCTAACGTAAGCCCGCCATTGGTCCCTATCCTGATCAAGATTAATCCATTCTCTATCATCATATCCCACCTCCCTCAAATCCATTTTAATATTATCTTCCCATCTACGTCTCGGCCTCCCTAAAGGCCTTTTTCCCCTCCGGCCTCCTAACTAACACTCTATGTGCATTTTTGGATTCGCCCATACGTGCTACATGCCCTGCCCATCTCAAACGTCTGGTTTTAATGTTCCTAATTATGTCAGGTGAAGAATACAATGCGTGCAGTTCTGTGTTGTGTAACTTTCCCCATTCTCCTGTAACTTCATCCCTCTTAGCCCCAAATATTTTCCTAAGCACCTTATTCTCAAACAACTTTAACCTATGTTCCTCTCTCAAAGTGAGAGTCCAAGTTTCCCAACCATAAAGAACAACCGGTAATATAAGTGTTTTATAAATTCTAACTTTCAGATTTTTTGATAGCAGACTGGATGATAAAAGTTTCTCAACCGAATAATAACACGCATTTCCCATATTTATTCTGTGTTTAAATTCTTCCCGAGTATCATTTATATTTGTTACTGTTGCTCCAAGATATTTCAACTTCTCCACCTCTTCAAAAGCTAAATTTCCACTTTTTATATTTTCATTTCGTACAATAGCTAGTGAGTACAAATTAAAATTGTAAAAAAAAATGTTTCTAGCCACTACCTTAAGAGCCAGGCTCGTGTACGGTGTGGTCTTGGCCAATAATATGTATGTATGTATGTATGTATGTATGTATGTATGTATGTATGTATGTATGTATGTATGTATGTATGTATGTATGTATGTATGTATGTATGTATGTATGTATGTATGTATGTATGTATGTATGTATGTACTGTATGTAGGTACGTACGTATTGTTGTATGTATGTATGTATGTATGTATGTATGTATGTATTTACACTGCAAGTGGGCAAGCACCCGGTGGCAGTGGTATACACAGTATAAACAATACACAATACAATATCATATACACAATACAATTTAACACAATAATTAGAATTAATAATAAAACATAAAATACCTAATTTCACAATACAACCTACATATGTATAGGCCCTACATAAGTTTTAATAGTCTTTCACTTTACTCTCATCTCACTCACTGTAGTGGCACTATGACGCATTTCACTGACACATTAGGACACATTTCACTGACGCTATAAATAACATAACATTTACAAGAACAGTTTACTAAATACAGTAACTTAATTCAAACCAATAAATAACACACAAGAGCAAACAAAAAAAAAAAAAGAAGAAAGAGAAAAAGAGAGAAAAGCTCATTTAATATAAATTGACAATCAGACAGAAGCCAGTGTTATTCAATAAAAACATGATTATAGTCGACAGAAATAAAGGGTAAGAAAATCCACACATTTATTAATAGGGTAAACTAGGGTCTGTTGGACAGTCGAGCATGTTGGACACTCCGTATTTTAACGTGTTACCACGCCACTTGTGGGCACCACATTCTGCTAGTGGGCTACTTCCGTCATTGACTTCTAGCTGAATGTGGTGCCCACAAGTGGCGAGGTAACACGTTAAAGTACGGAGTGTCCAACATGCCCGACTGTCCAACAGACCCTAGTTAACCCTATTATATATCATGAATAATTTTATAAATTTCTTTTTTAAAAGCTTCAATTTTAAAATATTTTAAATTCAGAAAATGGTTTGCAATTTTATTGTAACGTCTTGGACCAAACTAGCACAATGTTTAAGAGCTGCATTTGTATGACATTTAGGCTCAATTAATGGGAAAGTAGACTTTTGTCTTCGAGTACGATATTCATGTCGATAAGATTTATGTTTTATTTCATTTCTGTGGTAGTAAGTTATTGAACTATATTTATAAATTTCTTCAATAGTTAATACTTTAAAATCTGTATAAATTAAATTTGTTGGGTAATCTATATTTTTGGTCAGAAAAATTTTTATTAATCTTCTGTGTAATAAAATTAATGGATTAAGTACAGATGATGCTACTCCACCCCAATTTATTATACCATATTGTATTAATGATAGTACCAAAGCTAAAAATATTATTCTCAATGCCTCCTTAGTGATAAAATTTCGAAGTGTTGTGAATTTATAAATTGTCTTTCTTATACTTAAACACATAAAATCAATTTGTTTATCCCAACGTAAATGCTGATCTATAGTAATTCCTAAATATTTAACGTATGTGGAAGGTGTTAGATGTGGGCATGCAATGGCGAACTTAGGAACAGTTCCAACATATGATAATGTCATAAAGTAGAACATCACTATAGTAAAAGTAATTCTAAAAATACAGCCAGAAAGTATACAAAATTGGCTTTACAATAATATATTACACTCTATAAATACATTACTTATTAAGTTGAATGAAACAGTTAATTATGGAGAAAATCTTACACCGGAAACCAGAGTTAATTGATATCGCGCCTATCTCATAGCAAGAGATCCTGGTAATGCGCCTTGAGTATTCAACGAAGTTCTAACGCATCATGCTTCACGTTACTGCTGCCAAATTTTGGCCAAATATTGTATTTGAACAAAACGACGAGTGGCAAACTTTGGAGACCTGCCGAACTTAAAGATAACAAACTACCTTATACTTACTTACTTACTGTCTTTTAATGAACCCGGAGGTTCATTGCCGCCCTCACATAAACCCGCCATCGGTCCCTATCCTGAGCAAGATTAATCCAGTCTATATCATCATATCCCACCTCCCTCAAATCCATTTTAACATTATCCTCTCATCTACGTCTCGGCCTCCCCAAAGGTCTTTTTCCCTCCGGCCTCCCAACTAACACTCTATATGCATTTCTGGATTCGCCCATACGTGCTACATGCCCTGCCCATCTCAAACGTCTGGATTTAATGTTCCTAATTATGTCAGGTGAAGAATACAATGCGTGCAGCTCTGCGTTGTGTAACTTTCTCCATTCTCCTGTAACTTCATCCCTTTTAGCCCCAAATATTTTCCTAAGAACCTTATTCTCAAACACCCTTAGTCTCTGTTCCTCTCTCAAAGTGAGAGTCCAAGTTTCACAACCATACAGAACAAACGGTAATATAACTGTTTTATAAATTCTAACTTTCAGAATTTTTGACAGCAGACTAGATGACAAAAGCTTCTCAACCGAATAATAACACGCATTTCCCATATTTATTCTGACTTTAGTTTCCTCCCGAGTGTCATTTATATTTGTTACTGTTGCTCCAAGATATTTGAATTTTTCCATCTCTTCGAAGGATAAATCTCCAAATTTTATAGTTCCATTTCGCACAATATTCTGGTACGAGACATAACCATATAAGTTACTTAGTCTTTTCGGGATTTACTTCCAACCCTATCATTTTACTTGCTTCAAGTAGAATTTCCGCGTTTTCCTTAATCGTCTGTGAATTTTCTCCTAACATATTCAGTCATCCGCATAGACAAGAAGCTGATGTAACCCGTTCAATTCCAAACCCTCTGTGTTATCCTGAACTTTCCTAATGGCATATTCTAGAGCGAAGTTAGAAAGTAAAGGTGATAGTGTATCTCCCTGCTTTAGCCCGCAGTGAATTGGAAAAGCATCAGATAGAAACTGGTCTATACGGACTCTGCTGTACTAACTACCTTATAACAAGGCAAAATGTGTATCTTTGTTAAATTAAGTGGGAATGAGGAAACTGAAAACAATATTTATTTCCATGGATCACAACCACATAGTCGTAAAGTATCCCCTGTGGATTATGCAATGCTCTTTGAGCTCCCTTACTTAAATTAAACTTTTTAATAGCAAAACTAGTTGACATTAGTAAATGATTTTTCAATTTACGTGTAGAAACTTGCACGAACGGAGTTATGATTTTTCCCGTATCCGTGTTTTCATTTTCTCATCCCCTAACCCACACAACGCGTGTGTGAAACGTCGCTTTTGCACTAAGCCACCACTTATGGGTGGAGCAGAACCGAGTCTCCTAATGACTTCCACTTAAATTGCCGCTTCACATATGAACGTGCTTCGCCCATCTGAGCGGATGTAGAAGGGATCTCCTGTCACGGAGAGAAGCAAGCTTTTTAATATTGATTAACGTCGTGTGAAATGTCTCAGATCTTCTTTTCTGGGGAAAATAATTTTTACAATTCCAGTATTCATGCAGGAAGTGGAATGTTTTTTCCTTGTAGTTAATTAACTTTTTACTTACTTATTTACTTTTAAGGAACCCGGAGGATCATTGCCGCCCTCACATAAGCCCGCCATTGGTCCCTATCCTGAGCAAGATTAATCCAGTCTCTACCATCATACTCCACCTCCCTCAAATCCATTTTAATATTATCTTCCCATCTACGTCTCGGCCTCACCAAAGGTCTTATTCCCTCAAGCCTCCCAACTAACACTCTATATGCATTTCTGGATTCACCCATAAGTGCCACATGCCCTGGCCATCTCAAACGTCTGGATTTAATGTTCCTAATTATGTCAGGTGAAGAATACAATGCTTACAGTTCTGTGTTGTGTAACTTTCTCCATTCTCCTGTAACTCCATCCCTCTTAGCCTCAAATATTTTCCTAAGCACCTTATTCTCAAACACTCTTAACCTCTGCTCCTCTCTCAAAATGAGAATCCAAGTTTCACAACCATACAGAACAACCGGTAATATAACTGTTTTATAAATTCTAACTTTCATCTTTTTTTGAGAGCAGACTGTATGATAAAAGCTTCTCAACCGAATAATAACAGGTATTTCCCATATTTATTCTGCGTTAATTTCCTCCCGAGTATCATTATACTCCTATTTGTTACTGTTGCTCCCAGATATTTGAATTTTTCCACCTCTTCAAGGGATAATTTCCAATCTTTATAAGTTAAATCCATTTCGTACAATATTCTGGTCAGTAGACAGTCATATTCTTTATCTTTTCGGGATTTACTGCCAGACCTATCTCTTTACTTCCTGTCCTTAGCTCTGCCACATTAAACAAATAGATAAATAAACAAACAAACAAGTAAGCAAACAAAAAGCCAGCAAGCAAACAAATAACTATATACAAAAAATTAGGAGAATGAATAATGGATAAATAAACATTGGGAATAATTTCTTTGGAAAATGAATAAGGGGAAATTTAACACTGTGAACAATTTCTTGGAGAATGAATATGGTAAAAATTAACATTGGGAATAATTTATTGTGAATATGAATACGAGAAAAATTGACATTGAGAATAATTTCTTGGGAGAATCAATATGATAAACATTAACATTGGGAATAATTTCTTGGGAAAATGAATTTGGAAGAAATTAACATTCGGAATAATATATTGCGAAAGTGAATATGGGAAAAATTAAAAATTATGGGACTAATTTTTTGGGAGAATGAATATGGTAAAAATTAACATTGAGAATATTTCTTGGGAAATGAATATAGGAAAAATTAACAGAGAGAATAATTTATTGGGAAAATGAATATGACAAAAATTGAAATATCTTGCGAAAATGAATGTGAGAAATATTTTCTTGGGAAAATAAATATGAGAAAAATCAACATTGGGAATAATATCTTGGTAAAATAAATATGAGAAAAGTTAACATTAGGAATACATTTTTGGGAGAATGAATATGTTTAAAATTAACATTGGGAATAATTTCTTTGGAAAATAAATATGAGAAAAATCAGCACTTGGAATAATTTCTTGGGAGAATGGATTTGAGAAAATTAACATTGGGAATAATTTCTTTGGAAAGTAAATATGAGGAAAATCAACATTGGGATTAATTTCTTGGGAGAATGGATTTGAGGAAATTAACATTGGGAATAATTTCTTTGGAAAATAAATATGAGAAAAATCAGCATTGGGAATAATTTCTTGGGAGAATGGATTTGAGAAAATTAACATTGGGAATAATTTCTTTGGAAAATAAATATGAGAGAAATCAGCACTTGGAATAATTTCTTGGGAGAATGGATTTGAGAAAATTAACATTGGGAATAATTTCTTTGGAAAATAAATATGAGAAAAATCAGCATTGGGAATAATTTCTTGGGCGAATGGATTTGAGAAAATTAACATTGGGAATAATTCCTTTGGAAAATAAATATGAGAAAAATCAATATTGGGAATAATTACTTGGGAGAATGGATTTGAGAAAATTAACATTGGGAATAATTTCTTTGGAAAATAAATATGAGAAAAATCAACATTGGGAATAATTTCTTGGGAGAATGGATTTGAGAAAATTAACATTGGGAATAATTTCTTTGGAAAATAAATATGAGAAAAATCAGCATTGGGAATAATTTCTTGGGAAAATGAATATGAGAAAAATTAACATTGGGAATAATTTCTTGCGAAAATGAATATGAGAAAAATCAACAATGGGAATATTTTCATGGTAAAATGAATATGCGAAAAATCAACATTGGAAATAATTTCTTGTGAAAATGAATATGAGAAAAATCAACATTGGGAATAATTTCTTGCGAAAATGAATATGAGAAAAATCGACATTGGGAATAATTTCTTGGGAAAATGAATACGAGAAAAGTTAACATTGGGAATAAATTTTTGGAAGAATAAATAAGCCTATGGTAAAAATTAACATTGGGAACAATTTCTTGGGAGAATGAATTTGGAAAAAATTAACATTCACGCAATTATTCGGACTTTCTTACATACTTTCTCGATTTCTTTTATTTTCTCGCATTTTATTTTCATTTTCATCAAACAACAGAGCAGTTCTTAAGATTTTGAATAAGTATTATGAGGTCATAACATTTTTCTGGCTAAAATACTCTACATTTGAGGTGAAATTAAATCCATGCATGTTCCCCTTCCAAGTTTAAGATGTATTAAACCCAAGGGTTGATATTTAGGCGTTTGTGAAGCAAAACCCAACTAACGAGAGATCGAAATTCAGAACACGGAATATTGCATCGATATGAGCGGACCAGCTTTGTTAACGCGGACATGCGGGGAGGAGAAATAGTGCATGTGTTGAGTAAACAGGTACGGGCTTCGTGCCCCTCGGTCATCCAGTGCACGGCAGCGTGAAGCCTGCTGCGGTCACTAATTAATGGCAGCTAATGTGTGGGAGTGTGAATTAGAAGTTAATTAAATCGCAGCCAATCCATTCATTTCGCTCACATCAGCATGCGAACCCCAGCGCCCCGCACCTGCGTGAGGCACGACACAATGCGTGCCGCACCACAATGTCCATCATTTAACGATTCTGCTGAACCTCTTCGACAGCACCAACGAGGCTTCTTCACAAATCTGCACTTAGTTTACATTATGTGGGATAACATTCAGGGAGTTATTGAACTGGTCATTTTACGACACTTTATCAACTGCGATATTTTTTATCTAGCGACTGAATGAGATAAAGATGATACTTAGGGGAGAGTGGGGCAAAGCGAAACACTTTTCATCAAGTCGCAAATGACAGTTTGTAAATAAAATACTATTGTAAATTTCTATCCCGAATATAGTAGAGCAAACCTTTCTAAATACAGAGTGATTTATATAGAACTGACACATTTCTTTCTTTAATTATTCCGTTGGAAATTCATTCAATGACCCAATTTTAGCACCAAATTAAGCAGAATGTTCTGGAGTTTCGATTCCTTGTCACTAGATGCGCAGATGTTTATGTTTTGTTCCTATTGTTGGCAGCACTGACCCAATTTTAGCACCAAATTGAGCAGAATGTTCTGGAGTTTCGATTCCTTGTCACTAGATGCGCAGATGTTTATGTTTTATTCCTATTGTTGGCAGCACTAGATGCGCAGATGTTTATGTTTTATTCCTATTGTTGGCAGCTGTTTTCGACATTTTGTGTCAACGTGAAAAATGCAGTACACATTAAATCAACGACTCTTCCTTGTGAAGCAATACTGGATTGCGAATTCAATTACAGCTACTGAAAGGGTATACCAGAGAGAATTTGGTGTTCGCAATCCTCCCAAAAGAAACACAATAATGGGACTGGTAAACAAATTGGAAACAACTGGATCTCTGGTGAGTGAAAAGGGCAAGCATCGTTCATCTAGGCTTCCCACGGTAGTTGTTGACGTAAGAGCACGACTGGAGCAGTCACCCAAAAAAAAAATCATTAAGACATTTGTCGCAGGAGACAGGGTACACCTACTCAATGTGTCAGAGAGCTGCGAAAAGTACAGACCTAAAGCCATTTAGGGTTACGGTTGTTTCTTTGACGACCGAATAATTTCCAGGAACCTGTGGCCACCGAGATGTCCGGATTTGACAACGCCGGACTTCTTTCTATGGGGTTAATTAAAAGACAGGGTTTACGCCACACGTCCTCAGACATTGGACGATCTGAAGCACAACATCACACAGGAGATTCAAGCTATTGACAACAGAGTCCTCCAACGAGTGGCCAGTAACATGGAACGACGTGTTGAGTTGTGCCTTATGCAGGATGGAGGAAATTTTCAACATTTGCTATAGAGGTAAATAATCTCCCAAAATTCCTCTACATTTTAGGAATAGTAAGTTGTCGCTAGCACAATTCGTTTTGAAACAATTAATGAAAGAAATGTGTCAGTTCTATATAAATCACTCTGTAGTTTACAGCGATCACCGAAGGAAAATCTTGTAATACTTCACTAGGTATACCAGGGGCGGCTCTACAATAAGAACTGCAGAGCTGCAGAACCGCCATTTAAATGGACCTGAAAAAATTAAAAATGTAAAACGTGCTTTTATGTAATCCAGTTCATTGTTTCATTTATTTTTCCAATTCATTCTTTTCGATTCGAGATTTTACTGTCTGTAGGAGCCTTGAACTGCTCGAGAATTTTAGCTGTAGTGTACTTTTCGGATCTGTGATCGGCAGTTCCTGAAGCTCAACTTATGGTAGTCGGCAGCAGAAAACTGGTTTTCTTCACCGTCCCATAAGACTGCGTTAGAGCTGCAACCGAAGCAGCTCTCTCCGAATATACAAAAGAACCGCCAACACCCTCATCTCTTTATGACCTGCGTTAGAACACACAGGCTTCTGGACTACTGTATATCATTACAGTTCCAGTATGTTATAGTACTGTGAGTGGTGTGATGTGATTAGTCAGTGTGTCTAAGGAAATATTTTATATTAAAAATAAATTAAATGAAAACCTAATCGACCAACCCTTTTCGAAATTAAAAGAGAAATTGCATGCTAACGTAAAAAATTAGGACGTCCTACACAAAAATTTAAATATTGAAATCTCTGAAAAAAGTCGAGGAAATTATGTAGCCTACTAGTCATTTTAATACCGAAATGTGTAATGGAAACGATTGGTTTTTGCTGCGCTCATGAAAACGTTTTCTCCCCCACCCGTGTAACCTGTTTGGAGGAGAAAATACATGGACAAACACCGGAGTGAAGGATTTAGTTAATTTCACTTAAAAAACTAGAAAAGCTTGTGGCGCACAACTCCACTACGTGACTAGTTGTACCAGGTGGGAGAGGTTAGCGCACGGATTGTTTGAGTAGAATTTCGGGTGCACAGTCAACTTCGAGAAGGGGCTGTAATTACACGCGTCATCCGATTTAGATGCAATAAACAGCACGCGTTTGCTAAATACACTATTTTTCATACAGAACTGCCAACCTTTGTAACTGCGGGCAACTACTGAGGTCTACTGCGTGTTCAGTTCAAAGTGTGTCATGGCTCGCTGCATGTCGTCATGTAGCTAGCCGATGAGCCTAGAGAATTCAATCTTCCTACACTTCCGCAGAGGCGTATTACCTACGTGACAGAGAAGTTGCCTAGCAAGTACGGCGTTCATTCTGAAGAATACTTACCGATATGTACGGTAACGCCTGTAGTGGCAGGAACGTGAACTGTTTGGAAACACGTACTGAGGTGAGTTTTTTTCTTACTGTCGGGATATGGGGAGAGGGTTAAGACGATTACTTACGCATTTGTTGACATTAACTTCGACGGTCAACATGGACACGGAGCATTTGATTTGTGTTGTGGAATGTTGCCGTACGCAACCGATGATAACAAATACCCTGCGTACGACTTGCCCGCGCAAAACACAGTTCGAAAGAGGTTATTGTAGCACACAGACTTTACAGACCGCCATCTGTTGCTACGACGTTCAAGTTATACCGTACACGTTCTCAAGTTCAGATTGAACGCCTTGATCAATAGGCAACTTCTCTGACATAAAATCTGAAACTCGCTTCAAATAGCTGACTCACAACAGTGACGTCATGACACACTTTGAAATGAACACCCAGTATTTGTTTTACCAAACCCCTGATCATTTTTCACTTTTTCCCATACCATGCATGGGCAAAGTGAAAATTTATATGGGAAAAAGTGAAAAAGTCTAAATTGAGGCATAATTTCAGAATATATGTGGATTAAAATGATGCGAAATGGATTTTTTTTTTGTGTTTGTAAATAAAAGAGTACAGCATTAAGTATGACATTCTCTTGGGCAGAAAATTATAAATAAATGAAGAGGAAGGACACTTAAATTCACTGCCACTACCAATTCTGTGGCCGGGAGGAAAAAGGTCTGAAGTCAATTTTTTGTGAAAATGAGATTTTATATATTCTGAAAGCGGAAACAATTCTCTACAATCTGGTAAAACGGCCAAAGTCAAATAAGAGTCCTGACTGGATTTATAGAGCGTTACCAAACGTCCTAAGTACTTTTTGAATCGAGCATACACAGAATAAAGGACTTAAAAATATTAATACTTTATTCCTTACAAACCATCACATGTTTACATTCTATGCTTCCCTATTAAAAAGGTCTAACTTGTATTTTAGCCATTTTATCACATACTGATGCCCTTTCCTTTTAAAACTTTAAGCACCAGGTAAACAGTCCTATAATTGTTTAAGACCCATTTTGCATTCCTAATAATTTACATTTCTCATTTATTTTGACATGAAATAGTCCCTTCTACTCAGTCTGGCTTCTAGTCTTAAAAGGGCTTAAGTGCGGCTATTTTTTAAATAATCAAGAAAATTGTTAAATGAGCAACGTTATCTAGTTTAGAAGAAATATAAACAAATAATATCCAGGAAAAACCTCTTAATTAAAAAAACTCTATAAATGACACAAATTTCAATCTTTCTACTGCTTTCCTGAAAAGTATAACATTTTTACTTCAGAACGTTTTCCTCCCGGCCACAGAATTCAAATAAAGAAAATATTAAATTTTAGTTTAAACACTTAGGCTACTGCTTTACGAACTTGTACAATGGAATGGAGATAGAGGCATCCACATATATTTGTTTCAATTAATCTGACTAATTCGTGCGAGTGTTAACATATTCCGGCTTCATAATATTTTCTCCAAGCAGAAAGTTGGCTAGAAACTATATAGGTCTACATACTGCATATACAGAATGAAACGTAAGTAACATTATTCATTTCAGGGGGTTATTCTTTTAGATATTTCAAACAAAAACGTTCAATACAATTTTGCTCGTTTTCCCTTCCTTATCGAGAAAAAAATTATTTTATATGAAACACTTCATAACATGTTTTGGGAAAGCCACTGAATTACTTCCCAATATACTAAGTCAATTTAAGAGTACAGTATATTATGATAATGAATGATTGAAAGTTAGTTTTGTCCTTTAAATCTGCAGAAATTTGATCCGAACAAATGTAACATCGTAAAATTCTTTTGTGCGAGATCGTGCGTATTTGCTTGTTTTCCGCACAGAACCAATACGCGGTAAGTGTGAAATACCACATTCAGTATTCCCGACGTAACAGACATAACAATTTCCCTCTTCTTACCGCTTAAGCGCGACATTCATTTTACTGCTTTAGGCTTTTAACATATTATTTTTAGAGACGTTTAACATAGTAATAATTATAAATTGGAAACTTACCACTGCAATTTCACCTAAATTGCAATGTTAATTATTGTTTTTAAATATTTGCAAAAATTAAGTAAAGTCTACTACTCCACGAAACTTATTGCATTCCTGATACAAGTAACATTAAGGAAGCCGTGAAAAAATCAACAAGATTCCAGATGCCGATGTTATTACTGCAATGTGTTATATAAATAATATTATTAAAATATTAAAATGAAAAATAAATCATTACATAACCTTACCGTTTGTTTTAAGTTCGCATTTATAGACTGCGGAAAAAAAAAGACAGACGTATATCACGGCCTGCTGGAGTATAGTAAACACAGAAAACATTTTATAGCAACAATGTTGAAGAGAGGTATTTTGGTTTTCCGAAGTTGCCGTCATTAAACAGAAACCAACATGGAGATTTCATTGCAACTAATTAGAAATTCGTCTTTCAGGTATGTAATAAACGATCTTCGCACAAAATAATGTACGATACACGAGCGGTATGTTTGTTTTCGTGTTCTCAGAAATTAAAAAAGCTCAACTAGTTTCGCTTTTTCAATCTTTTCCTCGACCAAGAAAACGTCAACATACCGCTCTTGTAACGTATATTACTATTTCAAAGCGCAAACCCCAAATGTCTGAGCCTAGATCTTCTCAGTGATATTTTCCCTAAAGAAATTTCTGTGTACACCTTTTTATTCTTATTTCTTCTGGAGCTCTTGGTGTATGTCCAATCCTCCACGGTCTTCTTGCTTTAATTCTGGCTACAATATCAGGATCATTACAAAAATAATAATTTTATTTTTGTGTAATTGCCTCCATTCTAAAGTGTCTGCATTTGTAACTGCTCTCAACATTTTTCTCAAAATGTTTCTTTAAAAAATTTTCAGTTTATTCTCACCTGTTTTTGCGAGTGTCCATGTCTCACAAGCATAGACTGGAACAGGCATAATTTAATTCTTGTATATGTATGTTTTCTTTTGTAATTAATTTCTTGTTTGTTATATGGGATAACGCATAATAATATTTATTTTCTCTCTGTATACGGGCATTAATTGTCATAAGTAATTAATGTTCATAAATAGCTAAACTAGTTTACTTTTCAAATTATCTGAATATTAACCTCTCTAACTGCAAAGTTATGATTACTCTTCATTCTCGATTACAGTGTTGCCAAACTGTGTGGAATTCCACAAAAATGTGTAATTTTGATTGCTGTGTGGGATGTTTTGTGGAATGATTGGCTGTGAGGATTTTGTATTGAATTCTCGAAATCTCGCAGCTAGAGCCACTAAATTTTTGGGATAATTAAAAAAAAATTACATATGTAAATGATAATTATTACAAAACACAGCAATAAGACATTATTATGACTCTTTCCTTGTAATGAAGTTCAAAAACAAACTGCTATCTATCACGGCATACTGAATACTACTGCCAACTACACAGAGCGGAAATACGAAACAACAATACTTAACCTCAAAAGTAAGATACGCTGAAATGTTATGTTAACAGAATAAAAACACGAAAGGTTTTACAGACATTTGTTTGTTACTTGAAGTTACAGTTTTTGAAAACGCAATTTTCAAAGTTAAATTTTGTTCGCATTTCTTGATTTTGTATGATTAACACTGAAGTATTGTACGAGGTGTCGTATCAAAAACATAACTGTAGGCTAATTGGTTGATTTTAAGGCAGTTGTGAAACGTTATTGGCCAATATCGCAAATTTCATCCTATAAGTTGAATAGTCATTATTAGGGCTAAGATTTTGATGACCTATAAATCATGAAAAAATGTCCTAAAAACAATGCATTTATGACCTAAAAATCTTTCAAAAATGCCCTTAAAAATGCTCTACAAATTGATCTTGCATAATTGGCTTAGTAGGAAAAGAAATTTTGTACTACTTAATATTTAGACTAGTAATTAAATTAAATTCTAGTACCAACATTTAAGTTTATTTAATTTTACATATTTTTTTCTAAGTAGTACACTTTAATTAATTATTTTACCTGATGTAGTTTCCGTGTAGTCCACCACAAGGCCATTCTTATCCGGAACTAGCAGGCATAGAGGAGTCTACATTGAAGGGGTGATTGGGCTGATCCATTCATTACATGGGGTGTACTACGTTAAAATGATAGTATTTGTGTAGAAAAACGATTAAAATATTATAAAAAAATAAATGGGTATTAATGGACAAAATATGAAGAGAAAATATCAAAGGAAATGCATTATTTTACGTTAATAAAGGGGATTTATGGCCAAAATTAAATGAAAATGCCTAAAAAATGACCGAATAAAACAAAAAATGCTCTTATGAGTTGAAGCAGGCAAAAAAATGCAAAAAATGCCCTAACAAATATGTCTTAAACACTTAGTTTATCACATAACACATAAATACTAAAACAGCTATGTTTCTGGCTTACTAGAAAAATGATGCAATTTCATCAAAATCCTAGCCCTAATCATTATAATAAAGTCATATAAAACCAAACCTCTTTTGTCTTATATTGCAGAAGTAAAATAGTTTTCTACGTTTATATCGGTAGTAGTCCACCAGATAGAGACACCTGTCAAGTTTTAGCTTCCAGTATTAGGAAGAGTGAAGGGTTTAATCGAAACGACACAGCGCTTATAAAATCCGATTCATTATCATCAACTGTTCCTGGAGTCCCGGGTAAGCTAAATAAAAAGCAGGGCAGTTGTAACTTGCACGAACCCTCCTCGATGGCGACCCTCTCAGAAAACAGGAGCCAGGGGGTTTAGAAGACTACTTTTCTCCCGTACATGTTGATTAAAACAAATCCCATCGTACGAAAGCGTCTACACTGTTCTGCTGTTAGCGCCATAAGTAGAACGAGGGGTTTGAGGTGCGTTGGGCCTGTTGTGACGTCATGCATCTCTTGTGGCTGCAAGGATTGAGTGAGGCTACCATAAGAGAACAGGGCGGAGGGGGGAGGGGGCCCTGCCGCTGTGGCTTAGCCTTAATTCAGAATTAGTCCATGAGAATTATATAGCGAAAGGGGGATTAAAGAGATTTCAACGTACACCAGATGGGCGCTGGATCTCCGCTTCACAGTGCGCGCGCCGCCCGCCGGAATATCTTAACACCCGCGCGATTAGTTAAAAGTCACCAGATTAGGTATATCAAACAAATATAGTATTCCGTCCTACACTCCATTCTATCCTACATTCCAATCCACATTGTCCTTCAGCTATTGTTTTCTTCGCTATTGGGTTCGTCTGTTTTTTTACACTCCATTATCGTCTTTTTTTTTTCTCAACAACTTCTATTTTCTCACTTTCTTCCTCGTTGCCCAGTCTTCCAACTATTTTCTTTACTATTTGCTTAATCTCTTTGTCCTTCCTCCCTCTCCTGTTTCTCTCCCTTTCTCCTACCTCTCCTTTCCCAATTTTCAACCTCTTCTCTTCGCCTCTTTCCTAATTCTTTTTATTCTCTATATCCCTTCCCCTATTTTCATCGCCTAACTCCTCTCCCATCTCCTTAATTTACGCCTCCTCTTCTTCCTATCTCATTACTCACTCCTTCACTTTCTCCTTCATTTATCTTTCTCTCGTTTCTCTTTCTACCTCCTTCCTTTCCGCCCTTCATCATTTCTTTCCCTCTACCTCGTTCCATTTTTCCTCCTCGTCTACCTCCTCCCTCCAACATTTCATCCCTCCATTTCCTTTTTTCTCCCTCTCTCACTTCCTTCTTCCTCTCCTTTCCTTTTCCTTTCCTCCTCCCTTTCCTTTTCCTTTCCTCCTCCCTGTCCTCTCCTTTCCTCCTCCTTTCCTTTTCCTTTCCTCCTCCCTGTCCTCTCCTTTCCCCTTTCTTTCCTCCTCCCTTTTCTCCTCTCTCAGTTGCTTCTTCTTCTCCTTTCCTTCTTCCTTCCTCACTTCGTCCCCTCCTTTCCTCTTCCTTTTCTCTCTTCCTCCTTCCTCTACCTTTCCTCCTCCCTTTCCTCCCTTTCACCCTTCCTCTTCCACTCCTCCATTTTCTCGCTCCCTCACTTCCTTCTTCCTCTACTTTTTCTTTTCCCTTCCTCCTCCCTTTCTCACTTGTTCCTTCCTCTCCCTTTCCTTCTTCATTTTCTCCCTTCCTCCTTTCCTCTCTCCATGATGTCCTTCCCCTCCTTTCCTTCTGCCTTCCTCACTTCTTCCCCTCCTTTCCTCTTCCTTTCCTCCCTTCCTCACTTCTTCCTTCCTCTACTTTTCTTCCTTTTCTCCTTCCCTCACTTGCTTCTTCCTCTTCCCTTCCTCCTCCCTTTCCTCTCTCCCTCACTTACTCCTTCCTCTCCTTTTCTTTTTCCTTCCTCTTCCCTTTTCTTCCTTCCTCACTTCCTCCTTCCTCTTCTTTCCTCCTTTTCTCCTCCCTTTCTTCCCTCCCTTCTTTTCTGCTCCCCTTCTTCCCTCCCTCTCCTTTCTCCTTCATTTCCTCTTCTCTCATATCCTTCCTCGTTTTCTCCTACTCTACCTCAGCCCTTTCTTCTCTTCCTCATTCTCTCCTCCTCTTTCTTTCCCATTTCTTTCTTCTCTCTCATCCCTCTCACCCTTCCTCCTTCCTTTTCACATTCCCTAATTTTCTACTTCCTTTCCCATCTTTATCTATTTCTTCCTATTTTCTCGCCATCTTCCTCAATTCCTTCTCTCTCTCTCTCTCTCTGCCCTCTTTTATTTCCTTTTCTTATACACTTCCTTTGTCTCTTCTTCCCTTTATCGTTTTCATTATATTTCCCACTCTCTCTCATTCTCGCCGTTTATTCTCTTTCTCTCTCATTCTATTTTCTCTGTTCCTTCTCAACTTATTCTATCACTCGTTCCTTCACCAATTCCTTCCCCCTCTTTCCTATGTCTTTCAAACAAACTCTCCTTATTTCTTTATTTGTCGTATTCTCAGTTTCTTTCGTACTCTCTTCTTTTTCTTTCCTAGTCTTTTTCACTTCCTTTTCTCTCGTCAGTCGCTTTTTTTTCTTTCTCAAAATGCGTTCTTATCTGGTTTGACAAGCTTTCTTCCATTTATCTTTACTCAAACCTATCTTGTTATTTTCTCACTATCTTCATATCTAAGCTTATATTTCTATTCTTACAGAAATCAAGACAGCTCGCTCCTTCCTAGAGCTGGGGATGAATAAATAAACATCCAGGTTTCATTTATGAACAGGATGAGAGGAAACGGATTTGAGGATGAAACATGATATGTACACCCTTTGACACGGAAAATGGTCGCTCTCCTGTAGCATGAATTTGTCTAGCCTAAATATTGTTCGGGTTAACGTGAGATACACACGGGTTGATATTAAGCATTGAGATCCGAGGATGAATACAAGTCGTAGCAGCAAATGTCACAAAACTACATATTCCCTACGAAGCCTTTATGGCTTAGGGATGGAGCTCTTTCTTCTCGTTACAAAGACCGGGCTTCGAATCTCTCTATGTAAAATGTACGCGTGTAAACACACCGCATACGATGATTCCCGAGCTATTCCGAAGTGGGACTTCGTCTCTGAACAGCGACCAATTTCCTTGTCAAGGATGTATTTACATCGAAACAGTATTTAGATCATTACGTAATAGAGGATCTGTCGACGTCTAATTTACCAGTATATGAAAGGAATGCATTTGCAGTGAATAATGTTTGCGCGTATGTAGTTCATTGCCCTGCGAGAGTTCAAGAGTCAAGTTGGGAAATTATTCACAAACGTCATATACAGCAGCGTAAAAAAAACCGGACCGACCCTTGTAGCTGATTTCAGAGCCTTGTTCACTCCAGAGCATGATAGACTGGTAACTAAGACTTTCGTGGTTCGAATCCTGCCTGGGAAGGAAACATTTTTTTGAAACTTATTCAAATTTATTCTCAATACTTTTCGATTTCTGGTAAAATTCCTATTCTGGGAATAATAATTTAATTAAGTAGTAAAATATCGCTGCATTCGAAAAGTATTGGGAATAAATTTGAAGAAGGAACAAAAACAAGTTTCCTTCCCAGGCAGGATTCGAACCGCGAAAGTCTCAGTTACCAGTTTATCGTACTCTGGAGTTAACAAGGCTCTGAAATCAGCTACAAGGGTCGGTCCGGTTTTTTTGCCACTACGGGTCTTTCCCGGGAGTAAAAGGCGGTCAGAGCGTGGTGCCGACCACACCATCTCATTCTAGTGCCGAGGTCATGGAAAGCATGGGGCTCTACCTCCATGCCCCCCAAGTGCCTTCATGGCATGTTACGGGGATACCTTTACCTTTTTTACCTTTTACTGTACTTCAGAAAACTAATTAAAGAGTAGTAATAATATCTTAGGGGAGACTGTTGTACCTTCAGCATAGTGTACCTTTGAACATTTTTTGTTTTTATTTTTTGCTACTACCTAGAGGACTCAAACTGAAGTAGACTGTAGGGAAAGCCGCTAAGTAGCTCTAGTCGTAGTTTCGGTTTGATTTATTGCAAAGTGTGAGTTCTGTGAACAAAATAATTTTTTTTAGTGCCAAAAGTAAACATTTCGTTCATTCATATATGTTTTCTAACACAAAATCAGATTGTATTTATTACCATCCATCAAGTACAATGTGTTCCGTATCATCTGGTGAGTAATATTTTAATTTTTAATATTTTTTAATATTTTAATTTCCATGAATATTTTAATTTCCATGATTTATTCGAATCACTAGTTTTGGTAGCCACATTTGTTTAAACGTGCACCCTCTTGTTCCTTTGAACACAGAACATCTTGTACCACGGAACATGTTCCAATGTACATAATACTATTGGCTTTGTGTTTCTTTTATTTTAAGATCATGCCACGAAGTGAGTCTGGAGTTAAGAGGTCCCCAATTGATTCGGATGTCTTGAAGAAAGCTGTTGAAGCGGTTATTGCTTCTCCAGGAAATAAAATCTCAATCAGAGAAGCCTGCTCTGGTTTATGATTGCAAATACATTTTAAATATGATTGTCGGTTTTTACAGCTATATTCCGACCTATATTACATGTGTTCTAACTTACAAGAGGGTATGTTCCAAGGTACATGAACCTGTTGTACCTTTTAACACATTACATATCCTTTCATTTTATTTTTTCCATCCTTAATAGATATGTAGAACAGGAAAATATATACAGGAAGTTGTAAAGGAATCTTAAATAATTATTTCAAGAATTTTTTCATTAAAAAAATGTCTTTTCCCAAAATTAAAAAAAAAAAAAAATAAATAAAATGTGAAAAATGTTTAAAGGTACAACAGTCTCCCCTACTATGTGGGACCGTGTTTCGAGTTTACTTTCTACAATAAATTTTATTCTTTCCGCACTCGGATAAGAGCCCCACAAGGGTTGGCACTACTCCCATGTAACAAATGCAGATATCTGTACGAATCTAAATATGCTTCAAGTCTTTCAGATTTATCTCCGGGTTTGAGATGTGTGACCTCATAAATTGATCTCCGTGCAGACTGGAAATAAAAGAAACGCGTTACAACGAGATGCAATCCATCAACATTTGATCAACAATTACGAGCGGTCTGTGCCACAATACATGCCGGAGACGCCCTCTTTTCTTGCTTGGCAGGCCCCCTCCGGGCAGAATAAATAGGCAGAGCCTGTAGGGAGACAAATAGATGACGGTGCTGGTGATGATGGTTATAATATTACCAATCTAATAATGAGGTAATATGATCGTGAGACAAATCTCTGAACTAAACGCGCCCCTGTAGGAAAGCGAGGGATGTAAGGGGTTGGGGATTCAATTCCCTAGGCGGTAGATGTAATTGAGCACATGCATCAATTTTAGCTCCGGGAAAAAGGAACCGCAATAACCATGAGGCTATCCCTACCGGGTGATTCACAAAGCTCGATTATACATACAAGTGGATGACACAGATTTTGTAATCATGCCACCTGCAGCTCATATGGTAGCCTACCAGTGGCTCACGAGGGACAAATCTGTGATTTATTTTTGTAAAACTGAGTCTGACCCAATTTCACAATATACGGAATATTCACTGTTAGAGCAAAGCCCGTAACAATGAATTTTCACTTCAAAGCACAGCTACTTAGAGTTACAGCCCCTTACGTAACTTCTCATTAGTACAAGCATGAGAATAAAATTCAAAAGCTAAAATCTTGAAAATTGACGCCAGTTCGATAGTGTTTTCGGGTGGATATTGATTTTTCTGTATATATCTAAAAGGATAATTGAAACAATTAAAGTTAAAAAGCTTTAGAGAACAGCATATCTTTTGAAAGCAGTTTGGTTGGTTGATCATGATTAACTATATATATACTTATAAGCTATTTTGATCTTTCTCTTACGGAAAAATCAACTGGCGTCAATTTTAAAGATTTTAGCTTCTGAATTTAATTTTCAATTTTCCTATGTTACTGAAGTTATAATTAATATTACCGGTATGTAAATATCGTCACAGTCCAACATTAATATAAAAATGTCATTTTACTACTTATTTCACGAAATATCCATCGAATTCATAACTCATGTCACGAAATACCAACTAAAATAGTGGCAGGTTTAACACCGAAATCAACCATTTTATTTCACCAAAAATACGATTTCCAAGTAACGAAAAAAAAAAAAATTAATTTAATGTCTAAGTAGTTTGATGAGTTACGTTACTTTCTTGAAGACAAAAATAAAATTCGTCCAATTATTTGAAATGTTATGTTTTATTTAACGACGCTCGCAACTGCCGAGGTTATATCAGCGTCGCCGATGTGCCGGAATTTTGTCCCGCAGGAGTTCTTTTACATGCCAGTAACTCTACAGACATGAGCCTGTTGCACTTAAGCACACTTAAATGTCATCGACCTGGCCCGGGATCGAACCCGCAACCTCGGGTATAGAAGGCCAGCGCTATACAAACAGAGCCAACCAGGCCGACCTAATTATTTGATATGGAAATACTGCCTAAACACAATACTACAAGAACTTGTCTTTAATATTAAGTAACAGAGCCTACACAGATTTTGTAAAATAAATATGAAAAATGTTTGTCTCTTTTTCTGTCTGCATACAGCGATTTACCCTAAATTATTGCGCAATATTTATTTATATTTAGGTCTACTATCTACGAGTCAATTCAACCGGTACTTTTCTTTTTAGTTATTTAACTACGCTGTACGATTAGGGAAAACACGGAAATTTTACTTGAAGCAAGTAAAGCGATCGGTTTGGAAGTAAATCCCGAAAAGACAAAGTATATGATTATGTCTCGTGACGGGAATATTGTACGAAATGGAAATATAAATATTGGAGATTTATCCTTCGAAGAGGTGGAAAAATTCAAATATCTTGGAGCAACAGTAACAAATATAAATGAGACTCGGGAGGAAATTAAACGCAGAATAAATATGGGAAATGCCTGTTATTATTCGGTCGAGAAGCTCTTATCATCCAGTCTGCTGTCCAAAAATCTGAAAGTTAGAATTTATAAAACAGTTATATTACCGGTTCTTCTATATGGATGTGAAACTTGGACTCTCACTCTGAGAGAGGAACATAGGTTAAGGGTGTTTGAGAATAAGGTGCTTAGGAAAATATTTGGGGCTAAGCGGGATGAAGTTACAGGAGAATGGAGAAAGTTACACAACACAGAACTGCACGCATTGTATTCTTCACCTGACATAATTAGGAACTTGAAATCCAGACGTTTGAGATGGGCAGGGCATGTAGCACGTATGGGCGGTTCTAGAAATGCATATAGAGTGTTAGTTGGGAGACCGGAGGGAAAAAGACCTTTAGGGAGGCCGAGACGTAGATGGGAGGATAATATTAAAATGGATTTGAGGGAGGTGGGGTATGATGATAGAGACTGGCTTAATCTTGCACAGGATAGGGACCGATGGCGGGCTTATGTGAGGGCGGCAATGAACCTTCGGGTTCCTTAAAAGCCATTTGTAAGTAAGTAAGTAAGTAAGTAAGTAAGTAAGTAAGTATCAACTACTAGGTTATTAAGAGTCGCTGGAATAGACGATAGCGAGATGAGGCCGAAGATTCGCCATAGATTACCTCACATTCGCCTTACGACTGGGGAAAACCTCGAGGAAAAAAACCCAACCAGGTAATCAGTCCAAGTAATTTTAAAACAAGTATTTAATAATAATAATAATAATAATAATAATAATAATAATAATAATAATAATTTATTTAATCTGACAGGATTAAGGCCATAAGGCCTTCTCTTCCATCCTACCAGATAGTACATATAAGTACAAAAAAGAAATACAAACACTGATCAAAATGATACAAATTAAGTTAAAGCCCTATACAGGGTCAACAGAGTCAAAAGTACATTATAGTGCTCTCATCGAGCTAATACAACAAAAAGAAAGAAAACAAAGATAGCAATGATGATATTGATAACTGACAATAATAATAATAATAATAATAATAATAATAATAATAATAATAATAATAATAATAATAGTAGTAGTAATAATAATAATAATAAATACATTACATATTAATTTTAAATTTTACAACAGCATAGTTACAATATTTACTATATGTCATGGGTTAAGGTGAAGTTGCGCAACCTGACAGGTGTTCAACAAGCAATTCCACGAACTAGAATGTGATTTTTTAATTCAAATTTGAATTTTGATATTGTCCGACAGTCTCTGACGTGGTCAGGCAGAGAATTCCAGAGGCGTGGAATAGATATGCTGAAAGATGAGTTAATTAACAAAAAATAAAAACTAAAAGAGATAAAAAAATACACATATTATCTACAAATGCCGCGTCCTCAGGTTGCGGATAGAGGAGACGGCCTCCAGATATGAAAGGTATATTGAATAAGCAGTCGTGGACAGCCGATAAGGGGTGGACCTCCAGCTTGTGGATTGGGTGAAGCAATAACAACCCATCACTGTAAAAAAACAGCTTGTTACGAAACCTTACTTTCACTTTGAGAGAGGAACAGACAGTAAGGATGTTTAAGAATAAGGTTCTTAGGAAAATGTTTGGGGCTAAAAAGGATGAAGTTACAGGAGTAGTGCAGAGGGCGGCCACTAGAGGGAACCCAAGAGGTGGAACTTAAACTGAGAGGATTCGATCCGACACCGGAATGGGAATCCGGTGTGGCTTAGTGGATAAAGCATCAGCACGTAGAGCTGAAAACCCAGTGCCGGAGAGAATGTTTCTCCGTTCCATTCCGTTTCATCGTATGATGACGCAGAATATCTGCATGGAAACATCATATGTACTTCGGTACATTAAAATAATAAATAGAATGGAGAAAGTTACACAACGCAGAACTGCACGCATTCTATTCTTCACGTGTAGGAACATTAAATCCAGACGTTTGAGATGACAGGGTATGTAGCACGCATGGGCGAATCCAGAAATGCTTATGGAGTGTTAGTTGGGAGGCCGGAGGGAAAAGGACCTTTGGGGAGGCTGAGAAGTAGATGAGAGGATAATATTAAAATGGGTTTGAGGGAGGTGGGATATGATGGTAGAGACTGGATTAATCTTGCTCAGGATAGGGACCAATGGCGGGCTTATGTGAGGGCGGCAATGAACCTGCGGGTTCCTTATAACACATTTGTAAGTAAGTAGGCCTAAGTAAGTAATTAAAAGTTTATATTGCCTCCCTATAATAATAATAATAATAATAATAATAATAATAATAATAATAATAATAATAATAATAATAATAATAATAATAATACTTACAAACTTACAAATGGCTTTTAAGGAACCCGCAGGTTCATTGCCGCCCTCACATAAGCCCGCCATCGTTCCCTGTCCTGAGCAAGATTAATCCAGCCTCTATCATCATATCCCACCTCCCTCAAATCCATTCCCCTCTACGTCTCGGCCTCCCCAAAGTTTTTTATATTGTATATCTGATCATATTAGGAAGTTTAAATGTAGAAAACAAAGAACGGACGTGGCAAAATTTTCTTTTGTTAACCGCACAATAGTAGACTGGAACAGCTTACCTGCGGCAATCTTTCAGGGTGGTCCTCTTAAAATCAATACATTTAAGGAAAGGTTGAGAAGATTAGACTGAAAATGTAATTGGAGGTGCAGTGTAATTATTTAAGTTGTGGCATGTACTTAATTGAATTGATATATAATTAAGTTGATAGGCTATGTAATTATTAAGTTGATATGTAAAATAATTAAGTTGATATGTAATTAATTAAGATGATAAATAATTTAGTTGATATGTAAATAAATTGAGGTGATATGTAATTAATTAAGATAATATGTAATTAATTAATTAAGGTGATATGTAATTATTTAAATTGGTAATAGTTGGGTGAAATAGAAGTACTTATAAGTTAGATTTACTTTTGCTTATCGTAGGCGTTATTATAGAATAGTTTTTAGTTATAGTCCTAGGTTTATTGCATCTACTATTTATAGATTTAAGTTTATTTTATTTTATTTCATGTAATTGTAATTATTGTATATTATATATCACTGCCACAGGGTGTATACCTAATTGTAGTGTTAATAAATAAATAAATACACATACATACATACATACATACATACATACATACATACATACATACATACATACATACATACATACATACATACATACATACATACATACATACATAAGCAGTCGTGGACAGCCGATAAGGGGTGGTCCTCCAGCTTGGGGGTTGGGCGAAGGCTAACAACCCATCACCGTAAAAAAACAGCTTGTTACGAAACCTTACAATAATAATAATAATAAAATAATAATAAAAATAATAATAATAATAATAATAATAATAATAATAATTTTAAATATTTGGCATTACTAACTGAACACTTCTTACTATTGTGAAAAAAGTAATCTTTGTTACATTTACGAGTACATGTAAGTACTGACTGTTTATAGAATGTCAATAGGCCTAGTAGATAAATAATAAATACAGGACTAGTAGTTTAAAAGTCTGCAATTCTACACGCCCTGTGGGTGCAACTAGTGAGGGTGGCCAGTTTGAACTTGACAAGACGTACACAGATCATTCAATTTTCTGGTAGCATGTGTTTGCTTGTCGGTGTACGTTCTCCCACGTGAACTTCTCTGCTCTTCAATTTGGTGCACGCGGGCAATCCCCAGGAGGCGCGAAACTGAGCCAACATGAGACGAAAGAAAGCCAGGGGCTGCAGTGGAGTGGGTAAGTGAGGGGTGGACCTTCATCCCATAGCAGTTACACTTTCCCAAATTGCATTCTCTCTCTAACCCTTGGTCTTCTTTGGAAAAGAAAAAAGTGTGAAACTCTGTTGTCCGTACTCTCTGATGTCCATTCTTCTTCCTACCAACCCCGTCCGTCCAGGAATTGAATTTAATTGTTACGTCTTTTCCCTTCCCTTATCACCCTTGGGCAATTAGATTCAGACGCACAATAGAAAGATGTGCAACGTGAAATGTGTAGTTACTATAGCAACTAATACTAACGTATTTTCATTTTGACGATGTAACCGATTTCACTTAGGCCTATATGTAATATAGACCTACTAGCCCACGGCGTAACTCAAGTGGCAGCGTGTTTACTTGCCGATTCGAAACTACGTTCGGGCGTGGGTTCGATACCCGTTTGGGTGATTCCCTGTTGAGTTTTTTCGAGATTTTCCCAAATGTCAAGTAATCTATGGCGAAACTTCTACCTTATTTCACAAAATACCATCCCGATATCACCAAATCCATCAACTGGTTTGGAATGAATAGGGCCGTCTATTGCTTATCTTACAATGTAGTATTAATATGTTACATTTTATTGATGAATGTTTTCGGCATATTTATGCCATCTTAAAAAGTTGTCTTATACATGCTTAATTTTATGCCACATGGGTTAAATGCAATACATAACTAACAAACAACGAAATCATAATTACACTATTTTAAGGCGAACTTGTGATTACTGTGTCCACAATCAGCTGTTGATTGTACAGGGACATCATTTTATTTTTACTTCAATTTTTATTGTACCTGCGTTTCTAAATGTACTTGACTCCCACCCCTTTCACTAATTTCCTTGCCAACGTCAGTCACACAAACTTACGGCCGCTGTTGCTAGCAGTGAAGTAAACAGTACAGAGTACAGTGTGTTTCAGAAATATGTTGCATTTTCTATAGAAGAAAAAACTTATATTATTGAAGTTTATTTTCGCACAGGTATGGTGTGTAGCATAACTGAATTTATCTGTGTGGACTGAGCACAAGTGAAGATTAGAGTTACCGAAAGTACGGTACCCTATAATAAGGTAAGGTACTTAACAACATTATTTAAACAAGAGTTTTGTTTTACTATTTCTAGGTATGAAGGACGATGATGGAAACTGAAATTACAATGTAACCGAATGTGAACAACAGTTTTTCTTGTTTTTTTTTTTTTTTTTTTTTTCACAGTTTCCTGATTATATCATTACGGAATATTTTCGTAGAAATGTCATTAATCTGGCAGATAAATTTAGAGCAACAGAGTGTACAGAAAGGAAGAAAAGTATAAGATGGTCAACAAAGGTGACAGAAGATGCTGTAGAATATGCTAGAGAAAGGATGCAGCGAGGTCGTAATAAGTCGGTCAAGAAGTTAGCTGTAGAAATTGGGGTTTCTTACGGAAGTGCTCACAAAATTCTCAGGAATAAATTAGGTTAGTAATATGCTGAATAAAGTAGACATTACATAATGTATATAACCGCCAGAACACTTGAGTTTGTGAAAAAAAATTGTTACTATCCTACTGTTTTTTGATAAAATACTGTAAAGTAATGATCAAACTGAAAATCGTAATACTATATTTCCCTGTAACATAAATGGACACACTACTTTTCTCTCCTCCTATAGCTAGTAAAATGATTTGTTTACACATTGCACTAGTAACTCCAAACTCCTGTAATGGAAGGGGGGGGGGGTAACAGTGTTTCCGAGTATAGCCAGGTTAATGTTAAAAATGTTAGTAAAAATAAAGTGATGTCCCTGTAGAATGTCACTTCATAATATGTTAAAAACACAAAACACTCGAATGGAACAGATTAAAACAGATCTATAAAACATTAATGCTATTGTTTAATATTAATGTTTTATAGATCTGTTTTAATCTGTTCCATTCAACTAGTTTAATGTTTTATAGATCTGTTTAAATATTCTCCATTCGACTAGTGTTTTGTGTTTTTAACATATTATGAAGTGACATTGTACAATCAACAGCTGATTGTGGACACAGTAATCACAAGTTCGTCTTAAAATTGTGTACTAATTATGATTTCGTTGTTTGTTAGTTATGTACTGCATTTAACCAATGTGACATAAAATTAAATATGTATAAGACAACTTTTTAAGATCTGAAGATGGCATAAATATGCCGAAAACTTTCATCAATAAAATGTAACATATGAATACTACATTGTAAGGTAAGCAATAGACGGCCCCATTCATTCCAAACCAATTGTATCTCTGCTTATCGGTTAAAACTACCAACAAAATGAAAAATCCATCAACGCTAAATAACCTAGCAGCTGATACAGCAACGTTAAATAACCAACTAAAAATACCAACTAAAATTGTAACATGTTCGCGGTTGCAGAACTCAATTGAAAAATAGGCTGCACTTTTTTATTTTATTCCCAAATAATAATTTTTTGGATTGGAAAGAGATGAGGCTATTCCTAGGAGAAGAAATGTTCAATATATAAGTACTTGGAGGATTTAGTGAAGTACTGTTTTCAGAACATAGGAGGACTGATAGTAGGAGGAAAAAGAATAAAGTGCATGAGATTCGCTGATGATATGGCGTTGTTACCAGAAGAGGAGACGATACTAAGGGACATACTACTGGAGCTAAATGACAGCTGTGTTCAGTATGGGATGAAGATAAATGCAAATAAGACGAAGACCATGGTCATAGGAAGAAAAATAAAGAAGGTAAATTTGCGAATTCTAAATGAGGCAGTAGAGCAAGTGGACAGCTTCAAATACTTGGGATGTACTACAAGCAGTAACATGAGCTGCTGCCAGGAAGTCAAAAGCAGGATAGCAATGCCAAAAGAAGCTTTTAATAGAAAAAATGAGCATCTTCTGCGGACCTCTGGAAAAAGAACTAAGGAAGTGAAGTGCTTTTTGTGGAGTGTGCAACGTATGAGGCAGAAACAAGGACATTAGGATGAAATGAAGAGAAGCGAATAGAAGCATTTGAAAATTGGATGATCCCCGCTTGGGCTGATTACCTGGTTGGGTTTTTCCGAGGTTTTCCCCAACCGTAAGTGATTGCTAGGTAATCTATGGCGAATCCTCAGCCTCATCTCGCCAAATAACATCTCGCTATCACCAATCTCATCGACGCTAAATAACCTCGTAGTTGATAAAGCGTCGTTAAATAACAGAAAAAGAAGAAATGGGGATATGAGGTAGAATGAAGCGTGTGAAATGGACAGAGAAAATAAGAAATTAAGCCGTGTTTGAAAAAATGGGTATAATACAACATGTAAGTTACATGGCTGGGTTTTTTCCCCGAGGTTTTCCCTCAACTAATTGTAAATTATTTAAAAATAGCGTGTAAGAGGGCCTTAGACTAGAAATGTTTAGCTTAAATGTAGTTTTGTTTATAAGTATGCATAAGGGTGTAATTATTTGTCTTATTTGAACTGTTGTATCAGTGAAGCGAGGTGAGTCAGTGAAGTTATGGTTTTACAGTGCAGTGAATAGTTCCGATCAGTGATAATTTATAGCGTCAATGAAATGTGTTCTGTAGTGTCAGTGAAATGTGTCCTAAAGTGTCAGTGAATTACGTCATAGTGCCACTACAGTGAGTGAGATGAGAGTAAAGTGAAAGACTATTGAAACTTATGTAGGGCCTATACATATGTATAGGTTGTATTGTAAAATTAGGTTATTTTATGTTTTATTATTAATTGTAAATTATTGTGTTAAATTGATTGTGTATTCCTATTGTATTGTGTATATAATTGTATTGTGTATTGTAATTTTATTGTGTATTGTTTATATTGTGTATACCACTGCCACCGGGTGCTTGCCCACTTGCAGTGTAAATAAATACATACATACATACATACATACATACATACATACATACATACATACATACATACATACATACATACATACATACATACATACATACATACATACATACATACATACATACATACATACATACATACATACATACATACAAGTAGAGTTGCTGGGTAACTTTTGGTGTTGGATCTCGAACTCATTTCGCTATCACTTATTCACATATCATTATCATCGTAGCCCGGGTTGGGAAAATTTCAGTATACGGATTCCTCATTGACAATTATATCTTAAAATACTAAAAAGAGCAGATTTGTCTGCGTTTGTCAAATGCGCATCATCATGCTTACTAAAAGGCACTTTTCAGTGCCAACGATTTATTTTGTGTGCACAAGGTTGGAATTTTGAAGTAAGAGGGAAAGGAAGGAATCCGTGTTCTGAAAGTTATCTCAGAACAGAAGTGGTAGATAGAGTGAACATCAGGCTGAGGGGCAGGGCATAGTTGCGCCCCACGGTCAGGTAAGATGCAGCAGATAAAAAAGGGTCCCTGTTTTGTGGGCATAGTTGTGCCCCGTTCCCATCAGGTAGAGAAAAGGGCATGGCATAGTTGCGCCCCGATTAAATAGGTAGAGAAAAAGACATTACGGAAACTCGATCCTCCTAATCAACCAACCTTATTGATTTCTTATTCGATTTAATATTTATTAAAATGAACACCATGAAGTTGGCAGTACTTTATTAACTGTTTTTCTACTGTTCATGCAGTGATTATCGATAGCCTACCGTAAAAATGAACATCATGAAGTTGGCAGTATTTTACTAACTGACATATTCAAATGAGTGAGCCGTTGGAATATGGGGTCTTAGCAGTCTTGGCATTTTATTAGTGATTTTCTCACCGTCTGTGGCGTATAGAGAGGTTAATTTAAAATGAATGTTAAGTTTAGTGAAAAGGGTAAAGAGTTAACAATTCACAATGGTTCCAAGTTTCAATTTTCGAAACCTTGTACCGTAGGGTTAAGATATCGGTGTACAAACAAAAAATGCAGTTCATTTATTGTGTGCGATCGATAAAAAAGTGTTATTTTAAATAGCAAAATTGATCATATGCTAGGCCTACCTGATTTCAATGCAGCTACCATTATAATATTTTTAAGTAATTTATTTATTTTGTGTACTATATCCATCGGGACGTAACTATGTCATGTGCATTCTGCTACCTGATTTCTTCGGGGCGCAACTAATGCCATGTCCATTCTACTACCTGATTTCTTCGGGGCGCAACTATGCCATGTCCATTCTGCTACCCGATTTCTTCGGGGCGCAACTAATGCCATGTCCATTCTACTACCCGATTTCTTCCGGGCGGAACTATGCCATGTCCATTCTGCTACCTGATTTCTTCGGGGCGCAACTATGCCATGTCCATTCTGCTACCTGATTTCTTCGGGGCACAACTATGCCATGTTCATTCTGCTACCTGATTTCTTCGGGGTGCAACTATGCCATATTCATTCTGCTACCTGATTTCTTCGGGGCACAACTATGCCATGTCCATTCTGCTACCTGATTTCTTCAGGGCACAACTATGCCATGTTCATTCTGCTACCTGATTTCTTCGGGGTGCAACTATGCCATATTCATTCCGCTACCTGATTTCTTCGGGGCACAACTATGCCATGTTCATTCTGCTACCTGATTTCTTCGGGGTGCAACTATGCCATATTCATTCTGCTACCTGATTTCTTCGGGGCACAACTATGCCATGTCCATTCTGCTACCTGATTTCTTCGGGGCACAACTATGCCATGTTCATTCTGCTACCTGATTTCTTCGGGGTGCAACTATGCCATATTCATTCTGCTACCTGATTTCTTCGGGGCACAACTATGCCATGTTCATTCTGCTACCTGATTTCTTCGGGGTGCAACTATGCCATATTCATTCTGCTACCTGATTTCTTCGGGGCGCAACTATCCCATGTTCATTCTGCTACCTGATTTCTTCGGGGCGCAACTATGGCATGTCCATTCTGCTACCTGATTTCTTCGGGGCGCAACTATGCCATACCGAGGCTGAGGTGTAAGTCTTCGGGGTCCCTCCTTCGTAAAAGGAAAACAAAAGTGTCACCGTGTAGAACTCGAAAAAGGGCACTTTGAAATATTTTCAGAGGCCACCAAGCCTCTAGTCACGCCACTGTGTTCAGTATTATATTGGGGGCTTCATTTTTTGTTAATTAAGAGAAAATTTCGATCTAATTTAATAGAGACTGTTTGATCAATAATGCAATTTAATGAGTGTTAAAGAGCACTAAAAGATCAGACCGCTAATGCTTAACAAGTATGAAATAAACGAGGTCCCACATTGTATCGGCTGTAATGGAACGATATTGGGGCGCAGATACGAAACAACAGAGCTGAATGGACTTGGATTTACGGGGCAGGCAGGTAATATACAATCGATATCGCAGAGCTAGTCAGTGTTTCTTTGTGCTTGTTTTACATTTTATTCCATCCCAGAGGTGTAGCAATCAGCAAGTCGTTTATGTTGACGACTTCCAGGGGAGCTCGGAAGCGATAGGCTAGGAGGTTACGAGTGTGCTATATACACGCTGTTAAAAGTGACAAAAACTAAACTAGAAGCAGCGCCAAAACTGCCACCACTTCCACCGCCAAAAAATGACATTAAATAAAGATGGGTATCTCGCTTCAACTGTCTCTAGGGACGAATATCCCCGCGCGCAGGCAAGCGCTGTCTCTGTAGCAACCGACCACAAAAACATTTCCAGCCATTGTTAGATAGAACAAGCATGGCTACAAAATAACGCGGCGAAAATGATGAGGGTCTGATGATGATGATGCCGGCTATAGAGTGATAAAATATTACATCTAACTCAAAAACCCCCCTCTCCGGCGCAGAGAGATAGCGCCGACTACAATACGCCGATACAGCACACAATAATGGTAACTGTCCCGGTATCAGACGATATATCCTTCCGAGTTATATGAAAACGCGGTCAAAATACGGTGATACTGTTATAGTCATTATCACCAGCGCAGTTTATAAATGCGTCCAAGGAAAAGGGGAGGGCGTCGTGCTACGAGAGCCAACTAGCTAATGGTCGGCTCCTATGTCATATTAATTAACTGATAACTTTTATGGCCTCCTAAACAATAGAGATAAAACCACTCTAGGTGGCTTAATTGGAGATGGGTATTATTCTCATTATTATCGTCACAGAGAAACAAGAGAATGAAAGCAAACATATATACATGCACAGCCAAACATTTTGCGAAACATGGCGACAAAAGCTGCGGGAATCTAAATGGAACCGCACTGCAGCGGGTGGTAAAATATGTAACTAAAAAAAGGCGCGTTTTAAAGTTGGACGTGTTAATGCTGCCGCGTATTCAGGAGCAGATAAAGATGCCCAAAATTATACATTGCAACATTAGTCCCTTGCATTGCACAAAAGTTCTGGTAGTAATGTGGACTGTAATTGGTCTTTTAATCAATTTTTGAAAGAGCGTTAAAATACCAACAGTGGATCTCGAGAGCCATATATAGTGGCTGCCGAGATTAAGAGGTGCTGAAATACTAAATCATCAGCATTTTAACCAGGCTTTTATTCCATTCAACGTATTCTCGGAGAAGAGAGGTTCATTCCACTAAGCGCGCTCGACAGGAAATTCTGTCATTATCGCAAGCTGACATCACTAACCGTGTCAACTTTAATGTGTAACGTTTTCTGAAAATCGATTAGGCTATGTTAAGATTATTTTTTACATTACTTATTTTTATTTTAGTAATTTGTCATGAGTAGAGTTGCATGATTTTCATTAGCATAAATACATAAATGAAGAGTGTGATTCGAGAACTCGCTCAGTCCATTTCGTCATTATTATTATTATTATTATTATTATTATTATTATTATTATTATTATTATTATTATTATTAAATTTATACATATCGTCGCTGGATTTTATGAAACCTCCAATGTGACTTTACTGAAAATAATTTTATGTTCGACCTTGACGAAATGTAGTAATTATACACCTGGTAGCAGTCCTTTAATGCATGTCATTAAAGTACACCTACTCATTAAAGTACAGGTGTTCAGCCAATGACAAGTCAGCTTTGTACTGTTATAAAACCGCAAGTATCGATTATTCTCGGATATGCAATCGAAAGAGAATTAGCGAAAAGTCACGGAGGCTGGAAATCCAATACTGTCGTAGAAGGTTGTGTTCTGTCCCTATAATAATAAGCGTTAGTTGTAAATAATATTCAAATAAATTCAATTTGTCATCTCGTTTTTCAATGTCGAATTCAATAATCAAGGTTATATCAAGTTTAACGGGATTACACCAAGGTCAATTACATTACTGTTCCTCGGAAAAAATCAATACTTTCGCGTCTGCGCACATCTCACAATTCACGACCTAGACAAGGTCACTTCCGATCTTGTCAGATACGAATAAAATGTATACATCTGAATAATTTCAAGTTAGAAATATGGTCGAGCATAAAAAGTCGTATGAAACTCGCATATAATGGTAATTAAGACGCTCGTATGAAAATTAAGAAACTCGCTTGCGCTCGTTTCATAAACATCCATACTCGCTTCTTAATTACTATCATTATAGGCTCGTTGCATAATGTACTATTTCAGGAGGAAGAAAAATTAATTAAAAATAAATAGACCTACACTGATTTTCAATGATGTAATTTATGTTCATCATATTCACCAACGTTTTCTACCGAATTACTTCATTTTCTTATGTAGGCTTATTGATTTTAATTAATTTTTTGCACAATCATGCTCTTTTGCATAATTACCATTATTGTTGCATGCTATGTAACTTGAAAATACAACACATTCAATGGTTACTATGAAAACCCTTAAAATAACAACGCAGTAAGTAAATTCTCTACAAACTTGAGATACAGTCACTTGTAAATTAAAAAGAACAAGCTATAACTTTATTTATTAACATTAAAATTGAACGTGAAGTTTGAACAACTATTAAATTTTATGGGATAAAGACTGTCATTCCTTGTCTATGCGGATGACGTTAATATGTTAGGAGAAAATCCACAAACGATTAGGGAAAACGCGGAAATTCTAGTTGAAGCAAGTAAAGCGATAGGGTTGGAAGTAATTGTACGAAATGGAAATATAAAAATTGGAGATTTATCCTTCGAAGAGGTGGAAAAATTCAAATATCTTGGAGCAACAGTAACAAATATAAATGACATTCGGGAGGAAATTAAACGCAGACTAAATATGGGAAATGCCTGTTATTATTCGGTTGAGAAGCTTTTGTCATCTAGTCTTCTGTCAAAAAGTCTGAAAGTTAGAATTTATAAAACAGTTATATTACCGGTTGTTCTGTATGATTGTGAAACTTGGACTCTCACTTTGAGAGAAGAACAGAGATTAAGGGTGTTTGAGAATAAGGTACTTAGAAAAATATTTTGGGCTAAGAGGGATGAAGTTACAGGAGAATGGAGAAAGTTACACAACGCAGAGCTGCACGCATTTTATACTTCACCTGACATAATCAGGAACATAAAATTCAGTCGTTTGAGATGGGCAGGACATGTAGCACGTATGGGCGAATCCAGAAATGCATATAGAGTGTCAGTTGGGAGGCCGGAGGGGAAAAAGGCCTTTGGGGAGGCTGAGACGTAGATGGGAAGATAATATTAAAATGGATTTGAGGGAGGTGGGATATGATGGTAGAGACTGGATTAATCTTGCTCAGGATAGGGACCAATGGCGGGCTTATGTGAGGGCGGCAATGAACCTCCGGGTTCCTTAAAAGCCAATAAGTAAGTAAGTAAAGACTGTCATTCTCTTTATTTACAGAAAAAGATTCAGACACTTCTATTTCGTATATATTGCAATAGCTTTTTATTTGAAAAATGCATACACATAAAAAGCAAATTATACATTGCCAATAACCACCGCCTGCTTGAACGCATCTGATTGCTGCTTATACTGCGATCTCAGAAGACTATTCTAACGATGCTTTCGCTGAAATGGTAGGTGGCAGCACCAAGTATAGGCCTAATATGTTCATCAATGAGTAGTAAGAATAAAACTTCAGTACTTTCTCAAGGTTTGTACTTATGAGTATGAGCACTTCTTGTGACTATACTCGTATACTCGTAACGAGTACGACTTGCTCATTTTAGTAAGAATAAAAACATTCTTCTTAACGCGAATATGATACTAATCTCAACTGCCTCGTATATACTCATGTTTATATAGCACCGTGATGCTCAATTTTTTTTTTCATAGACTTTCACATGCTATTGGCATGCTGTGATGGTTTGTGTTGCAATTTTTGTAAATTTTGATAATGGATAAATAAATAATTACATAAATACATAAATGAATAAATAAATACATACATACGTAAATAAATAAGTGAATAAATAAATAAGTAAATAAGTAAATAAATACATACATAAATACATAAATGAATAAATAAATAAATAAATAAATAAACAAATAAATAAATAAATAAGTAAGTAAATAATTAAGTAAATAAATAATTAAATACAGTAAATATATAAATAAATAAATAAATAAATAAATGAATAAATGAATAAATGAATAAATAAACAAATAAATAAATAAGTAAATAAGTAAATAAATACAGTAAATAAATAAATACATAAATGAATAAATGAATAAATAAATAAATAAGTAAATACATAAATAAATACAGTAAATAAATACATAAATACAGTAAATAAATAAATACATAAATGAATAAATGAATAAATAAATAAATAAGTAAATAAATAAATACAGTAAATAAATAAATAAAATAAATAAATAAATAAATAAACAAATAAATAAATAAATAAATTTTACTTGAGGCAAGTAAAGAGATAGGTTTGGAAGTAAATCACGAAAAAACAAAGTATATGATTATGTCTCGTGACATAGTACGAAATGGAAATATAAAATTGGAAATTTATCCTTTGAAGAGGTATAAAAATTAAAATACCCTAGAGCAACAGGAACAAATATGAATGAAACTCGGGAGGAAATTAAACGCAGAATAAATATGGGAAATGCGTGTTGTTATTCGGTTGAAAAACTTTTGTCATCCAGTCTGCTCTGGGAAAATCTGAAGATTAAAATTTATGAAACAGTTATAGGCTACTACCGGCTGTTCTTTATGGTTATGAAACTTGGATTCTCACAGCAAGAGAAAAAGAAGTTAAACGTGTTTGAGAATAAGGTGCTTAGGAAAATATTTGGGGCTAAGAGGGATGAAGTTACGGAAAAATGGAGAAAGTTACACAAACAGAACTGTACGCATTGTATTCTTCACCTGACATAATTAGGAACATTAAATCCAGACGTTTGAGATGGGCAGGTCATGTAGCACGTATGAGCGAACACAGAAATTCATATAGAGTGTTAGTTGGGAGGCCGGAATGAAAAATACTTTTTGAGAGGCCGAGACGTAGATGGGAGATTAATATTAAAATGGATTTGAGAGAGATAGGATATGATGGTAGACATTGAATTAATATTGCTAAGGATAGGGACCGATGGCGGGCTTATGTGAGGGCGGTAATGAACCTCCGGGTTTCTTAAAAGTAACTTGTAAATTAATAAGTATATACAGTAGAACTTGGTTATAGCGACCTCATTTTGTGTGACACCTCGACTATAACGTCAAATATTCTTTGGTTCCAATTCCCATAAGACATATGCTTTTCTACCTTGCTTAATACGACAAACGTATATGCGTCCACCTCGCATATAACGTCATTTTCAACCTCAGTTTGGAATAAAATTATCTAAGAAACAAAATATTTTGCTGAAATCTGGCAAATCCTTTACTGTTCCCTTCTATCATAGACCAGGCAGATTCCCCATCCCATTGTAACGTGCCCGAATTCATGCGGTATTAATGGTAGCCTACCTGCATGCAGTCAGTTTCGACAGGAAGTTTTCACTAGGTGCACGCATTTTAACGCAATAGGGCCACTAAAAGAAGTGAGTGACACTTTAGAAGCCATTAGAATTGTGAACATTTCTATGAAGCTAGAGGAGGGAGTATGAAGCTAGGAGAAGGAGCAGTGAAATTGCAACTGAAATAATGAACATAGAATTTAATTTAGAAAGTGTATATTGGGCAAGTAGGAGACAACAGAGTAAAATGACTGATTACTTCACTCCTCAGTAAATAAGTTTGGTGAGTAATGAACAAATTGTTTTAATACAGAATACTGTATTTATAATTGTACATGTATTTTATTGTGTTCATGGTATGCTTAAAAGTGAATCATAAATCTAAAATAGACCTAATTATGTTTATTATTTTTCATTTTCCACCTCACTAGATTGATAATGTGAATCTCGGTTACTACGACACTCGTTTATAACAACATAATTTTCAAGGTCCCTTGGATGTCGTTATAACCAAGTTCTACTGTAAGTAGGTAAGTCGGTAAGTAGACCTAAGTAGGTACATTATGATGATAAACGATTTAAATAATTTTAGTTTTGTCCTTTAAATGCACAGAAATTTGATCCGAACAAATATACATTTTCGTTCTGCAAAGAAATTTTACAATGTTACATTTGTTCAGATCAAATTTCTGCACATTTAAAGGACAAAACTAATTTTTTTTCAATCATTTATTATCATAATACACGGCTCTTTTGGGAAAAACGTAATACGGCGAACGCTAAGCTCCGCCCACGATCCCTTTCCACTTTTCCCCGACAAGCTCACCACACACTCTACGTGATAGGCTAGTGTTGTGTCGAATGCACATTTCATGTGGGTGGGGATAACTTCCCCTACTGGCGTTCGCCGTATTACGTTTTCGCCGCTCTTTTAAATTGACTGAGCATATTGATAATTCAATCAATGGCTTTTACAAAACACGGTATGAAATAGGCTATTTAATATGAAACAATTTTTATCTCGAAAAGGAAGCAAATACGAGCAAAATTGTATTAAACTTTTTTGTTTCAAATAGCCTATCGCAAAGAACAACTCCTTGAAATTTATGATATTGCTTACGGTTCACTCTAATAATTTTGCAGATTTTAAATTTACATGAATGTTGTTGTTGTTTTCTAATGCCAGGCGTTTGACAATAAAGTCATTTGACCTCTTGCACTCCAATATTTTTCAAAGATATTATCATGACCAGCCACTGAAGCACAGATTTTGAGGTGTTCCGAATCCATTTCTTGGTTTGAATTGCACAATGGGCAGTTAGGTGACAGATATATTCCAATTCTATGCAGGTGTTTGGCCAAACAATCATGGCCTGTTGCCAATCTAAATGCAGCTACAGACGATTTTCGTGGTAAATCGGGAATTAACTGTGGATTATGATGCAGATAGTTCCATTTTTTCCCTTGGGATTAAGTTATCAAATTTTGTTTGTTGAAGTCTAAGTATGTAGATTTAATAAATCTCTTCAAAGAGTAATACGTAGTTTTAGTAACAGGTCTGTAAGTAGCAGTGCTGCCCTTCTTTGCTAAAGCAGCCGCATTCTCGTTTCCCAGGATTCCACAATGGGATGGTATCCATTGGAATACAATTCTTTTATTGAGTGATAATAATTGAGAGAGCATTTTAGTTATTTCTGCTGTTTGAGATGAAAATTTACATGAATGTATGTGTAGCTTTTATAATAAAAGCCTTTGTAAAGAGTTCTACATTGTTATTTCTTATGGTCATTTATCAGTAAAGATGTATCTTGCTTCTATTAATAACGAAGGATAGGCCTATGTCTACGATACTATAGAAACATAATTTTTCGTAGGACTAACGAAAGCTTTGTACGTGCAAAACTGATGATTGAAAATTGTGTACAATCTAGTCGCAGGCCTTTTGTCTTAGCAAGCGATACACATGTGGCAACGTGAACTCAGTGTGTGATGCCATTTAGCTCTAATTACAAGTGAGTCGTTTTGAAGCCGTTCTTTGAAGCACATAAAACGAAAAGGGGGAGGGGGGAATGCAGGGCGTATATATTGAACTTCCAGCAAAGCAATTATATCAATAAACCGTGAGTAAATGAACCTGAGCACACGGCCAGACTGATGCCGACAAAAATTATACATGAAAAATGTAGAAGTTTCACTCGCTAATTTACGTTCGTTTTATAAATGTTGCAATTTAATTAAGCTACAATTAATGTGAAGTATGAGGGACTACCGATAACTCATACCCCGTAGAAGTGAGATGTGTTCCTGTCATTGTAGAAGACATTTAAATTGAGAAAAAATTAAAAATATTAAACGTAAAGTACAAAATCAGGGACTGGATATCTGACGTAGGCTGCACAACACGAAAATTTCAAGCCAACATGAAAAACACAAAAATTCGATTGTCTTCCGTAAATGGGGTCGTCATTTTTTGGCAAATGGAGTTTTGTTCCCCATGTGAATACTTACTTATTTACTTACTGGATTTTAAGGAACCCGGAGGTTCATTGCCGCCCTCACATAAGCCCGCCATTGGTCCCTATCCTGAGCAAGATTAATCCAGTCTCTATCACCATATCCTACCTCCCTCAAATCCATTTTAATATTATCCTCCCATCTACGTCTCGGCCTCCCCAAAGGTCTTTTTCCCTCCGACCTCGCAACTAACACTCTATATACATTTCTGGATGCGCCCATACTTGCTACATACTCTGCCCATCTCAAACGTCTGGATTTAATGTTCCTAATTATGTCAGGTGAAGAATACAATGCGTTTCTCCATTCTCCTATAACTTCATCCCTCTTAGCCCCAAATATTTTCCTAAGAACCTTATTCTCAAACACCCTTAATCTCTGTTCCTCTCTCAAAGTGAGAGTCCAAGTTTCACAACCATATAGAACAGCCGGTAATAAAATTGTTTTATAAATTCCAACTTTCAGATTTTTTGATAGACTAGCTTCTCAACTGAATAATAACACGCATTTCCCATATTTATTGTGCGTTTAATTTCCTCCCGAGTGCCATTTATACTTTTTACTGTTGCTCCAAGATATTTTAATTTTTCCACCTCTTCGAAGGATAAATCTCCAATTTTTATGTTTGCATTTCGTACAATATTCTGGTCACGAGACATAATCATATACTTTGTCTTTTCGGGATTTACTTCCAAACCTATATCTTTACTTGCTTCAAGTGAAATTCCAGTGTTTTCCCTGATCGTTCGTGAATTTTATCCTAACATATTCACGTCATCCGCATAGACAAGAAGCTGATGTAACCCGTTGAATTTCAAACCCTCTGTGTTATCCTGAACTTTCCTAATGGCATATTGTACAGCGAAGTTAGAAAGTAAAGGTGATAGTGCATCTCCTTGCTTTAGTCCGCAGTGAATTGGAAAACCATCCTACGTGAATAGGCTACACAAGGTAAATTCTACAAGTGTGTAAGAAGAGTTAAATCGTACCGCAACAGAGAGGTGCAAACAGCTGGCTGTTATAAGTTACACTGTTTCCTATCCCAGGGGACAGACTTCTACGAAACAAGGATACAAAAGTTGATACCACGGTATGTCAAATGTCTCAATTCCGGTGGGGAATATGTTGAAAAATAGCTAAACAATTACTGAATGTGTTCCAATAAATGTTTCCATGAAACTGTGTTTTCTTTCTGTAAATGACCCCAGGCAAACTTCCTTTCTGGACAGCCCTCGTAATTGCGCTCGAGTGGCCGAAATTTGAATAAGCACTTTTTTGACATTATTAGGCCTATTGCATTGCTTGAACGAAGCGAGCAATCGCTTGCAGGAGGGCATAATTTCTATCTGAACTCTACTCCAGTGTTCCGCAACCCTTTTTTACTCACGGCACACCCTAGATAGGCCTAGACTCAACACGGCACACCAAAATGTTAATCCCCTCAAAAATATATGTGGCGCTCTTAATATAATTACGTAATGCAATCAAATTTACTATTATTATTATTATTATTATTATTATTATTATTATTATTATTATTATTATTATTACTACTACTACTATTATTATTATTATTATTATTATTATTATTATTATTATTATTATTATTATTATTATTACTATTGTCAAATAGAAATCGACTCTTGCATTATTTTATTAACAACTAGCCGTACCCGTGCGCTCCGCTGCACCCGTTAGAAATAAATATAAAGTAATTACATAATTAAAATAGGACATTTGATCCAGGGAACATTCGTGTTTGATAGAAGGATAAATCGTTTAATATGTTACTTAATTTAAATTGCATTTAAATAATTAAAATGCGATCATTTTGGTCCAGAGAGCAATCATTTGGTGCAATGACAATTACTTTGACATGTTTCTTAATTGTTATTACATGCAACCATAGTTTAATGAAGATTGACATATCATTTAGTTTTAATGTGTATACTTTATATTACTTGCTATATGTTTCAGAAGTTACTGTAATAACATTGTATAATTATGTCCATCTAGAGAAACTACACTTTCCAATGGTGAAATAATAATTAAACAATTAATTAGCTTCCGATATTACTTCATACAAACAGAGAAACATTCTCTTAGGCTATGTTTAATAGCTTTCGATTGTTGTTGTCCAAGGCCCCTTATAGACGAAGTCATTTGTTTTTTTTTTTCAGTACAGCGCCTTAGATGGCGTTGTAATTGTAATTTTGAAACTCATTTTTCTCATTAAATATCAGTCCTATCAAAATTTTGTATAGAATAAAACTTATCGGAAATTATTTTTAAAGAAACTTTTGTTATGTAATATTTTTCATGAAAATCAATAATAAGCGAGATATTTCGATTTATTTAATTCAGGCCCCCTTAAACTCCCCCCCCCCTTTTAAATAAAGTATTTTGAATGCCATATAGCCTAAAATCTAAGTTACAACGAACTTAATTGATAGTCCAATTTTCATATAAATCGGTTCAGCCATTATCACGTGAAAAGGTAACAAACATCCAGACAGACAGACATACAAACAAAAATTTCAAGAAAGCGATTTTCGGTTTCAGGATGTTTAATTATAGCCTACATGTTAACACCAATTATTTTTGGAAAATCGAAAATTACCAGAAAAATGTTGGCTACAGATTTATTATTAGTATAGATTTATGAACTTTAATTCACTGTAGAAAGTTAGCCTACATTTCTATTACTAATATTAAAATAAATATCTCTACTCACACTTTCAATATGATACTTGGACCTGCTTAGCTGCACACAGGTGGCTGATCCACGGCGGAATTGTTGACAGTGCAAGCCTAATTTCTTCATCGATGGATTTGAGTCTCTCCCTCTTTAATGTTTTAATTTCAGTTAACGCCGAGAAGCCCAGTTCACACAAATATGTAGTTGAAAATAACAATAACGTATTAACTTTTACTACTTCGTGCATCACAATTTTCAGAGAAGATGGCAAAGACTTAGCAACAATAGCTTCGCGGTGAATGAGACAATGGTCGCTCCGTATGTCAGGATAATTCACGTACTTTAGCCCCGAAACCTTTCATAGAAACGGTTCCATCTGTAAAACGCTAACTCAATTCTCCCATGCTAATTCATTACGGATCACATATTCATTAGTTGTACGAAATATTTCTTCACCGGTTGCTCGCTCGGGCACTTCTCTGCACAAAAAAATGCAATTACATCCCCATGAATGTACCGAATGTAGAAAAGAAGTTGAGCGTGACCGCTAATATCGGTGGACTCGTCGGTCTGAAGTGAGAACTTCTGACTGAACTTTATTTTATCCTTCATAATGTCTTGGATGTCACTGGCCATGTCACCAACTGGGCGGCTAATTGTGTCAGCAGAGAGAGGAATTTAATTTTAATTAATTTTATTAATTCTTACAATAATAGGTAAAAGTTCGCGACACGCCTTTCACTCTGTGGAGGCACACCAGTGTGCCGCGGAACACCGGTTGCGGAACACTGCTCTACTCTACCTTCTACCACGAGCATCTTACCCCTTAGCGGACTCGAGCTGATGCTGCCCGCAATACACTCCGGCATATAATCTTTTCGCTGTAAGAAAAATCCTAATGTAAACAATAACACGTGACTGAAGTGAGGCTTCATTGGCCGCTGTTTGGCACCATAGATTCTCAGTACGTGTTCCCGCCTACTGTTGTACATTCTGTTTCATGTTAAACATTTCCCGTTACTCGTCAAGTAGGCCTAACCTCACTACTATGCATTCGTTTGCTTAGGAAACATTTACTTTATAATTACTGTAATTAAATTATTTTTAAGTCTTATATCTTCACAATGGACAGTTGAGGATACAGAAGCCATACTTCAGTATCACGTGCTTACGTTAAGAACTGTGAGCTCAAGTACACCAGCTTGTTACAAGAACAGACTACCTCGATATTACTGCTCGTATTCATCCGCGTTCATAGTACAGGGTACGTCAGAAAGAACGGATGGATTTCACATGGCAAGAAAATTGTAAAGATTCATCAAATCAAAAATTTATTGTTATCAACATATTCACCAATACATGCAGTTTATTTATGTAAAACAACATTATCCATATGATGTCCTTGGCTTTCAATACAGGCATCGAGGCGTTTTCTGATGTTCGCCATCACTTTCACAGTCATAGCTGGTGCAATTGCCGCGATTTCTTCACGAATCGCTGTCTTCAGTTCGTCCAGTGTATGTGATCGATGTTTACAAACTTACGCCTTCAAATGGTCCCAAAGAAAGAAGTCGCAGGGCGCGAGATCTTTACCGTAGCCTCGGACAATCTCAGTGCAATAGAATTTCGTCCAGGTGATTTCTTCTTTAATGTTGAACCTGTGATACGAAATGAAGCCACCCACCGCAAAATTGTATTCCGAGTTGGAATCCTAGCGTGACGTCCGATATCGAAATGAGTCCTGAGTGGCGATCACAGACTCTTCATTTTTCAAAATGTCTCTACGATGAAAGCACGTTATACACCAGACCAACGCCATGTTCTAAACTGAAACTGCATTCTATGGCTGACCCAACAGTCGTGGTCCCCCTCACTATATCTCTCTCCTCGTTGCGTATCGATAGTTTGAAATCCATCCGTTCTTTCTGACGCACTCTTTACATAAAAAAAAAAGGTAAAGGTATCCCCGTAACATGCCATGAAGGCACTTGGGGGGCATGGAGGTAGAGCCCCATGCTTTCCATGACCTCGGCACTAGAATGAGGTGGTGTGGTCTGCACCACGCTCTGACCGCCTTTTTACCCCCGGGAAAGACCCGGTACTCAATTTTATAGGAGGCTGAGTGAACCTCGGGGCCGTTCTGAAAGTTTGGCAACGAGAAAAAATCCTGTCACCACCTGGGATCGAACCCCGGACCTTCCAGTCCGTAGCCAGTTGCTCTACCAACTGAGCTACCCGGCCGCCATCCTTTACATAATAAAATATAAAAGTAGCTTTTCTTTTACATATCGTTTTACATATGAGTGAAGTTAAATGTTTCATCGTATTTAACAACTAGAATTCAATTTTTTATTTCCAAATAATACAAGATTGTGGTTTCCAAATACAAACTATATTTTCCTGCGTCATGTGAGTGTTTGGAGTGGAAGCCAATCACGGGTATAACCCGTCTGAAGAATCATTGCAGACGCAGGTAGAGTAAGCTTGGACATAAACATGCCATCGATGCAGCATTACGTCATCCTGTTCTGACGTACTATGCACAGCGCTGCAGTAAAGAAATGCCTCAGTTCAGTTCGTTCAGTCTGCTAGTCGGTATCGGAAGTGTGTGTGTACACAAGAGCGAATGGAAACTCCGCCGAGACCCTCGTCACGCGAAGTCTTACTCTCGCAAAGCAGAAAGATTATATACAATGTGCTAAAATTTTGTAAAGAAGAGAAAAAGGAAGGTCTCATCATTCCATTAACGAACGCTGTGAAAAGAATAGCAACGGCGGTGGGGAAGAGTGAAAAAACAAAACATACTATAGCTAACGAGGGTCAAGAAGCAAAGCGCATCGGAGAACAATTTTCAACTTCTGGTAAAAGTCGCCAACATTCAAAGAAAATTGTACTTGATGATTTTGAAAAATGTGTCATCCGCAGACTTTTTTTGGAGTTTTATGAGAAGAGAAAAGAAATTCCGACCCTACGCAAGCTTCTGATTGCTGTTAAGGAAAAGATACAGTTTAATGACGGAAAATATATATTCTGGAGGCTGTCAGTTTTGAAACAAATGACCGCACAATCAATAAGCCAAATCAGGAAAGAAGTCAGGATAAAATGCTGCCGATCTGTTAAACATATCGAGGACGAATATGGGCGTCGTGACGCGTTAATGGAAGAGGAAGTAGAAAGGATAGTAATAAACATAGGCATTGTGAGTAGTGATGAAGACTGTATGAAGATGAGATGGATTATGATAGGCCAGATAGCAGTACAGATACAACAGACGAAGACAGTTCAACTGATAGTCGAGATGAAATCGAGACCTCTGCCTCGGGCATACAGCTACTTCTGGAATAAGGTACGTGTATATACCGTACATGACAGAAAAAGTAAATTCAACTATGATATAGGTAATTGTATTTGATTATGTTCATAACAGCTGTTGATGTTTTTATTGTCAGGCTGCACCAACATTTCTGCAGCTGATTCGCCACGCATCGAGACTGAGCGGATCGCATTCGCAACACACGAGCGCCCTCATCTGAAAACTGCAATGTTTCGTCAGACGGGTTATATGACATCAACATGCTTATGTTTACATTAGGATTTTTCTTACAGCGAAAACAGTATAGATAGAATCCGTCCCTATATGCGTGAAGTTACTCCACACACTCCCAGGACGGACCATAGAGCCTTCCTCAATTTTAAAACCACGAGTCGCGATTGGTAAAGAAAATGAAATCTACTGACATACTCAAGGGGAAAGGATTGCCTGAGCGGTAGCCCACGAAACATACAGTACTACAGTATATAACTTCTTCAGTCGCAGCTCCAAGCAGCAACTTGTTCGTCTATCGCCAGCGCCATCTGCCAGTGATGATACTCGAACCTCAGACTTCAGACGTCAACGTTCATGATTGTTTGGATGCTTACTTTGCTGTTAACTGTTGTGATTCTGCAAGGTACGAAGTGAGGAACACTGCATCCCCAAATTGAAGCGCAACTAAATTCGAGGGCAAGGACGATCTTCATAACCCCACCTGAAGCGAGTTGCAGTCGATACATAAACAAGAGTGACGTAAGCCATTCCTGCGTTGAGGCTGGAGCATGGAACCTGCCGGTGGCCAATTTAGAGCGATTCCCTGTCGGTCGGTTGGTTCCCCCCCCCCTCCGTGACGCAGAAGCAAGAGCGCCCCCTTCCCTTCCGCTTTACCATAACGACTCGGTCGGAACTGGCGACTAAGAGTCACGTGAGCACGAGCTCATCTTGTTGCTTTGCTTTTTGCTGAACCAGTGAGCTTTCGTTCCGTTGTCATGGAAACCATCTCGTTAGATTTTAGGACTGTCCTCCCATACAGACGGACAAACATACATGGACAAAGGCAGGTGGAATGGCGTCGAAAGTGAGTCCCTGCCTGGCTTGAGCTCAGTGTTTATGGTGCCCAGCGGACTTGGACAGGTTATTGAATTACGTTCAATAGCGGAGGCCCAGCGATTACCTTCAGCCGAGAACTTACGGCGTTGTGTGCACCGAGTATGACGGGTAAGGAGTTAGCTCCTCGAGGAGATAATGCACTGAACAGAAAATAAACTAGTCACAAAATAAATTTGTAAATAAAATGACATACAGAAGAACGAGAAAGGAGAGGAGGAGGCGAAGGCAAGGATGAGATAAAGAAAAGGAAAGGAGGAGGTAAGGAAGAGAGTGATGGTGGGAGGAGAAAGAAAAGAGAGACGTGAGGAGGATGAGGAGGTAAAGAAGACGGAGTAAAGTGAGGAGATAAATAAAATAAAGATAAGAGAAAAGTAGGTGAAATTTAAATTTTGGTTTATTTAACGACGCTCGCAACTGCAGAGGTTATATCAGCGTGGCCAGTGTGCAGGAATTTTGTCCCGAAGGAGTTCTTTTACATGCCAGTAAATCTACTGACATGAGCCTGTCGCATTTAAACACAGACTAAATGCCATCAAAAAAAAAATGTTATGTTTTATTTAACGACGCTCGCAACTGCAGAGGTTATATCAGCGTGGCCAGTGTGCAGGAATTTTGTCCCGAAGGAGTTCTTTTACATGCCAGTAAATCTACTGACATGAGCCTGTCGCATTTAAACACACTTAGACTAAATGCCATCAAAAAAAAATGTTATGTTTTATTTAACGACGCTCGCAACTGCAGAGGTTATATCAGCGTCGCCGGATGTGCCGGAATTTTGTCCTGCAGGAGTTCTTTTACATGCCAGTAAATCTACTGACATGAGCCTGTCGCATTTAGGCACACTTAAATGCCATCAACCTGGGCCGGGATCGAACCTGCAACCTGCATAGAAGGCCAGCGCTATACCAACTACGCTACCGAGGACGACGAAGAATAGGTGAATAATAATAATAATAATAATAATAATAATAATAATAATAATAATAATAATATTAATAATAATAATATTAATAATAATAATAACAACAATCCGTGGCGCTACACCCCGTGAAGGGCCCAGACCGACCAGCCGGCTACTGGCCTCACGCCCACATGCCGAAGCAGAGGTGGAAAATCATCCAACCAGAATGGAGGTATCGTGTGGTTAGCACGATGATCTCCACAGCCGTTATAGCTGGCTTTCGCAACCAGATTTCGCTACATATCGTAGCTTCCCAAGCGCATCACGATGCTGGGTGGCCAGGGGTCCCATACACTGGCCGAAATTTTATGAGAAAATTTATTCCTCATGAGGACTCGAACCAGCGCGCATTCCGTAACGCGAGTCCTAGGCAGGATATCTTAGACCACGACGCCACGGCGCGGGACAGCAGTGAATAAGAGAGGGAAAAATGAGGTAGAGACAAAGAAGGGAGAGGGAAGGAAGGACTAGGTAAAGAACCGAGGGAAAAGTGATGGTGGTAAAGAAATCAAAAAGAAGGAAGAAAGGAAGACGGAGATGAAGGTGAGAAGGAAGAGGGAGGGGTGAGCAAGACAAAGGGAAAAAGGAGGAGAAGGAAGTAAAGAACGGAGGAAGAAATGATAATGGTAAAGAAATCAAAGAGAAGGGAGGGGAATGTAAAGAACAGGGGCAAAAATAAAAGGTAAAGCAAACAGAAAAAGGAGGGTGGAGGAGACAAAGAGCGGAGAGAAAAGTTAGGGGGTAAATAAAACAAAGATAAGGGATGAGGAGGTGAATAAGAAGGGGAAAAGTGAGGAGGTAAAAATGCAAAAAGAAAGGAGAAGGAGGTATTGAACAGAGGGAATAGTGAGGCGGAGAAAACAAAAAATAAGGGAAAGAGAAGTGGAGAAGGAGGATGAGAAAGAGGAGGAGAAAGAGGAGGAGAAGTAGGTTGTTTTACGACGCTGTATCAACATCTTAGGTTATTTAGCGTCTGAATGATATGGAGGTGATAATGCCAGTGAAATGAGTCCGGAGCCCAACACCGAAAGTTACCCAGCATTTGCTCAAATTGGGTTGAGGAAAATTCCGGAAAAAACTCGGATAAATCGCAATATAGCGAACGCCAGTAGGGGAAGTTATCCCCACCCACATGAAATGTGCATTCGACACAACACTCGCCTATCACGTAGAGTGTCTGATGAGCTAGTTGGGGAAAAGTGGAAGGGGTCGTGGGCGGAGCTTCTACGTTCGCTATATTGCGATTTGCCCAAAAACTCAACCAGGTAACTTACTCCGACCGGGATTCGAACCCGGGTCACCTGATTTCGTGGGCAGCCGCGCTGACCATTACTTCACAGGTGTGGACAAGGGAAGATGTGGTAAGGAACGGAGGGAAAAGTAAGGAGGTAAATAAAACAAAGATAAGGGAGGAGGAGGTGAATAGGAAGAGGGAAAGTGAGGAGGTAAAAAAGTAAAAAGATAGGAGAAAGAGGTATTGGACGGAGGAAAGAGTGAGGAGCAGGCAACAAAATATAAGGGGAAGGGAGTGGAGGTAAAGAACGGAGGGGAAAGTAAGGAGGTAAATAAAACAAAGATAAGGGAGGAGGAGGTGAATAGGAAGAGGAAAAGTGAGGAGGTAAAAAAGCAATAAGATAGGAGAAGGAGGTATTGAACGGAGGGAAGAGTGAGGAGGAGGGAAAAAAATAAGAGCAAGGGAAGTGGTGGTAAAGAACGGAGGGAATAGTAAGAAGGTAAATAAAACAAAGATATTAAAAATATTCTGGCCGGTCCAGATATCCAACGAAAACCTATGGTTAAAAACTAAACAAAAACCAGTTGAATTTGAAATTCGGCATAGGAAGTGGGGATGGCTGGGACATACACTTCGCCGACCTCCAGATGACCCGCCAGGAAGGCATTGGATTGGAATCCGCAGGGCAGCAGAGGAATTGGCAGACTCAAGATAACATGGAAACGAACTGTTCTCACAAAAGCAAAAACGATGGGGAAGACATGGAGTGAGATTAAGGTGTTGGCCAGGAATAGAGTCAGATGGAGAAGCATTCTGAGAGCCTTGTGTTCCACGCAGGAATGATGGGAATACTGATTGATTGAAATAAAACAAAGATAAGGGAGGAGGAGGTGAATAGGAAGAGGAAAAGTGAGGAGGTAAAAAATCAGAGAGAACGGAGAAGGAGGTATTGAACGGAGAGAAGGGTGAGGGTGAGGCAACAAAAAATAAGGAGAAGGGAAGTGGAGGTAAAGAACGGAGAGAAAATGAGGCAACAAAAATAAAAAGGACGAAGGAGGTTAAAAAGAGAGAGAAAATTGAGGATGTAAAGAAAAGAAACAGAAGAGAAGAGTTAAAAATCGGAAGGATAAGCGAAGAGGAGGTAAAGAAGCGAAGGAGGATTGAGGTGAAGAATAGAGATGAGGTAAAAACAGAGGAGGGAAGAGGAGAAGTAGATAAAGACGAGAGAGGGAATATAAAAGGGTGAGGGAGGGAAGGAGGCAAATGGGAGAAGGAACTGAAGAAAGAGTGAGGTGAGGAGATAAAAACGGGGAGAAGGGAGGAGGTATAGCGAGAAAGGGGAGATTAAGAACGAAAAGAGGTGGATAAGAAGAGAGAAGGTAATGAAGAAAAGTGGGACAAGGAGATAGATCAAAGAAAAAATGAATGATATAAAACGGGATAGAGTAGAAGAAGTAAAATACAAAGAACAGGAAGTAAGTACGGGCTATTCCATATGAAATCGATCAGTAAAAAAACCTCGAATTTTTTTATACTCTAATTTTTCCCTACTTATACAAGTTGTTGAGGGGAGTGCATTTTCAAAAATATACTATCGAAAGTCAAACGGTTTTCGTATTCTTGAGCGACAAATTTAGCGTATTTTATAAAAACAAGCCTCTTTCAGTGCTCAGAACTCTGGAACTGTTTACTGCAGAACATTGAACGAGAGCTTATTTTGAAGCTGATATTTGGTAAGTTATGTTAAGAAGTAATCCTTATTTTTATTGTACACAGAGAGACAGATAATCTGATTTTACTTACTTTTAGGCTTTTTGACCATTTGTAAAAATGTAAAAAAAAATATTGAGAAAAAACCTTGCTTTATTAAGAGGGATTCGGGATTGTTTGCTTAGTGTCACGACAATAAGTTTCGAGAGTATTAAACAGATTATTTTCACACGCCTAGACTTGAACGGCGCAGTACCGCACGCACTGGCCGAGAGCTGAAGATAAGCGAGCGTTGGACATCATTTTACTCCTGTGTTTTTGAAAACCTGTGATAAAGCTAGCACAGGCATGACTACTAGACGACACATCACGTGTTTATGTCTCCTGGCCTTGCTTACCTCGGCTATCTCCCGCCTCACAGTCAGCTGGTTAGTTCACGCGCGTACTATTTATTTTCTGTATTTGATATTTTCAATACTTTCTTATCAACGGTGCACAGTAAAAAATATGTGTTTATTTGTACTTTCAATGCGCAATCTAACCATATAATTTAAAAATATTTTTTCGTGGCCAAAGGCGTCTTAATGAAGAGTAGTAGTAGGTTATTTTACGACGCTTTATCAACATCTTTGGTTATTTAGCGTCTGAATGAGATGAAGGTGATAATGCCGGTGAAATGAGTCCGGGGTCCAGCACCGAAAGTTACCCAGCATTTGCTCATATTGGGTTGAGGGAAAACCCCCGGAAAAAAACCTCAACCAGGTAACTTGCCCCGACCGGCAATCGAACCCGGGCCACCTGGTTTCGCGGCCAGACGCGCTGACCGTTACTCCACAGGTGTGGACCTTAATGAAGAAAAATCTATATTTCCCCATTTCCATAAAAAGTAAGAAAAACTGTTTATATGTCAACATAAACTTTGACTTCTCAGCATCAAAATAAACCTTGATTTTGATCACTGGGTGAAAGGGTTTCGGAGTCACAACAGTTTAAAGTTGCTAATTTTATGAAAATACGATAAATTTAAATATTATTAATTTAAACACTATGAAGTTCTGATGCCTCTAACTTTGCACAAAGCATTATATCACAGTTGTCTACGGACAGAAAAAGTTTCATTGTATTTAAAATTGCAAGGTCAATTTTCTCTATATTTCGGTCGATTTGAGATGGAACAGCCCGTACGAGAGAGAGTAGTGGGGGAACTAAAGAAGAGAGGGTGGAAGAAGGTAAAAAAAATAGAGATGAACTAGGAAGTAATGTTTAAAATATGGAGAGAAGTGTAAGGAAGTATCGGAATATGGGTGAAGGGGGAGGGGAAAAATGAAGAGAAAGTTAAGAGGGGCAAAGAGTGTAGAGAAAGGTTAGTTATTTGATATTTTCAATACTTTCTTATCAACGGTGCACCAGTAAAAATATGTTTTTATTTGTACTTTCAATGCGGAATCTAACCATATATTTTAAAAATATTTTTTCGTGGCCAAAGGCGTCTTAATGAAGAAAAATCTCAATTTCTCCATTTCCATAAAAAGTAAGAAAAAGTGTTTACATGTCAATATAAACTTTAACTTCTCAGCATCAAAATAAACCGTGATTTTGATCATTGGGTGAAAGGGTTTCGGAGCCACAACAGTTTAAATTGGCTAATTTTACGAAAATACGATAAATTTAAATATTATTAATTTAAACACTATGAAGTTCTGACTTTTTTATTGGGTTATTTTACGACGCTGTATCAACATCTAGGTTATTTAGCGTCTGAATGATATGAAGGTGATAATGCCGGTGAAATGAGTCCAGGGTCCAGCACCGAAAGTTACCCAGCATTTGCTCGTATTGGACTGAGGGAAAACCCCGGAAAACACCTCAACCAGGTAACTTGCCACCACCGGGATTCGAACCCGGGCCACCTGGTTTCGCAGCCAAAGTTCTGATGCCCCTAACTTTGCACAGAGCATTGTATCACAGTTGTCTACGGACAGGAAAAGTTTCATTGTATTTAAAAATTGCAAGGTCAATTTTCTCTATATTTCGGTCGATTTGAGATGGAATAGCCCTTACGTGAGAGAGAAGTGGGGGAACTAAAGAAGAGAGGGTACAAGAAGGTAAAAAAGAGAGATGAACTATGAATTAACGTTAAAAAATGGAGAGAAGTGTAAGGAAGTATCTGAATATGGGTGAAGGGGGAGGGGAAAAATGAAGTGAAAGTTAAGAGGGGGAAGAGGTGTAGATAAAGAAACGCGAGGAGGTGGCGGATAACGAACAGCAACCCCCCCCCCAGCAGCCCCCTCGCTTGAGAAACACCTGTTCGTAACTGTTGACGAAAAGAGGCAGCCTGAACTGGATCGGATGGCTTTTTATTACCGGTGCGTTGTGATGGCTAACAATGGAGATGTGTCGGTGCTCGTTATTCTGTTTCACATGACGTCACACTGCGGTGAAGTGTAATAATATCGATGATTCGATTCCAGGAAGAAAGGCGCACAAATCAAATGAAGCACAATCGCGCGGTGGCCATTGTGTCACGTCGTCATTAAACGGGAATTACTTGAGAAGCGTGCCGGTACCGCTGAAGCCCACAGACTCGGTGTTGCAATATTCCAAGTCTCATGTAAATAACAGACAAACAGGCGTCTGATGTCAACCGTTGGAAATAATACGTGGAACAAATAGGAAAGATTTATTTTCTTATCAGCAATGTTTAAGCCTATATTTAACTTCGAAATCCTTTCTTCTGGACTTTCCCTGTAAAAATGCAAGAAAATAAAACAATAATTGAGGGGTTTCCCGGAAAAAGGGCGTATACGTCAATATGGTGAATTGAGAAACAGGCAATCTAAGATTTTAAAACGCACCTGAATAAAAGTAATATGCGTTACAAGAGCGGTATGTTGCAGTGGCGTAGCATGAAATTTTGAGCAGGGGAAGCTAACTCAAGTTGTCTTTCATGCAATATGAGAAAATGTATTACAAAAATAGTCTACAGTCTTAAAATAAATAGTAGTCAATTTCAAGTCAGCAGTCGAAGATTGGTTGGAACATCGTAAGTAACACCAATAAGGCATGACCTCAAATGAGACGTAATAAAATACGATTTCACGGTTTACACATATCTCTAACAAATAGACACGTATACGTATAACATTAGCTCACTCCCTGTCATACTTAGAGAAATCACAGTATTAGTATCATTACGTAAGTATGCGTCTGTCTTTTGGTTGTGTCCTTCATTGACAGCAAGGGAGTCGGTCATTTGTTTTTTAAATCACACTTTTGTTCGTAAGTCAGTCTTGATAATACAATTGTCCTAAAAAATTCAAGTAAATTAGTGTCAGGAACTGTTATTTCGCTCATTATTTATTATATAAGCCACAATGCACACTAACACTTCAACTGAACACAACTGACGAATAGGGATAACTCGGAAACTACTTATTTTAAATGTTAAAGCTAGCTTCTTGCGAGCCTTGCGACTAGGGTAGCTTAGTTAGAAAGGGATGGAAAATCTGCGGGGTGGATTACACAGAAGAAACCGGTCTGCTTGGAAGCTGGTGTGTGCAGGCTTCTTGTTTGCTGCTGCATCACAAATAATCCTGGGCTGCCGCATCACAATATTTAGCGCGTAAATATAAATTCTATTAAAATTAATAAATAATTTTCTCCATAAACTGCAGGTTTATTATGAAATTATTATTAACTGGGGAAGCTAAGCTTTTTAGCTTACATTGACGCTACGCCACTGGTATGTTGACGTTTTCATGTTCGAGGAAAAGATTGAAAAAGCGAAACGTAGTTCAGCTTTCTTAATTTCCGAGAACATGAAAACAAACATACCGCTCGTGTATCGTACATTATTTTGTGCGAAGATCGTTTATTACATACCTGAAAGAGGAATTTTTAATTAGTTGCAATGAAATCTCCTTCCTGGTTTCTGTTCAATGACGGCAACTTTGGAAAACAAATATATCTATCTTCAACATTGTTCCCATAAAATGTTTTCTGTGTTTACTATACTGCAGCAGGCCGTGATATACGTCTGTCTTTTTTTCCCCCCAGTCTACGATGAGTCTGGAATCTTGTTGATTTTTTCACGGCTTCCTTAATGTTACTTGCATTACAAATGCAGTAACTTTTGTGGTGTTGTAGAGTTTACTTAATTTTTGCAAATATTTAAAAACAATAATTAACAGTGCAATTTAAGTGAAATTGCAGTGGTAAGTTTCCAATTTATAATTATTACTATATTGAACGTCTTTAAAAGTAATATGTTAAAAGCCTAAAGCAGTAAAATGAATATGACGCTTAAGCGGTAAGAATAGGGAAATTTTGTGTGTGTTACGTTGGGAATACTGAATGTGGTATTTCACACTTACCGCGTATTGGTTTTGTGCGGAAAGCAAGCAAATACGCACGATCTCGCACAAAATTTTATACAGATAGTGAACAAAATTATACAATAAATTAAAAATCTTAGCGAGTATAAATGTTTTGTAGCATTTAAGCAATTTATATTATTAAATTTCCTTATATTTGTACCATATAAAACTTCGGTCTATACGCCCTTTATCCATATAATGATTTGCTTAAGGGATTTAATGTGGATTTCAGATTTAAATTTCACACGAAATTGAAACAAAGATACATTTTATGACATTTATTATCTACTTCTAAAGTAATTTACATTATTTCAGATATACTGAGTAGACATTAAATACGCAAAGCAAAATGTCTGAATATAACAGAAAAAGAAAATCTCCATTTCGTGTGAACATAAATAAATAAAATTTATTCTTTGTATAATCCCGATAACAATAAGCCCAAAAATCTGAGTATTGTAACAAATCTCTTTATAGAACATAAAATATTTCCGTCTTAATCTACGAGTTTCATAAGTTTGTTTACTTTTAAAGCAAGGACAATAATGAACATAAAAAGTAGTCAAAGGAAACAACTGGACTGACTAAATTGAACTATATATATTTCCTTAGTCTCTACCAAGAGAAAACACACACAGTACAGAATGCGGTAACGCGCACCACTACTGGTTGTTCAGTTCAAAGTGTGTCATGGCTCGCTGTATGCCGTCATGTGGCTAGCCGATGAGCCTAGAGAATTCAATCTTCCTACACTTCCGCAGAGGTGTATAACCAATGAGGCAGAGAAGTTGCCTAGCAAGTACGGCGTTCATTCTGAAGAGTACGTACGGTAACGCCGGTAGTGGCAGGATTGTGAACTGTTTGGAAGTACGTACTTTCGGGATATGGGGAGAGGGTTAAGACGATTGCTTACGTAGTTGTTGACATTAACTTCGACGGTCAACATGGACACGGAGCATTTGATTTGTGTTGTGGAATGTTACCGTACGCAACCGATGATAACAAATACCCTCCGTACGACTTGCCCGCGCAAAATGTAGTTCGAAAGAGGTTATGGTAGCACACAGACCTTACAGACCTCCATCTGTTGCTACGACGTTCAAGTTATACCGTACACGTTCTCAAGTTCAGATTGGAGAACGCCTTAAATAATAGGCAACTTCTCTGACATATAAGCTGAAACTCGCTTCAAATCGGTGACCCAACAACAGTGACGTCATGACACACTTTGAAATGAACACCCAGTAGCTCTACTTGTAGACTGGCTGACTAAATGGCGCACGCAAGCACGCAGCTCTGACCTGCAGGTATGTACAGTACAATCAAAACAAAATATCGCTACTATAATTAGCGAATTATTCACTACATTTTAAACCGTTTTCCCGAAGAAGGGCGTAGAGGTCTATCCGCCTTTCTTCCGGCAAACCCCTCAATTACGCTATTAGAAACTGAGTGAATATTATCTCAGTTTCGGTTAATTCAAATAGGCCTGTATGTGATAAGTAGGGAGCGGATTTTTATGTGCTAAAAATTTAAATATATTTTTTTTATGTGCTAAAAAGTACGAAAATATTTGCTAAAATAAAAAAAATATTTTTTTTTTAAATATGACAAAAATACCTTACTCAGCTTGAAAAAAAAATGTTACTAGGTACTCACCAATCACACTTGAGTATCCGTTGCTAGTAGTTGTCCGAGAATTGCAGTGAACAACAAAGGTCATCTCCAAATTCTCCATCACAAATGCATGCCCATTATCTCTGAACAACGACTTATACTGTGAAAACGATCTTTCCACATCACAGGACGTCAGACGTACATATTTAAAGTGAGGAATGTCACAAACACCTACACCGTCAATTTCACCTACAGGCACACCCTCTAATACTTGAGCACCTTTACACTTTTTTTTATATCCACTGTTTTACCGTGAATGCACACGTGAAGCAGTGGCCATGTGCTTGTTTCTAGACAAATGTTGGGTTACCTGAGAGCTCTGATCTGCACTTACTGATTTACCACATGGTTGGCAAAATAACACTTTTCCGTCGGTAGTAAAAATGTTATTAAATTCATCTACATATTGCTGTAGACGCGATCTTAAACTCGATTTGATTTTAGGCATCTTAAGAGGCTAATATACACACGTCTTAACGTAAAAAAATATTTCTAGCTACTGACTGACAATGCCGGAGGAAAGCTTCCTATAGCGACGCCACCACGTCTACACTACGCAGCTTATGCTTATGGCCCGATAACGGGGAATCACAACAAGATGTATTGCCTCACTTCATAGGCATGAGCGAGAGGCGAGAGATTTTTTAAAATTAAATAATGTTTATACCCGAGCTCTTATCCCTTGTGTTTCACAAACAAAGCGCGGAATGAAATCATCTTCAGCAGCAGTAAACATTCCTAATTATGTGTTGCAAAATCTCTCCTTCTTGCCCATGTTAATTTATTCTCATATAATAATACTCATATGCTACCTAGCAGTTCTCAGAACTTGAGGCGATACTATTACAAAAATGGATCACGGATACACCACATAGCCCATAGAAACACGAAGCAACCAAGAATTCTTAAAAAAAAATAACATATTTCTGAGTGATATAATTGATTTAGTTTTAAAGTATTCAAAAGTTATTGTAAAAAATTATTTAAGTAAAAAAACTCCAAGATTTATGTGTTTATAATAGATTTCCTGAAAATATGTATTTACATAAATTTTTTGTGAAAATATGTGTTTTTATGTGAAATAAAATTCGGGTTTTAAACTTGAAACTTGACATTCGGAATTTTTAACTTTGTTAATTGTGTTCCATCACACGCAAGAAAAATATTTAATTACATAGGAATCAGTTCCTTAGTGATAAGTAAGCGTGTTCATTCTCTAAGTTATTGTCTTAAGTTTGTTATATTTCATGCTTACAACGTGGCCGGGAAATTAGAGATCAGCTCTGATGCACTGTTCGAACATTCTTGAGAAAAACGATTCTGCGCTCTTCGAGTATTAGGGATTAGTGTCGTGTATTACAAGCGCTATGTTCGGTTCAAATTTGACGAGTGTGGTGAAGTTCGATATTCGCCGATGTTCGCTCTGCAGGAGGAGGCCTGTCGTGTTAGTTGAAACTTCTTATAAAAACATTCACTGTCCTCCGCTCATGTATTAATCGCTTGAGAAGTTTATCACAAATCTTGCGATTAGTTTTTCATTGCCGCCCTCACATAAGCCCTCCATCGGTTCTTATCCTGAGCAAGATTAATCCAGTCCCTACCATCATATCCCACCTGTCGGCCTGTGTAGCGTAATCGGTATAGAGCTGGCCTTCTGTGCTCGAGGTTGCGGGTTTAATCCCGGCCCAGGTCGATGGCATTTAAGTGTGCTTAAATGCGACAGGCTCATGTCAGTAGATTTTATTTACTTACTGGCTTTTAAGGAACCCGGAGGTTCATTGCCGCCCTCACATAAGCCCGCCATCGGTCCCTATCCTGAGCAAGACCAATCCAGTCTCTACCATCATATCTCACCTCTCTCAAATCCATTTTTATATTATCTTCCCATCTACGTTTCGGCCTCCCAAAGGTGTTTTTCCCTCCGGCGTCCCAACTAACACTCTATATGAATTTCTGGATTCGCCCATACGTGCTACATGCCCTGCCCGTCTCAAACGTCTGGATTTAATGTTCCTAATTATGTCAGGTGAAGAATACAATGCGTGCAGCTCTGTGTTGTGTAACTTTCTCCATTCTCCAGTAACTTCATCCCTCTTAGCCCCAAATATTTTTCTAAGCACCTTATTCTCAAACACTATGTATATTCCTCTCTCAAAGTGAGAGTCCAAGTCTCACAACCATAAAGAAGGTAATATAACTGTTTTATAAATTCTAACTTTCAGATTTTTTGACAGCAGACTGGATGATAAAAGCTTCTCAACCGAATAATAACACGCATTCCCCATATTTATTCTGTGCTTAGTTTCCTCCCGATTATCATTTATATTTGTTACTGTTGCTCCCAGGTATTTGAATTTTTCCACCTCTTCAAAGGATAAATTTCCAATTTTTATATTTCAATTTCGTACAATATTCTCTTCACGAGACATAATCATAGGCCTATACTTTGTCTTTTCGGGATTTACTTCCAAACCTATTTCTTTACTTGCTTCAAGTAAAATTTCCGTGTTTTCCCTAATAGTTTGTGGATTTTCTCCTAACATATTCACGTCTTCCGCATAGACAAGCAGCTGATGTAACCCGTTCAATTCCAAACCCTCTCTGTTATCCTGGAACATAAAAGAACTCCTGCGGGACAAAATTCCGGCACACCGGCAACGCTGATATAACCTCGGCAGTTGCGAGCGCCGTTAAAAAAATATAAAAACCATATCCCATCTCCCTCAAATTCACTTTAATATTATCCTCTCATCTACTCCTTGGCCTCCCCAAATGTCTTTTCCCTTCACGTCTTCTAATTAACACTCTATATGCATTCCTGGATTCGCCCATACGTGTTACATGTCCTGCTCATCTCAAACGTCTGGATTTAATGTTCCTCATTATGAAGGATGAGTGGAACGGAGAAAAATTCTCTCAGGCACCGGAGTTTTCAGCTCTACGTGCTGACGCTCTATCCACCAAGCCACACTGGATTCCCATCCCGATGTCGGATAGAATCCTCTCAATATAAGTTCCACCTCTTGGGTTTCCTCTAGTGACCTCTAGTGGAACTTAAACTGAGAGGATTCGATCCGACATCGGGATGGAAATCCCGTGCGGCTTAGTGGATAGAGCGTCAACAAGTAGAGCTGAAAACCCGGGTTCAAATCCCGGTGCCGGAGAGAATTTTTCTTCGTTACACTCATCCTTCATCATATGATGAAGCAGAATTTCTGCACGGAAATATAATTTGTACTTCAGTACATCGTAATAATATATGTCAGGAGAAGAATACAATGCGTCCAGTTCTGCGTTGTGTAACTTTCTCCATTCTCCTGTAACTTCATCCCTCTTAGCCCCTAATATTTGTCTAAGCACTTTATTCTCAAACACCCTTAGCCTCTCTCAAAGTGAGAGTCCCAGTTTCAAACCCATACAGAAATAAAACAGTACTTAACGATTTAAAAGTGTTTTACGTGAAACGCTTAGGCCTCTTATGTTCAAGCGTCAAATAGATAACACGTTACGGAAGTTTAAACATCTGACGTCAATTGCTTAACAACGGATTAGACTCTTGCCCAGACTGTTAAAAAAAAAAAAAGACAAGAAATTGAAACGCCTGAGAGATAATTTGAAGAAGAAGTATTCTGTATTGGAATATTAATGACTACATATATCTTCATGTCTATAATTTGACCCAAGCTAGAAGGCAGATAAAAGAAAACCATGAAACCCATGTAAAGACATCCTATGCCTACTTATATTCGGCGTGTAACTATGGACTGCTAAATTACCACATTGTCCTGCGACTAGCCTGTTCTGTTTGACATCGCAATTTACACTAATCCTGAACAAACGAGATTCCTCATGACTAAATATTTTACAGTAATGAAACGAATAGATTCATTAGCCTACGTAAATACCGTCACAGAATGGACCTGCACATCTGTTAGTGGGAGCAAATGTTTGAATGTTCAGTTGAAGTGTATGTGTATGGATCAATAAATAATACAACAAAATTTTGACTGTAATTTGTACTCATAAGGGGGCCGTTGAAGTTCTCATATCAAAACCTTCTCTCGAATTTCATTGCTTGTTCATTTTTTTAGTAGGTTATTCTACGATGCTTTATCAACAGCTTAGTTTATTTTGCGTCTGAATGAGATAAAGGTGATAATGCCGGTGAAATGAGTCCGGGGTCCAGCACGTAAAGTTACCCAGCATTTGCTCATATTGGGTTGAGGGAAAACCCGGAAAAAACCTTAACCAGGTAACTTGCCTCGACCGGGAATCGAACTCGGGCCACCTGGTTTCGCGGCCAGACTTTCTAACCGTTACTCCACAGGTGCGGACTTGCTTGTCCATCTCTACAGCTGATACACAAAACAGGTATGTAAATAGGTGCCCTTATTAATTTTAAGGACGTCAAAACTATTTTAATGTTACACTGGAAAAAAAAATAGCAAGATCATAGTGCTGTTAGTTGAGTTGCCATCTTCATGAACGACCACTCTGTCACGTGGCATGAGAGATAAACTTCTTTGCTCAACAAATGATGATACCTAAGTGAGTACAACCTACTCAACGCTGGGGGATACTTAAAGCTAGTATGGCCAGCTATTTGTTTTTGTAAGCTATTTGTCTATAAACTATACAGAACTGACGATGTGTAGAGTTTGACGGTAGGTTTCGACATGAGTTCATTAACATTTCCCTTGTGAGTAGTTGATGTGGTAATGGAACTCGACAGTAAATGAAAAAATAAAGTTAAACAACTTCTATATACAGGTTGAATCGTAAGTGCTGTAACGATGACATCATAACGTAATGGAGAGATGTAGTGCTGTAACGATGACTTCATAACGTGATGGAGAGATGTAGTGATGAAACGATGATATCATAGACTAACGTCATGGAGAGATGTTGTGCTGTAACGATGACATCATAACGTGATGGAGAGATGTAGTGATGAAACGATGATATCATAGACTAACGTCTTGGAGAGATGTTGTGCTGTAACGATGACATCATAACGTGATGGAGAGATGTAGTGATGAAACGATGATATCATAGACTAACGTCATGGAGAGATGTTGTGCTGTAACGATGACATCATAACGTGATGGAGAGATGTAGTGATGAAACGATGATATCATAGACTAACGTCATGGAGAGATGTTGTGCTGTAACGATGACTTCATAACGTGATGGAGAGATGTAGTGATGAAACGATGATATCATAGACTAACGTCATGGAGAGATGTTGTGCTGTAACGATGACATAACGTGATGGAGAGATGTAGTGATGAAACGATGATATCATAGACTAACGTCATGGAGAGATGTTGTGCTGTAACGATGACTTCATAACGTGATGGAGAGATGTAGTGATGAAACGATGATATCATAGACTAACGTCATGGAGAGATGTTGTGCTGTAACGATGACATCATAACGTGATGGAGAGATGTAGTGATGAAACGATGATATCATAGACTAACGTCATGGAGAGATGTTGTGCTGTAACGATGACTTCATAACGTCATGAAGAGATGTAGTGCCGTAACGATGACATCATAACGTGATGGAGAGATGTAGTGATGAAACGATGATATCATAGACTAACGTCATGGAGAGATGTTGTGCTGTAACGATGACTTCATAACGTCATGGAGAGATGTAGTGCCGTAACGATGACATCATAACGTGATGGAGAGATGTAGTGATGAAACGATGATATCATAGACTAACGTCATGGAGAGATGTTGTGCTGTAAGGATGACTTCATAACGTCATGGAGAGATGTAGTGCCGTAACGATGACATCATAACGTGATGGAGAGATGTAGTGATGAAACGATGATATAGACTAACGTCATGGAGAGATGTTGTGCTGTAACGATGACTTCATAACGTCATGGAGAGATGTAGTGCCGTAACGATGACATCATAACGTGATGGAGAGATGTAGTGATGAAACGATGATATCATAGACTAACGTCATGGAGAGATGTGCTGTAACGATGACTTCATAACGCCATGGAGAGATGTAGTGCCGTAACGATGACATCATAACGTGATGGAGAGATGGAGTGATGAAACGATGATATCATAGACTAACGTCATGGAGAGATGTAATGCTGGCATGTAGTGATGGCATCGTAACGTGATAGAGATATAAGTATGACATCGTAACTAGATGGAGAGATATTATGTGCCGGTGATGTCTCATGCTGGTGTGTTAGTAATACTATATCGTGATGGCGATGTCAAAACGTGATTTTGACATTATAATGAAGGCCTTCTGTAATTATGATGTTCTAAATAGACGAAAGCTGCTGCCAGGAAGTCAAAAGGAGAACAGAAATGGCAAAGGAAGCTTTTAATAGAAAAAGGAGCATCTTCTGCGGACCTGTGGAAAAAGAACTAACGAAGAGACTAGTGAAGTCCTTTTTTGTGGAGTTAGCATTGTATGGGGCAGAAACATGGACATTACGACGAAGTGAAGAGAAGCGAATAGAAGCATTTGAAATGTGGATATGGAGAAGAATGGAACGTGTGAAATGGATAGACAGAGTAAGAAACGAAGCTGTGTTGGAAAGAGTGGATGAAAAAAGAATGATGCTGAAACTATCAGGAAGAGGAAAAGGAATTGGTTCTGTCACTGGCTAATAAGGAACAGCTTACTGAAAGATGCACTGGAAGGAATGGTGAACGGGAGAAGAGTTCGGGGCAGAAGAAGATATCAGATGATAGACGACATTAAGATATATGGATCATATACGAAGACAATTAAGTGAGTGTTCAAGGAGTAAGAGTAACTATCAAAATAGTCGGAGGGAGAATGTATGAACGAATAAGTGAATTAGTGTCCAGAGAAACAAGAGTTGATAAAGGAAGTGACTAGAGAAAATTAGAAGTCTTTGTTAATAGTAATTGGTAGTGAAATGTTAGAAATCTTGGAGTGTCGACTAAGTTAGCGTACAATCAGAGAAATTGAAATGATAGGAAGACAGCAAGTATTTCAATGTAAGTTTACAAATGAAGGTTGAGTTGACTTACAAAATAGTGCCAAACGGAAAATTTATAGGTGTTAAAGGGAACAATTAAACAAAATAAACATGTGATTCAGTGTCTAATGGCGAAATAAGGGATAAGAGTGATGACAGAAGTGAGGAGAGGTAGAACTGATTGTAAGTTAGAGAGGTAAGTGAATGAGTATGATTAAATAGTGTTAATAAAAGTTAGTTCAAAATTAGGGAAATTTTAGACGATAGGAAGTACTTCAATATAAGTAAACAATAAAAGTGGTGAGGTGTTCATTAGAAAGAAGAGAAAATTTTAAGGTCAGAGGTTAGAAAGCAAATTGAGAGTATGTATTACAGTAATAGAGGTAACAAAGGTAAAATAAGATGACTGCACACGTCAATGAAAGTTTGTAGGTGTTATTGTAATTAGAAGGTAATGGGGAGCACGAATACAGCGATGTGGTGGCGACCCATTACTAAATATGAGTTGTAGAAATAAATATATCAAATATATATATATATATATATATATATATATATATATATATATATATATACGAAGACAAAGAGGAAGGCAGAAAATAGGAAAGACCGGAGAATGCTGGGTTTGCAGTGAAATACCTGCCCTTGGACAGAATGAAATAGAAGAATAGGAATTTTATGGATTGGATGCCTGAATATAAGCTTAGTCCCTGAACTTAATTTACACCCAGTCTCAATTTAATATACTGAAATTCCAAGACATTTCAACAAAGACGGTTCATGTTATAACTTATTTGTGACGAACATTGGGCCCACATGGAGACAGAATTGCGGCGATAGCGCGGTCCCGAGGTCCCTTCTCCGTCAACACGCCGACTCACATGAGGCCGTGAAACGTCTGGAGAAGTGGTAAATGTCTCAGGGCAAGAACAAGAAGGAAATGACCCTTCCAACACCCTTCGCCACTTAAAAACGACTTCTTTAACGCGGACCCACACTTTGTCTAAATTTGTCCCCAGGGACTGCGCTAAAAGTTGCTAGCGCAGTAAATATCTCTACAGGAACTAAGAACGTGTGAGGCGCTGGCTGGGGTGAGGCCCGCTCATATTTTAAACATTTGAGAACAGTTTCCTTCAGCGCTCTAAAACGTCAAGTGCGGCACGTCGCAGCTCTTCCTTAATTGTCTCGTGCAGACGAGTACCAAGACAGCATGCTTCGAGGACTGAGGAAGTAGTTGCTAAGTGACGTCACTGTCCACTGCACCGTTTTCGAATTACACAAAGTGATAATTACTAACGATGTGCTCTTGTAATTCTTGATTTTCGTGATGCAGTTTTGTAGCGTGTGACTTCTTATTTTTCCAAGAAGGGGCTAATATAGCTCGAGCTGTGACTCTCAAGTTTAGACATATTGTACATCTTTCTGTGCCACCATCGGAGAACTGTAAGCTAAATTATATACAAAAACCTTTAGCACAACCATTCCATTTGTCACGGATGTTAAATTTTTATTATTTTCAAACTCTATATATTTAAAATGAAATGGTTTTTTTCAACCTTTGTTATTAGAATCAATTAAGAAGATCAGTATCATTTTGCAGAAAAAAATTGTTGAATAAAATGTATTATTTTTGCAGAAAATAAAGAAAAGATTCCTTCACGGATGTTACAAGATTGAGGCCGTTGCATCACTATATCTCTCCATCACGTTATGATGTCATCGTTACAGCACTACATCTCTCCATCATGTTATGATGTCATCGTTACAGCACTACATCTCTCCATCACGTTATGATGTCATCGTTACAGCATTACATCTCTCCATCACGTTATGATGTCCTCGTTGCATCACTACACCTCTCAATCACGTTATGATGTCATTGTTACAGCACTACAACTCTCCATCACGTCATATCATCGTTACAGGACATCTCTCCATCACGTTATCATGTCATCATTACAGCACTACATCTCTCCATCACGTTATGATGTCATCGTTACAGCACTATATCTCTCCATCACGTTATGATGTCATTGTTACAGCACTACATCTCTCCATCACGTCATATCATCGTTACAGCACATCTCTCCATCACGTTATCATGTCATCATTACAGCACTACATCTTTCTATCACGTTATGATATCATTGTTACAGCACTACGTCTCTCCATCACGTTATGATGTCATTGTTACAGCACTACATCTCTCCATCACGTCATATCATCGTTACAGTACATCTCTCCATCACGTTATCATGTCATCATTGCAGCACTACATCTTTCTATCACGTTATGATATCATTGTTACAGCACTACATCTCTCCATCATGTTATGATGTCATCGCTTCATCACTACACCTCTCCATCACCTTATCATGTCATCATTTCATAACTACATCTCTGCATCACGTTATCATGTCATCATTACAGCACTGCATCTCTCCATCACGTTATGATTTAATCGTTACAGTACTACATCTCTGCATCACTTCACACCTTATTAACAAAAAGTATAAAACTCAGGTTTCTGGCTGAAGCAAAAAGAGATTCATTCTCATAGAGTGCGTGTGAAAGTAATGCAAATGTCATGGCATTCAACTAGTTCACAAAAAACTTAATCGATAAATATTTTATATCTGTTTCTTCCATGTCACAGTCCACAGATGTTACACACATTTTGTCACGGATGTTACGGATGAATCAGCGCCCTTTCATTTTTCCAGTTTCGAAATAACTGTAACATTTCTAAGTCAAAATATTCACTTGAACTGTAAGATTTAAATTGTTATTAACCCAAACTACAGAAAATAAGTGGCAGAAAGAATATAGTACAGAGTAAAAGTTCCTTGATCCTATAGCGTTCTCAAAAATATTTCTTCAACAATAAATCCTTGAAAAACATAAATCAACAGCTGCTCTCTCTATGAGTAAGTGCTGCAACCTTTAGGGACACAAAAGAGTACCATTACCCAGTCAAGACCACTTAGTTTCAATACCTGTAAAACTTTTAAAATATTTTCCTTCTGAAAATGAAACATTAGAATATTTAAATTTAGAGTCTATCTATGTCTTACTCTAATAAGAAACAAATATTTCTGAAAAATACTTTTTTATTCGAATTTCCAGTTTGTCCGAAACTTCTGAGCATCCTTTTGTAGCCTACGACATTTCCTTATCATTTCTTCATGGACTATTTATAGTCAATTTCATTAATATTATATATCTGTCATTTTCATAACAGGTTTTTAAGGAGATTTTAACAGTACGGTATGCAGCTAGATAAGATTTATTGCCTGATTTCTCTCGCACATAGCACTGTTTGCATTAGCTATTACAGCTCTGGATTGAAGAATTTGAAAACATATCTCGAAAACTAGGCTTTCTCCGGATGTAGAAATTTATGTGGAGGTTTCTTATGTCAAATGGAACATATGGGGAAAAAATTGTTCTGAATATCCATTATTAATTTGTGAGCCTTTCTTGTAAGTTTCATGTTAAAGGATCCAACAGACAGCCTCCTAATCCACAGCTTTCCTTATAATACAGCTTTTCGTTGTTCTGAAACTTTGTATGATCCAACATTCATCACACTGTGTAAAAATCTGAATTTTAAGATAACTAGGGTTCATGTTAACGGATAATTCCCCTTCCCCTGCCTCACTTTATAATGCAGCTGTTCGTAGCTGCGAAATACTGTATGGTCCTATTCTATTATACTGTGCAAAAATCTAAAATTTAGCACAATGACTATGTTTTATGTTAACGGTTCCAACAAAGAGGTTCCTTTTTCCTTGCTTTCCTTAACAATGGAACCAACATGTACTGTATTGTATTGTATTGTATTGTATTGTATTTAACATTCCATGGTATTCATAGGCCTACATTGCTTATAGCTAGAATATGGAACAAGTCAAAAAAACTTAATACTATTATAAAATCTTAATTTATAGTCACAGTTTAGATGAAATATATACAGAAGAGATTTAAAATATAGTCTACTAGTACAACACGAAGTTTTAGTATCAATTTCATGAAGTGTTATTGAGTGTCATGAATTCACCTACAGAATAGAAGGCGTGAGAAATTAGGTACTTCTTTAATTTGGCCCTAAATAATTTTATGTTTTGAGTTTCATTTTTTATATCGATAGGGAGGCTATTAAAAATTTTTACTGCCACATAACGCACTCCTTTTCGATAGCACGATAGACTTGCCGATGGATTATGAAAGTCATTTTTTGACGTGTATTTATGCTATGAACTGTTGAATTAGTTACAAAGTTTTCACGATTACATACGGGGAAGATTATTAATGAAAAGATATACTGACAAGCCATGGGCATTATTTGTAGTTTTTTTTTTAAATAGCCCTACACGATTCCCTAGATTTGGCACCAACTATTATTCTAATTACTCTTTTCTGTAATAGAAATATATTGCTACTATCTGTGGAATTTCCCCAGAATATTATTCCAAAACTCATTACCGAGTGGAAGTATGCAAAATATATTGTTTTAAGGTATTGATATTTACTATCTTTTGTATAGATCTAATAGTAAAACAGGCTGAATTTAGTTTGGGGGTAATTTCTTTAATATGATTTTTCCAATTTAATACATTATCGATTTTTAAGCCAAGAAATTTGTTTGTTGTTGTTGTTTCTAATAGGGATGTATTATTAATTATTGCGCTAGAAATTTTCGAGGTTGAATTTGGAGAGGATGTAGCTTGAAACGTTTCGAATCGTCTACATAGCCTATATGATACCGTGCAAAATTACAGAAAATTATCAGTAGGCTTTTTATACAATAAATAAACATCATATGAAATCTGGAGCTAAATTAAATACGAAATAATTGTTAACACTTACTGTCTGCTTTCACTAATAGCCGTATCTCATTTTGAAGATGTGGTGCCTTGCGCTGGCGTCATGGAAACAGGAACGCGTGCTGAAACAAAAAGAGAAGAATTAATATTATTCGTGTTTAAATTAGCTTATGAACATATATCCAGTTTGTGATGTCTAGAGACCGCATTGTCTCAGGGCTTACGGAGATAGGATTAGCTATTCATAGACTATATTGGCGTGACATTATTTTGCGCGTGACATAGGTACTACCAGAGAACACTTGCATCATGTTTGTGCTGCAGTTGACGTTCTAGCCATGATTCAAAACTAGACCTCGAAGACTGTTGAAAATGCATTCTAGTGATGAAGATTGATATTATTATGACTTTTCCTACAATAATTTACATTTATTTATTCATTTATTTAATTGATTTATTTTTATTGGTACTACCATAGTTACGGCCATATGGCCTTCTCTTCCATTCGACCATTATAAAAATACGTAGAAATTATAAATAACATCAATACAAAAAACAATGGAAAAAATAATAACAAAAACAACAACAACAACAACAACAACAATAATAATAATAATAATAATAATAATAATAATAATAATAATAATAATAATAATAATAATAATAATAATTTACAAATGGTTTTTAAGAACCCGAAGGTTCATTGGCCGCCATCGGTCTCTATCCTGTGCAAGATTAATCCAATGTATACTATCATATCCCACCTCCCTCAAATCCATTTTAATATTATCCTCCCATCTTGACCTCCCCAAAGGTCTTTTTCCCTCCGGTTTCCCAACTAACACTCTATATGCATTTCTGGATTCGCCCATACGTGCTATATGCCCTGTCCATCTCAAACTTCTGGATTTAATGTTCCTAATTATGTCAGGTGAAGAATACAATGCGTGCAGTTCTACGTTGCGTAACTTTCTCAATTCTCCTATAACTTCATCCCTCTTAGCCCCAAATATTTGCGAAGAACCTTATTCTCAAACACCCTTAATCTCTGTTCCTCTCTCAAAGTGAGAGTCCAAGTTTCACAACCATATAGAACAACCGGTAATATAACTGTTTTATAAATTCTAACTTTCAGATTTTTTGACAGCAGACTAGATGACAAAGCTTCTCAACCGAATAATAACAGGCATTTCCCATATTTATTCTGTGTTTAATTTCCTCCCGAGTGTCATTTAATAATAATAATAATGATAATAATAATAATAATAATAATAATAATAATAATAATAATAATGATGGTAAAGCAAAATGTATTAATTTTATTTAATCTAAGAGTTAAAGAATTTATTGTTAAATAAGACAATCTGGATCGATGGATTAACATAATGAAAGAAAATTGATATATTAAAAATAAATAGGCTTATTCTACAAAGGTAACAGTATTTGAAAAAGAGTCATACGTGTATTTTATAGACGAAAAGCAGTCTTTCTGACAATTGGCGTTGAAAAGTAGTCAATGTCTGACAGCCTTTTACACTATGTAAGCCTACACTAAAAAACACTATTTTCACTATTTACACTATCATAATGAATGGAGGGTTACATTAATCAAACATTATGTAGGCCTACACTAGGCCTATTGTTTATAATTTACAAAATTAATATTGCGATTCCTTGCTAACTAATGTAAGTTCACTCATAGCTGAGAGACTACAACGTGTTCATAATGTGTGCATACGATTCATCTGCAACATTTGGCCATATAACACCTTCCCTCCAGCTACTTTCATGGGTGCGTCTGAAGGAACGAAGAACAATACATTCACTGTCTCTTCTGTTTAGAATAAGTATATATTTCTACTTTTTATTTATTTCCCTGTTCCTGATATACTTTCAGCCATAATATGTAAGGAATATATATTATATTACTTCATATACAGTAATTGGTATTTACATACAAAAAGTCAATTAACTTTTAAACTCAATTATCTCGGAACATCATTTTCAGTTATAAGGCCTTGTTAGGGTGGAGTCCTCAATTTATTCTGTGAAAAAATAAGCAAGGTTCGATATTAAGTAAATGCAAGAGTGTCTTCATTTTCGCTAAGAATCGGTTTTGGAGTACATGCCCTCACTTCACCCCGTATAAATTATATAAGTTATGACTAACTTTGTAACTTCCCTCGTATTTGATGGAAACATGGGAATTGCTCAAAGTGCCCATTCAGTTTGACGTAACGTGCTTCCGGATATGATATGCGGACCTTCACTTTGATCAATCTGTCACAGGAGTCGTCGATCTGGTTTTCCTGCGTGGCCACGTCACGGTTTGCTCCTGAATGATGGAAATTTTGGATACGGGGTTAGGGTTTGTACATGAATTACACTCTATGCAGCTTTTAAATCGAGGATGGATTTAGCGTGGGAGACACGAAGCACTGTGCGAGTGAAGAGTTGGAGGGTGGCAGAAAGGGGTGTACATATATATAGCGGTTGGAGGTCATAGGACGACGAGGAATTCACATCCCTTCCCACCCCTCTTTCCCCCCTTCCCCAACCTACCACCCCACTCCACCTCGCCATCCTGATTCAACTTTAATTGAAAATGACAAAATCCCTATTCAAATGGTAATGAACTACTAGTTGGAATCCTATTAAGATAAAATAAATCTACAAACAAATCAATACCCCTCACTGCTGTTGGCATGTTTAAAGCTCGCAGAGAGAGGAAATACATGTGCGACAAGAGGAAGTGTCGCTGGATTCAAGAGACACTTATTCCAACGGGGAAGGCTTCCCTTTTAACAACCCAGAAGAAAAAACACGATAACAGAGCACAACGAAAATGACGTCAAAGAAATCCCTTCTTAAGTAGCAACGGCGTTTCTACGGTCCTACGACGGTACTGCTTCCTTAAGAGCGCCTGCAGTCATTACAGGAAGCTGGAATGATGATAGATCCTATGTTAATTTTCTTACTGTACATTGTCTGAATACTGTAGAGTGCCATATAGCTTCAGCCATTATGGGAACTGACTTTCAGGACTTCCTTAATGCAGAGGAGTTTCATTTAACTTCCCACTACATCAACTTACTTCAAACACGTTACGACTCCACCATGCTTTAAAAAAAATACACATTAAAACAGAGATGATACTTCGTTGTTGCCGAAATGGTAGAGTTTCTAAATACAAATTCAGCCAATCTTGCTTCGAGCTCGACAGAAAAGTGAAGACTTGTCTACGTCATCTACACTGTAAATATTATATTGACGCATATGTATTTTCCTGCACCCCGCTGAATTTCAAATGCTTACTCTAACAATACTATGAGCCACAAATGAATAATAATACTGTTATTAGTTAGGCCATGAAGCAGTGTAACTTGCCTCCACTTCCCCTCCCTACGGGCATGAGGGCGACGAATTTGCGTATAAAATTAGTACTGGCGCGAGGTCTTTCTCAGTAATATCTCGGCATCGACCTGTGCGAAAACTAGTTTGATTTATAATCACGAGTTTTGCAACATTAAAAGTTAACAGACACGTATGATATACTTTGAGTGAAACATAATGAAGGTCACAGTCGGCTGAGACGCTTGTCTCTGACCCGGAGTTGCGCTCGGGCTTCGGTTCGAGTCCCGCTTGGGCTGATTATCTGGTTGGGGTTTTTTTTCGAGATTTTTCCCAACAGTCAGGTAATCTGCGGCGAATCCTCGGCCTCATCCCGCCAAATACCATCTCGCTATCACAAATCCCATTGACGGTAAATAACCTAGTAGTTGATACAGCGTCGTTAAATAACCAATTAAAAATAAATGAAAAACTTTTGAGCTGCTACTAATTCCGGAATATCACTTCATAAAAATTTAAAATATATTATATGACCTTCATTAATTACTTCTCTTGTCATAAACCGATTTACCAACCATAAGTTGTATGCACAGCCACTAACCAGAAGTTGTATTCAGTTATCAACCAGGAGTTTTACTCAGTCATCAACTAGAAGTTGTACTCAGTTACTTATTAATTTATTAATTTATTAATTAATTTATTTATTTATTTAATCTGGTAGAGATAAGGCCATCAGGCCTTCTCTTTCCCTCAACCAGAAGTTGCACTCAATCATCAATTATAAGTTGTATTCAGTCATCAACCAGAAATTTTATTAAATCATCAACCAGAAGTTGTACTGAGTCATCAACTGGAAGTTATATTCACAGCCAACAACCAGAAGTTGTATTCAGTCATCAACTAGAAGTTGTATTCAAAGCCAACAACCAAAAGTTGTATTCAATCATCAACTAGAAGTTGTATTCAGTAATAAATCAGAAGCTGTATTTCAGTCAGAAACCAGAAGTTGTATTCAGTCATCAACTAGAAGTTGTATTCAAAGCCAACAACCAAAAGTTGTACTGAGTCATCAACTAGAAGTCATATTCACAGACAACAACCAAAAGTTGTATTCAATCATCAACCAAAAGTTGTATTCAATCATCAACCAAAAGTTGTATTCAATCATCAACCAAAAGTTGTATTCAATCATCAACCAAAAGTTGTATTCAATCATCAACCAAAAGTTGTATTCAATCATCAACCAGAAGTTGTATTCAATCATCAACCAGAAGTTGTATTCAATCATCAACCAACAATTGTATTCAACCATCAACCAGAAGTTGTATTCAACCATCAACCAGAAGTTGTATTCAATCATCAACCAAAAGTTGTATTCAATCATCAACCAAAAGTTGTATTCAATCATCAACCAGTAGTTGTATTCAGTCATAAATCAGAAGCTGTATTTCAGTCAGAAACCAGAAGTTGTATTCAGTCATCAATTTAATTACTAATTAAAAATTATTTTAGTACAATACATTTTTTGTTGTAACTCATATCGTACTATAGTAGGCTACAAATCCAGAGAATATGGGTTCGATTCCTGGCAGCAAGAGTAGATTTATTTGCCATGCTTATTACCTTATTTATCCATGTTTTTTTTATTTTTTTTTGTGTTAGCTATACAATATAATCAGAAAATTTTGTTAAAGCTAAAGATAATAATACAGTATTAAAGTATAATAATACATTAACAATAATAATAATAATAATAATAATAATAATAATAATAATAATAATAATAATGTGTAAACATATCAATGTCTTGACAGTATAGTAGGCCTTCGTAGTATATAAATCCTTAAGCGACATCCTTCAATTTAAATTAATTGACATTAATAAATTGTTGCAAAATGATGGCAGAAGAAGACAGTGGAATCAGTGAAATCTGATCGGGGTCCTAAATGGAAAAGAGCTTTTCCCCGTAATTATATGCAGTTATTCCTCTACTTTTAAAGACCTGGAGTGTACACGACTTACTCTGGGAGTAAAGGAGCTTTAAAAGAAGAATTTTTTCTTCTTTATTTTTTAAACTGTTTCCTTCCCTCGTGCTTCCATATCCTCTCCGTCCCTTTTGTTCCAATGAGGCGCATAAATTACCAAGTTAATGGGATTTTTATAAAATGGAATTTAAAGAACCCTTGTGTGACTGTAGCCTTCACTTTCATCCCACTTCTCCTTTTATTCGACTGGGAATTTTTTCTTCACAATTTCTTCCTCTGTTCCCCATTCCTTGCCGCTATCCATTATGCTTCCAGTCTACTCCTTGAGCGTGTAACGCGTCACAACTATTTCTCCATTCATTTCATCTATTGACTCTCATATCGCGGTCCCAGGATTAGGTGCGCTCGTATTACTTCAGCTGTTTATAGCTCCTAGGTAACAGACAATCGAGTGTGCCAGACACATGAAACATGCCAAACTCGTATCGTATAAATCCCTACAAATAGCGCAAACGAGTCCAATCTCTTACATAACGGGCGCGTTTTGTAATTTTTATAAATTAATGTTTTTATAAATTCATGTTTCAGCAACAATTACTGTAAACAATTATTGTAAATGTCGTGAAATTTACATTATAAGATAGTACAACACCTTATTTGAAGTGGCATCGTTTGGTGCAAAAGAAATACATAAAGTCAATTCTACTCCATCATTTACAGTTCAAGCATAAACTTATCATTTAATTGAAAATGTTGTTGCAGCAGAGAATAATAATAATAATAATAATAATAATAATAATAACAGTAATAATAATAATAATAATAGTAATAGTAATTTATTTAATAATAATAATTCATTTATTTAATCTAGAATAGCTAAGGCCAGTAGGCCTTCTCTTCCGCCCAGCCAGACTCTAATTCTAACTGAATACAATTGCTTACATAGTTATTACATTAATATCTAGACCATAAAACAACATGAAAGTGAATAATGAAAGTTGGATAAGTAATGTTAGTGTGATAATAATAAATATTGGTAAGAAATAGTAATAGTAATAATAATAATAATAATAATAATAATAATACTAATAATAATAGTAATAGTAATTAATTTAATAATAATAATTCATTTATTTAATCTGGAATAGCTAAGGCCAGTAGGCCTTCTCTTCCGCCCAGCCAGACTCTAATTCTAACTGAATACAATTGCTTACATAGTTATTACATTAATATCTAGACCATAAAACAACATGAAAGTGAATAATGAAAGTTGGATAAGTAATGTTAGTGTGATAATAATAAATATTGGTAAGAAATAGTAGTAGTAGTAGTAGTAATAATAATAATAATAATAATAATAATAATAATAATAGCAGTAGTAGCAGTAGTAGTAATAATAATAATAATAATAATAATAATAATAATAATAATAATAATGAGATAATTTAGATATTTAGAGAATAAAAACCTTCAATTCTTACAAGTAAGTTATATTTAATTTCAGACGCTGACCAATTGTCTATTAAGTCTAATATAGTATCAATCTTTTTTACTTTCTTTACTAGGTTATTTTACGACGCTGTATCAACATCTTAGGTTATTTAGTGTCTGAATGAGATGAAGGTGATAATGCCGGTGAAATGAGTCCGGGGTCCAGCACCGAAAGTTACCCAGCATTTGATCATATTGGGTTGAGGGAAAACTCAGGAAAAAACCTCGACCAGGTAACTTGTCCGACCGGGAATCGAACCCGGGTCACCTGGTTTCGCGTCCAGACGCGCTGTTACTCCACAGATGTGACTCATGGATTGTTCATGAAAGAATTTGGCAGCCCTGGGTGATGATGATGATGATGATGATGATGATGATGATGATGATGATGATGATATGGATCATGTTACATACGATGTTGATTGTTGTACTAGCAGTGGTATTAATATCAGCATTTAGAAAATGGTGAAGTGGATGTTTCTGGTCCAGAGACGGCTAAGGAAGTGACGACTAAGTACTCAGTAAATAAATTGAAATATGAATTAGAGGAGTGTAATAGGAAGTTAAATAGGACGATAGAGGTAATGAAAATAGGTAAGGAGTATGGTGGAGGAGGCTAGCTAGGATAGCGAAGTATAGGCTAATATGTAGAAAATTAGTGAGATCGGAAAATGAAATGTACACAAGAAACAGACATAATAACGAACTTATAGGACAATGGTGTAGTATTTTTTTTTAGTAACAAGTATTATTAGAAACAGTGTGTGCTTGATATAAGTGTACTGAAAATCAAGAACAGAGTCGTAAAAGTGTCAATTTCGAATTATCTAAATTAAGTTGTTAGATTTTAAAGGTAGGAATATAAGAGCGTCTACAAAATGTATATCTGTAATGAATGTAATTGTGGCACCGGATACAAAATAGTGAGGTCCACATTACATGGATGTAAATGTTGACATCAAATATATATCATATCATATCATATCATATCATATCATATCATATCATATCATATCATATAATATCATATCATATCTTGTCATATATCATATCACATCATATCATATATCATCATATCTTGTCGTATATCATATCACATCATATCATATATCATATCATATCTTGTATATCATATCACATCATATCATATATCATATCATATCTTGTCATATATCATATCACATCATATCATATATCATATCATATCTTGTCGTATATCATATCACATCATATCATATCTTGTCATATATCATATCACATCATATCATATATCATATCTTGTCATATATCATTTCACATCATATATATCATATCATATCTTGTCATATATCATATCACATCATATCATATATCATATCATATCTTGTCATATATCATATCACATCATATCATATATCATATATCTTTTCGTATATCATATCACATCATATCATATATCATATCATATCTTGTCGTATATCATATCACATCATATCATATATCATATCATATCTTGTCATATATCATATCACATCATATCATATATCATATCATATCTTGTCGTATATCATATCACATCATATCATATATCATATCATATCTTGTCATATATCATATCACATCATATCATATCTTGTCATATATCATATCACATCATATCATATATCATATCATATTTTGTCATATATCATATCACATCATATCATATATCATATCATATCTTGTCATATATCATATCACATCATATCATATATCATATCATATCTTGTCATATATCATATCACATCATATCATATATCATATCATATCTTGTCGTATATCATATCACATCATATCATATATCATATCATATCTTGTCATATATCATATCACATCATATCATATATCATATCATATTTTGTCGTATATCATATCACATCATATCATATATCATATCATATAGCATATCATATACCATATCATATAATATCATATATATCATATCATATCATATCATATATCATATAGCATATCATATCATATTGCATATCATATACCATATCATATCATATTGCATATCATATATCATATACAATATCATATCATATCATATCATATCATATCATATATCATATAGCATATCATATACCATACCATATCATATATCATATAAATATCATATCATATCATATAGCATATCATATACCATACCATATCATATATCATATCATATCATATCACATCATATCATATATCATATCACATCATATCATATATCATATCATATCTTGTCGTATATCATATCACATCATATCATATCTTGTCATATATCATATCACATCATATCATATATCATATCTTGTCATATATCATTTCACATCATATATATCATATCATATCTTGTCATATATCATATCACATCATATCATATATCATATCATATCTTGTCATATATCATATCACATCATATCATATATCATATATCTTTTCGTATATCATATCACATCATATCATATATCATATTATATCTTGTCGTATATCATATCACATCATATCATATATCATATCATATCTTGTCATATATCATATCACATCATATCATATATCATATCATATCTTGTCGTATATCATATCACATCATATCATATATCATATCATATCTTGTCATATATCATATCACATCATATCATATCTTGTCATATATCATATCACATCATATCATATATCATATCATATTTTGTCATATATCATATCACATCATATCATATATCATATCATATCTTGTCATATATCATATCACATCATATCATATATCATATCATATCTTGTCATATATCATATCACATCATATCATATATCATATCATATCTTGTCGTATATCATATCACATCATATCATATATCATATCATATCTTGTCATATATCATATCACATCATATCATATATCATATCATATTTTGTCGTATATCATATCACATCATATCATATATCATATCATATAGCATATCATATACCATATCATATAATATCATATATATCATATCATATCATATCATATATCATATAGCATATCATATCATATTGCATATCATATACCATATCATATCATATTGCATATCATATATCATATACAATATCATATCATATCATATCATATCATATATCATATAGCATATCATATACCATACCATATCATATATCATATAAATATCATATCATATCATATAGCATATCATATACCATACCATATCATATATCATATCATATCATATCACATCATATCATATATCATATCACATCATATCATATATCATAACACATCATATCACAACACATCACATCATAATATGATGATATATAATATGATATATCATACACCGTATCATATCATATCATATATCATATCAGCATTAGCTGTAAATCTGTCAGTTGGATAGTGTATAGCAGTGGTCGTCATCAAAGGGTACGCAGTGTTGTCGCGTGGGCACTGTCGTGCAACAGGGAGAGATAGAGAGCTTACCCGCTAGCATCTACGAGAGCACTATAGTGCACTGCGTTTTCTGCGGGTAAGAGATGCAAGCACCAGCGTGCTCTGTGCTGACGACCCCCGGTGTATAGTTTTAGAAAAGAATCAACCGTGTTGTTTTATATTCGACCGCGACTCTTCCTCCACTCCTGATATTCCACACTTTTTCTAATACTTGTAACAGAATCCCGCCTTATCTTTCTGGTACTCTATTTTTTGCAAGAGACAGAACTTATAGATGAGACAAATAATATAGGATATATTTAACAGCATTGAGGGCAATGAGTAGGTATGATAAAGTTCGAATGCAGTCTACAGCTTCAACAAACCGCTAGTATACCGAGATATTATCAGCCTGTCACAACTCGTCTTCACCATTTCCACTCCCGAGATGGGTCCACACATCTCCGAGTCGGGTCGTCTCTCCCGCTCCACAGCATAAGAGTATTGTTAGAATATTCTAGTATGGCGTAGTACACTTCATCTCCAAGTAATTTCCTCAAGCTGAAATTTGACGTCACGTCAGCATCAAACGCCTTCATTATTCAACACACAAAATGGACTGGTATTAAAGGAAAATAAAGCTCAGGGATTTTGCGAGCGACCTCTTCTGTTTTTTTCCTTTTCTTCCTGGCGTTCCCGCTGTTTAAAATAAAGTTTTGGTCATAAAAGTTCCCATACTACATCCATAAATGAGGTTAGGTCGTTAAATAAACGAAATAGAACCGGGCAAATACATGAAGCAAGAACGAGATGGAGTAACTGGAGACCCCAGTGTTGTGTTATTATGAAGGTGTTATTACAATGCTGCCATATCGTTGAAACTTTTATAACTAATGCTATTTCTCCTGCACCGCCATATTGTTGACATCTTCAGGGCTGTCCATACCAGTTGTTCTTGGAAAGGAAAGAGTGTTGAACATGCAGTTTCAGTTTTATTGTTGTTATTGTGTTAATTTAATATGAAATTAAAACTACTGAAGACAAATAGCGACAGTATAGAGCTGAAGATAGTCAGTCGATATTAATTTTATTGAATGTAAGAGTTGAGACAATCAGCATACTCCTGATTGGTTGGATACAACCATGAGCTCCAATAACACACAATTAATAAATCTAGGTATACATACTGTATGTACTGAAATAAAAGTAAATTGGGTCGAAGAAATAATAAATCCGTCATTGTCTGTTATTTCTAGATTCTAGAGTTCCTTTATAATGAGAGTTGAGACGTTGACCCCAACAACAATTAAAATATGTAATGATTTGATAGCGCTGAAAATGGAAAAACTGTAGGCATCCATATTGTAAATATTAAACAAATTTGACACGTAATTTTATAATATATTTAATGCTCGACCATGCCGAAATGTAGTAATTATATACCTGGTAGCAGCCCTTTAATGGACCTCATTAAAGTACACCCATTCATTAAAGTTCAGGTGTTCCACCAATCAGAAAATACCATTGTAGTAACATGAAAGCGCAAGTATCGATTATTCTCGGATATGCAATCGAAAGACAACTAGCTGTTACTAGCTGTTCTGTTACTATAATAATTAGCATTAATTGTAAATAATATTCAAATAAATTCAATTTGTCATCTCGTTTTTCAATGTCAAATTCAATTTCGAGGTTATTTTACTCTCTAGATTATATCAAGGTCAATGTCGACACTTGTTTCTCGGAAAAAATCAATACTTTCGCGTCTGTGCACATCTCACAATTTACGAGGTATTGCACAAGGTCAGTTCCGCTCCTCAGTCAGATAAGAATAACATGAATACTTATGAATAATTTCAAGTTAGAAATATGGTCGAGCATAAAAATTCGTATGAAACTTGACTATAATGGTAATTAAGACGCTCGTACGAAAATTATGAAACTCGCTTGCGCTCGTTTCATAAACAAATATATTCGCGTCTTAATTACTACCATTATAAGCTCGTTGCATAATGTACTATTATTATTTTAGAATATAAGCTAATTTATTATACATAACACACAAAAATTAAAAATTATACTTACAGCTAATTTATCAACGAGGGATAAGAAAAACCTGTTAACTTGCATTTACTAGAAACAAAGCCGTTGTAAGTTTTTACTAAGTTATGCAACAAGGTAGATGATGTTTGGATCCTGTGTATCTTATATTCAATTATTATCGAGGAATTCTATCTGAATTCGTCACTGTCACGTAAGATGTCAGTCTTCCTCGACTGTCTAGCAGTTACTATGCTACCTTTTGAACCTGAGGCTCTCGAGTTCAATACCGACTCAGGGCGAAGAAATTTAAAAAGCAGCGAATTCTTAATGTAGACCAACCAAGCGAGGTGGCATTTGGAAGGTCCGTGGTTCGATTCCCGGACCGACCAACATGAATGTGGTTTTTCCGTGGTTTTCCACAGTTACTTAGGCAAATGGCGGATTGAAATTTTCATTGCCACGGTCCATTTTCCTTCCCCTTCCGTGTAGAAAAAGAATTTAGATTTCATATCATTCATCTCATTCCAGTCCACACCTGTAGAGTAACGATTAGCGTGTCTGGCCCGGGTTCGAATCTCGGTCGGGGCAAGTTACCTGGTTCAGGATTTTTTCGGGGTTTTCCTTCAACCCAATACGAGCAAATGCTGGGTAACTTTCGGTGCTGGACCCCGGACTCATTTAATCGACATTATCACCTTCATATCATTCAGGCTCTAAATGATCTTAGAAGTTAATACAGCGTCGTAAAATAACCCAATAAATAAATAATTCATCTCATTCAATAGCCATATTCAGGTCAAGTCGCAAGTCTTCGTCCGCTTACGGGGAGGGGGCGTCCTCTCCACAACCGTTCCTGAGTTCCCAGCCTTCCGCAATATCTCTGCCAGGATTCATTCCTTAAGGACACTTCGACACCTTGGAAGGGCCGTTGGAATGGATCCCGTGCTGCTTGGTCACCTTGGAGGTATGAACTTAGGACTGGGGGGGGGTCACATGCGGCCGGTGGGCTGGTACACTTCATCCTCATTCATCCCATAAATTCGGGGTGCACAATAGGCCTCAGTTAGGCCGACGTGCAAAGGGTTGTCCCTGACACGCCCCTAGCCACAGTTACCTAACCCAACTTAACCTAACCTAACCTAACCCAACCTAACCTAGATCAGAGACCCTATATTACCCATGTTAAATTAATAACAATGACGTACCTGCATCTCTGAAAAGTTTTTACAGATAACTCTATAAAAAATTATTTGCTGCGGATTCTTTATTATTTTTTAAAGTGCTCAGATCAGTCGGCCACCTGTCACTTAGCTATCCCTTCATTCAACCTATTCTAACTTTGTCACACTTATCGATCTCCTATTAATCAGCCATCCTCTTCGACTATTACGGACCCTGCCGGGAGATTTTTGCAGGTCGTGTAAAAAAATACAAGATGGCAGATTGCGAACCATAGTAAACTGAAAATTTGTATTTGATATTTGATATTTCTTTCCTAGTATATTTTGGTGACAAAATCAATGAAGATAATGAAGAAAAGCGTTCTCCTTAAAGTTACATAAGTAGGCCTAGATCTCAGATTTTGAGAGAAATGCGTATTTAGTTTCTTGAAGGGGACATGAGAAGTAATTGCATATCTTTGCTATTCATGAAAAAACTGGTGTACTGAAAGCATTTTAGTGCATAAATGTCCTAAAATAGTGATTAGTGCTCATTTTAGGCTTTTCATTGCATAAAACCTCATACAAATTTTATGTTAATTTCGCCTGCACAAAGGACAGTTTTTTTTAACATATAAAAAGCACAGCCTAATTGTGAAAAATCAGGGGGGAAATCTTGGTAATTCACTTGTGTCGACCTGGTTGGCAAGTTGGTATAGTGCTGGCCTTCTATGTCCAAGGTTGCGGGTTCGATCCCGGGCTAGCTCGATGGGATTTAAGTGTGCTTAAATGCGACAGGCTCATGTCAGTAGATTTACTGGTATGTAAAAGTACTCCTGAGGGACAAAATTCCGGCACATCCGGCGACGCTGATATAACCTCTGCAGTTGCGAGCGTCGTTAAATAAAACATAACATTTAACATTTAATTTACTTGCTGCTATTTATGAATAAAATGTGTACTGATGGTCAAATAATATAATTTGCCTAATATAAGACAATAGAGTTTCTAGCCATAATAATTGTTTAGTGTTTCTGTCACGGTATACCATAACACATAAACTATATTTATACATCTTGATTACACAACTTTTAACACTGTATGTATGTATGCATGTATTATATGACTTTCTTGTGTTAAATTCTGTCGTACCTGGTTTACATGTTTCGACCTATTGTGGGTCATCCTCAGAACTGCTCGTTGTTGGTCTTGGCGCCTCTTATTTGGTTTCCTGTGAGGATGTGTTCGTATGGAGTAATGTGGAGTCGAAGAGTGTGTGTGTTCTGAAATTGAGTTGTGTGTTGAGAATTTCAGAACACACACGCTCTTTGACTCCACATTACACCACACCAACACACCCTCACAGGAAACAAAACAAGAGGCGCCAAGACCAACAACGAGCAGTTCTGAGGATGACCCACAATAGGTCGAAACATGTAAACCAGGTACGACAGAATTTAACACAAGAAAGTCATATAATATATATTCCGAAACTATATTTAGCTAAGTGCCTATTTTGTAATTTTAGAGCCTGTTTTAGACGCCTAAAAGTTGGTTTTTAAGGCCTAAAAATCCGAGGTCTAGTTTAAGGTATTTTGTGCTGTAACGGTTGTGTAAAATGGTCGTAAGTCGTTTAGTGATTTATAATGGTGTGTTGTATTCGCCATTTAACAACAATTTTATTAGCTACATGTCAAAGTGTGAAATGGAAATATAAAAATTGGAGATTTATCCTTCGAAGGGGTGGAAAAATTCAAATGTCTTGGGACAACAGTAACAAATATAAATGCCACTCGGGAGGAAATTAAACGCAGAATAAATATGGGAAATGCGTGTTATTATTCGGTTGAGAAGCTCTTATCATCTAGTCTGCTGTCAAAAAATCTGAAAGTTAGAATTTATAAAACAGTTATATTACCGGTTGTTCTGTATGGTTGTGAAACTTGGACTCTCACTTTGAGAGAGGAACATAGGTTAAGGGTGTTTGAGAATAAGGTGCTTAGGAAAATATTTGGGGCTAAGAGGGATGAAGTTACAGGAGAATGGAGAAAGTTACACAACGCAGAACTGCACGCATTGTATTCATCACCTGACACAATTAGGAACATTAAATCCAGACGATTGCGATGGGCAGGGCATGTAGCACGTATGGGCGAATCCAGAAATTATATAGAGTGTTAGTTGGGAGGCCGGAGGGAAAAAGACCTTTAGAGAGGCCGAGACGTAGATTTATTTTTTTTTATTTTAGTTGGTTATTTAACGACGCTGTATCAACTACTAAGCTAGGTTATTTAGCGTCGATGAGATTGGTGATAGCGAGATGATATTTGGCGAGATGAGGCCGAGGATTCGCCAGAGATTACCTTGTATTCATATTACGGTTGGGGAAAACCTGGTAATCAGCCCGAGCGGGGATCGAACCCGCGCCCGAACGCAACTTCAGACCGGCAGGCAAGCGCCTTAACCGACTGAGCCACGCCGGTGGCTGCGAGACGTAGATGGGAGGATAATATTAAAATGGATTTGAGGGAGGTGGGATATGATGATAGAGACTGGATTAATCTTGCTCAGGATAGGGACCGATGGCGGGCTTATGTGAGGGTGGCAATGAACCTTCGGGTTCCTTAAAAGCCATTTGTAAGTACGTAAGTACATGTCAAAGTGTAAGCATTATTAAAGTTTGTCTCATTTACATTACACTAGCCTTTTTTATTTCATGAATTCATTTGAGGTTAACCTTTACTCAAATGGCTTCTGCTGAGAATTTCAACAGTTGGCGCTGCAGAATCTTGCAGTGTAGGCAGGCGTTCGTCCGGGTTGGACATTCCTGTGTAGAATCACGTGTGCGGTGGAGAAGCCAGCTCTTTTATTGCGTATTACGGAGGGAGGGCGTGTGGAGTAGCAGTGGAAAAATTTAACTGACAAATTAACTTTTGAAATTTGCATTCGTGCTCTGTAGCTGTCCTTTCCATCCGAAAATCAAGTGCGAGTAATCTACTCAGACGTAACAAAAAAATAAAACTTTCTAGTTTCATAAACTGCTCTCCTTTTAATATTCTAACACCCGCCATAACAAAGTGGGAAGCATAATGGAAGTCATTGGTGCAACAATCTGCAGTTACAGACTTATTCTGATACACAATGAGAATAAACTATCAATGATTAGTATAAAATAATTGATCAAACCTTCAATAACTGTCTTGGTTTATTAACCTAATGAATTATATAAATAAAAAACGTTACGTCATAGTTACAAATGTGACTAGCGCTTTCGCCGTGTGTGTCATCATCATGTATAAAAGAGTAACATATATCAGCATTATGAAATGAAAACATGAACAGTGCGCAAATATAATATGACCTTGCAAAACCGATAAACAATGGAAAAGTTAATATTCTTGCTTAAGAATTTTACATTGCTAAATTTCTCAATAGTAAAATTCCTCTACTTAACGGGTTAGGTACAGCTTACAGCAGTAAATTTGTTGGAAATATTCCATTTTTTTTCCTCCATTACTGTATCTTGTACAACAATGAAAGTTAGTATATCTAAGACACTGTCCTTCTGTTATATATATATATATATATATATATATATATATATATATGAAAAATATTTTTACGATTTAAAAAAAAATATATCGTCGGTTTCTTGATAAAAGTGACCAAGTCCAAAATGCAAAATTGTTGGGAAAAGGCTTTTAAAGGTTTAATGATCCATCCAACGATAACTGTACTTCTTTAGATGTTAGTAATAAGTTATTTTGAAGGTAAATGTGCTATATTATTAGTTTTTAATATAAAATTATGCCTTAAATTTTCATAATGCTTGGAAGCCTTGGAATGTGACTTGGTCACTTTTACCAAGAAACCGACGATATGCTTTTTTTTTTTTTTCAAAATTCAAAATGGTGGTAGTTCACTGTGCAGTGATGAAGCGTTTCCCTCATAACTCATAAACTTGTTAACTCTTTCATGTTCTCTCTCTTTTATTTTATTGCTGAAACTCATGTTTACAATATCATGCTCCTTCAACTACATTCCTTAATAAATAATATATTTTTTTTATTTTGTATTATAAGAAAATACTGATATTTGACACTCTGTACTGTTTATTATGACCATAAGACGACATTGACTGCATACTGCATGTGATTTTGGCTATGTTTGGAAATTTGCTACTAGAAGGAGTGGGAGTGAAATACATTAGAAAACTCAGGTACAATAAAAATTGAAGCAAAAATAAAATGATATGTACAGGGACATCATTTTATTTTTACTTCAATTTTTATTGTATCTGAATTTTTTAATGTACTTACTCCCAACCCCTCTACTTGTAAACTTCCAACCGTACTCCACACAGAACCAAGGCCGCGTATGTAGTCAAAGTAAACAGTAGGCCTACTGAACTAGTGAGTATAGTACGTTCGAGAAATATGTTCGCGTTTTCCAGTGACGAAAGAGCTTTCAATATTGAATCACATTTTCGCACAAGTACTGTCGTCCGTTTGCCTACATCACATCCCGGTTTCCCCCACCCCCTTCTGCTCGCACCTCTGTAAAGGTAGTGGCTGGGCTGTCTTAGCTCTTTTCTGAAAGCTTTAATTGCTGTTAGAAATTGGACATCTACGTAATATTATACAACTGTTTCAAATAACTTAAATAAAAGGGCTTCGTTAAGTAATTAACTGGCACGCGATTTCCACCCTTTCTAAGACCCTGCGACATAACCAATTAGACGGACAGTAGATAGCATGTCTGAGTAATTTTATCTTTTCGGATCGGGCAGAAGTGGAGATTGAATTTACAGTACGTAAGGTACTCTTTTACAGAGTAGGTACACAAATATTTCAACACGAGTTACTAGTAGGCCCTACGAAGGACGAAAGTGGTAATCGGAATTAGGTACAATAGTCTATAGTGCGATAATATGCACAAAATTTAACTTCATTCTCTATATTGAACGTATAATATACACTGCATAATAAATACGTCCGAACAGATAACTCAGTTCGTGAGTAAAAACACTTATTGTTAATGCATTACTCTAGTTTGATTAAAGAAAAACCTAATGAAAATTATCAAACTAAAAACCGTGATATTTCCTGGTTACGTAAATGGATGAACTACTTTTCTTCCCTCCTGTCCTTAGTAAAGTGATTTGTTTGTACAGGGTGCGTCAGAAAGAACGGATGGATTTCACATGGCAAGAAAATTGTAAAGATTCATCAAATCAAAAATTTATTGTTATCAACATATTCACCAATACATGCAGTTTATTTATGTAAAACAACATTATCCATATGATGTCCTTGGCTTTCAATACAGGCATCGAGGCGTTTTCTGATGTTCGCCATCACTTTCATAGTCATAGCTGGTGCAATTGCCACGATTTCTTCACGAATCGCTATCTTCAGTTCGTCCAGTGTATGTGATCTATGTTTACAAACTTACGCCTTCAAATGGTCCCAAAGAAAGAAGTCGCAGGGCGCGAGATCTTACCGTAGCCTCGGACAATCTCAGTGCAATAGAATTTCGTCCAGGTGATTTCTTCTTTAATGTTGAACCTGTGATACGAAATGAAGCCACCCACCGCAAAATTGTATTCCGAGTTGGAATCCTAGCGTGACATCCGATGTCGAAATGAGTCCTGAGTGGCGATCACAGACTCTTCATTTGTTAAAAATGTCTCTACGATGAAAGCACGTTGTACACCAGACCAACACCATGTTCTCAACTGAAACTGCATTCTCTGGCTGACCCAACAGTCGTGGTCCCCCTCACTATATCTCTCTCCTCGTTGCGTATCGATAGTTTGAAATCCATCCGTTCTTTCTGACGCATCCTTTATATTACGCTAGTATCATCGAACTACAGTCGTGGAAGGGAGTAGTAAACGGTGTTTCTGGTTCTCAACCGTTAATCCAAAGGTATAGCCAGGTTAATATTGGAAATGTTAGTAAAAATAAAATGATGTTCCTGTATAAGAAGTAACATGTCCTGCTGCCATAATTCCGACCATCCAATTCATTCACTTACTTTACAAACTATAAAACTTACTCATTCACTCACTTCGTAATCTATCGAATTCACGCATTGACTCACTCATCCATCCACCCACTATCTCGCTCACTCATTCTTGCATTCAGTCCTACAAGGACATCGTAGAATGCGCCACTTTTACACAATTCGTAGGCTAATGAGATGCCCGCTGTACACGCCGCTGGTTCATTTTCAAGGAATATGTTGCTGGCTGGTGAAAAATTATCTTGCGCGAGGTTTGTGACGGGAAATTCAAACCATAAATTAATTAAAGTCGTGTATGCTACCGCTTCACCGCTGAGAACACAAGACGCGGGAACACAGCTAAAAGTCTAAACAACACTTGCCGTTCTGCGTTAATTTTTAATTAGCAGCGAGTCGCGGCGTTCCTTAATTATTGTACAACTTACGCACTATAATAGCGGGGCTCCAGATGGGGAGCCAAAGTTTCGGAAAACAAGTCCTTAAATAAAATAACAACGTGTGGCTCGCAAATGAAAGCCAACAGGGAGTGCTCATGTGTAAGAATAAAATCATGGCAGTAACCTGCAAGAATTAAACATTAAGAGAGTTCGTCTCTTAAGGATATTACGCAGTTATGGGGAAAACTCATTTGGCTGCGACAGTAAATTCAGAATGAGCTCAAAATACTGAGGATATCCATTTAGTCTTTTTTCTCTCTCTCAGAAACGCCTGTAAAGTTATGTTTTATTTAACGACGCTCGCAACTGCAGAGGTTATATCAGCGTCGCCGGATGTGCCGGAATTTTGTCCCGCAGGAGTTCTTTTACATGCCAGTAAATCTACTGACATGAGCCTGTCGCATTTAAGCACACTTAAATGCCATCGACCTGGCCCGGGATCGAACCCGCAACCTTGGGCATAGGAGGCCAGCGCTATGCCAACTCGCCAACCAGGTCGACGAAACGCCTGTATGCACGTCTTGTTGAGTTGATGGCAATTTCGAAGGCGTTTCGGTTAAGGCGTAACATTACAGAGCCGGATGGATGTGGGTTTGATTGCCCATAAAGTTTTATTTTTTTTTACTTTGTTATTTAACGATGCTGTATAGTGACCAGAATATTGTACGAAATGGGAATAAAAAAATTGGAAATTTATCCTTCGAAGAGGTAGAAAAACTCAAATACCTTGGAGCGACAGTAACAAATGTGACACTCAGGAGGAAAGTATTTGCAGAATAAATGTGGTAAATATGTGTTATTAATCGGCTGAGAAGCTTTTGTCATCTAGTCTGCTGTCAAAAAATCTGAAATTTAGAAATTATAAAACAGTTATATTACCACTTGTTCTGTATGGTTGTGAAACTTGGACTCTCACTTTGAGAGAGGAATATACAGGGTGTTTGAGAATAAGGTGCTTAGAAAAATATTTGGGGCTAAGAGGGATGAAGTTACAGGAGAATGGAGAAAGTTACACAATACAGAACTGCACGCATTGTATTCTTTACCTGACATAATTAGGAACATTAAATCCAGACGTTTGAGATGGGTAGGGCATGTAGCACGTATGGGCGAATCCAGAAATGCATATAGAGTGTTAGTTGGGATGCCGGAGGGAAAAATACTTTTGGGGAGGCCGAAACGTAGGTGGGAGGATAATATTAAAATGGATTTGAGGGAGGTGGGATATGATCATAGTCTACCATATACAGTCACGAAGCTTGAGTTTTGAGGGTGCCAGAAACAATAGACTGTGACTGTACTATTTTGCATTGCCTGTAATGAGGCGATATTAGCGATCCTAGTGGTGAGCAACTATGTAATGTTTGCATATTTACTACGTATTGAGCTTCGCGACTGTATATATTAGACTGTGATATGATGCTAGGATCAGGATTAGGCCTAATCTTGTTCAGGATAGAGACCGATGGCGGATTACATGAGAGCGGCAATGAATCTCCGGGTTCCTTAAAAGCCGTAAGTAAGTATCAACCAGTGGCGTAGCATGAAATTTTGAGCAGGGGAAGCTAACTCAAGTTGTCTTTCATGCAATATGAGATAACGTATTACAAAAATACAGTCTTAAAATAAATAGTAGTCAATTTCAAGTCAGCAGTCGAAGATTGGTTGGAACATCGTAACACCAATAAGGCATGACCTCAAATGATACATAGTAAAATATGATTTCACGGTTTACACATATCTCTTAACAAATGGACACGTATATGTGTAACATCAGCTCACTCCCTGTCATACTTAGAGAAATCACAATATTAGAATCATTACGTAAGTATGCGTCTGTTTTTGGTTGTGTCCTTCATTGACAGCAAGGGAGTCGGTCATTTCTTTTTTAAATCACACTTTTGTTCGTAAGTCAGTCTTGATAATACAATTGTCCTAAAAAATTCAAGTAAATTAGTGTCAGGAACTGTTATTTCGCTCATTATTTATTATATCAGCCACAATGCAAACTAACACTTCAACTGAACACAACTGACAAACTCGGAAACTACTTATTTTAAATGTTAAAGCTAGCTTCTTGCAGCCTTGCAGGGTAGGGTAGTTTAGTTAGAAAGGGATGGAAAATCTGCGGGGTGCATTACACAGAAGAAACCAGTCTGCTTGGAAGCTGGCGTGTGCAGGCTTCTTGTTTACTGCTGCATCACAAATCATCCTGAGCTGCCGCATCACAATATTTAACGCGTAAATATAAATTCTATTAAAATTAATAAATAATTTTGTCCATAAACCACACGTTTATTATGAAATTATTATTAACTGGGGAAGCTAAACTTTTTAGCTTACATTGACGCTACGCCACTGGTATCAACTACTAGTTTATATAGCGTCGATGGGATTGGTGATAACGAGATGGTATTAGGCGAGATACGCCAGAGGATTCGCCATAAATTATCTCACATTCGTCTTACTGTTGAAGAAAACCTCGAAAAAAAAACCCAAGTTTTAAATATTTGGGTTATCATTTGAGCTACGAACAGGAACAATATAATTCTACAAAACTGAATTACTTTAACTGTACAAAAAATACAATTGATAACATTTTCAAAACTTCTCTTGTCCAAAAACACACAAGAATTAAAGCCTATAAAACACTGGAGAGACCTGTTCTCATGTATGGAAGTGAAGTTTGGACCATACGTAAATGTGATCAACACCGAATCACTGCCAATGAAATGAAGTTTTTAAGAAGAACTGCTGGCTATACTAGATTAGACAAAGTAATAATGATCAACAGGATAATATCCTGTAGAGTAGAATGAGTTAGATTTAATGTAGACAGACGGAATCTATACTAATAATAAATCTGTAGCCGAAATTTTTCTGGTAATTTTCGATTTTCCAAAAATAATTGGTCCTAACATATATAATTAACCACCCTGAAACTAAAAATCGCATTTTTGAAATGTTTGTTTGTATGTCTGTCTGTATGTTTGTTACCTTTTCACGCTATAATGGCTGAACCGATTTATATGAAAATTGGAATATAAATTAAGTTCGTTGTAACTTAGATTTTAGGCTATATGGCATTCAAAATACTTTATTTAAAAGAAGGGTTATAAGGGGGCCTGAATTAAATAAATCGAAATATCTCGCTTATTATTGCGTTTTGTGAAAAATGTTACATGACAAACGTTTCTTCAAAAATTATTTCCGATAAGTTTTATTCTTTACAAAATTTTGATAGGACTGATATTTAATGAGATAAATGAGTTTTAAAATTAAAATAACGCCATCTAAGACGGTGCAATGAAATAACAAATGACTTCGTCTAAGTTATAAGGGGCCTTGGACAACAACAATCGAAAAAGGGGCCTTGGACAGGAACAATCGAAAGCTATTAAACTTAGCCTACAGACAATGTTTCTGTGTTTGTATGAAGTAATATCGGAAGCTAAATTAACCGATTTGTATAATTAATTATTATTTCACCATTGGAAAGTGTAGTTTCTCTAGATGGACATACCGCTATAATGTTATTACAGTAACTTCTCAGTAAATCGAGGACAGGTAAGATTAAAATAGCTTCCTATGCACAGAAAATTTGATAGGCTTTTTTGTACATTCGTTTTCTGTATTTCTTAAAATAATATTTATGTACACACTCATTTTAATCTCAGAGAATTAACGAACAACGAGAGTGTATTGATCTAGTATGCAGTAATAGTATGTTAGCTTAGCAATCCATTATTTTATAATTCATATTTTAACTATGCTCAATCGAATCGTGTTAAAATACATAAAATAGACTATATATATGCAATAAATGCAATGCTAAAAAAAATTGGGTAATGAGCCAAGCAGATTACGTTGCGCTGTTGTAAAATTGTTGCTTCTGAGATTCAAGAGCCCCCACAACAAATTAAAAACTTTCTTATCGGAGTACATCTGTTATCAACGCACTTTTTATATAATGTAATGTAATATAATGTAATGTAATATAATATAATATAATATAATATAATATAATATAATATAATATAATATAATATAATATAATATAATATAATATAATATAATATAATATAATATAATATAATATAATATATTATAATATAATATAATATAATATAATATAATATAATATAATATAATATATACTAATAATAAATATGTAGCCGAAAATTTTCTGGTAATTTTCGCTTTTCCAAAAATAATTTGTGTTAACATGTATAATTATTCATCCTGAGACCAAAAATCGCTTTTTTGACATTTTTGTTTGTATGTCTGTCTGTCTGTCTGGATGTTTGTTACCTTTTTCACGCGATAATGGCTGAACGAATTTCGATGAAAATTGAAATATAAATTAAGTTCGTTGAATTTATATTTTAGGCTATATGGCATTCAAAATACTTCATTTAACGGGGCCTGAATTAAATCGTAATATCTCGCTTATTATTGCTTTTTTGTGAAAAATGTTACATAACAAAAGTTTCTTTAAAAATGATTTCCGATAAGTTTTATTCTATGCAAAATTTGGTAGGTCTGATAGACTTTTAAAATAATAATACAATACGTTTTCACCGCCGCCTCAGATTGTAGCGTTGTTGTTCCTACAGTAATTCCCATGTGCAAAATATAAAATTTTTGAGTAGGAAGAAAAAACACATTTATTCATTCCATGGCAATGGTACATAGGAGATCGTGAATTCTTACATTTTCGAAAGAAAGAAATATAATTACACATCACTGTTTATGCTGTATCACTATTTAAGTTATTTGAAGGTTTCAGAACCATAGTGGGCCAAGCGCCATTTACTGAAGACGTAGAAAACAAGGGTTAAAATTAAGTTATTACCACAATTCAATGAAACCATATAGCAAGTAATATAAAGTTTACACATTAAAACTAAATTATATGTCAATCTTCATTAAACTATGGTTGCATGTAATAACAAATAAGAAACATGTTAAAGGAATTGTCATTGCACCAAATAAGTGGTCTCTGGACCAAAATGATCGCAATTTAATTATTTAAATACAATTTCAATTAAGTAACATATTAAACGATTTATCCTTCTATCAAACACGAATGTTCCCTGGATCAAACGTCCTATTTTAATTATGTAATTACTTTATATTTATTTCTAACAGGTGCAGCGGAGCGCACGGGTACGGCTAGTTATATATAAGTTTGGTTAGCAAGATTAGAATGCTGAAAGGAACGTAAGTGTGTAACGAAAAGATGGCGGACATTTAAGATCAATAAGAAGAAATTGACTGTTTGGAGTTAAGTTAATAGCGAGAGTACAGGATTATTAGTTTAACAGGCTTTCGGGATTGTATGCTAATTGAAGGGTTCAGAACCATAGTGGGCCAAGCGCCATTTACTAAAACCGTAGAAAACAATGGTAAAAATGAAGTTATCACCATAATTCAATGGAAGCATATAGCAAGTAATATAAAGTATACACATTAAAACTAAATGATATGTCAATCTTCATTAAACTAGGCCTATGGTATTCACTTAACTTTAACCCTTGCTTTCTCCGTTTTTAATAAATGGCGCTTGGCCCACTATGGCTCTGAACCCTTCAATTGTAGGTATATGTAATAGAAAATTATGGTGAAACTCGTATACATAAGTTGTGGTACACCATAACTAATATAAATGCTGACGACAAATAAATATCTATCTATCTACTTCAACATGGAAGTGACTAATAATAAAAATAACACTACTGGGTGTTCATTTCAAAGTGTGTCATGACGTCACTGTTGTGAGTCAGCGATTTGAAGCGAGTTTCAGCTTTTTATGTCAGAGAAGTTGCTTATTAATCAAGGCGTTCAATCTGAACTTGAGAACGTGTACGCTATGACTTGAACGTCGTAGCAACAGATGGCGGTCTGTACGGTCTGTGTGCTACCATAACCTCTTTCGAACTGTGTTTTGCTCGGGCAAATCGTACGCAGGGTATTTATCATCGGTTGCGTACGGCAACATTCCAGAACAGAAATCAAATGCTCCGTGTCCATGTTGACAGTCAAAATTAATGTCAACAAATGCGTAAGTAATCGTCTTAACCCTCTCCATATATCCCGACAGTAAGAAAAGAACTCACCCAAGTACGTGTGTCCAAACAGTTCACATTCCTGCCACTACTGGAGTTACCGTACGTATCGGTAAATACTCTTCAGAATGAACGCCGTACTTGCTAGGCAACTTTTCTGGCACATAGGTAATACGCCTCTGCGGAAGTGTAGGAAGATTGAATTATCTAGGCTCATCGGCTAGCCACATGACGTCATACAGCGAGCCATGACACACTTTGAACTGAACACGCAGTAGATTAGACAAGAAGAAAAATTTGGATATTTTGAAAGAATTAAATATTGACTCAATTTTAGAGAATATTAAAAATTGTAGACAGAAATGGAAATCTCATATACTCAGGATACCTAGAACACTAAATTACCGCCCATTAGGAACAAGATCTTTAGGCCGTCCGCCGAAACGATGGAGTGAGACCGTAATAGGCACCAGGCTTAATACGTGATAAGAAGAAGAAGAAGGATTAAGAAACAATGGTATTCTATATCCCCTTCCTTTTCTCTACTGTAAACTGCAGTATAGAAGTCTTAGGCCCAATTGTATAAAACTCCCTGACTAAAGATCAACTTTGATCGAAGATCGGAAAGTGAACCCAGTTCAGACACTTCTTCTATTGTATAAAACTTTTCTTCAATCAAATTACCTTGGTTCACATGCAATCTAAATTCACGTGAAAAGGATTTGGCAACATCGCATAAACAGGTGAAGTATGTGATGCGCTGGCCATGTTGTACAGGTTTGTTCAGTGTTGCCAATTTAGCGACTTTAACTTTTTTTCAACGACAATTTCTTTTAACTTTTATATTGCTTAAATAAGGATTTAGCGACCTTTCTAGCACCCCATAGTCACAAAATTTAATCTTTCTTTATTGACAATGAGAAATGTAGCGACTTTCCAACTACTTTCTGGCGACTTTCCGTACACTAGGTTGGAGACACTGGTTTGTGTTGTGCATTGTAAATAATGGCGGACAATAAGAAGAAGGTTGACCGTTCTCCGAGTTGTTATCATGTTATGGTGTTTGATACTGCTAAACATAATAAAGCTTTATAAAACGACAATTTTCGCTTAGTAATACAGCTAATTGAAAATTTATGAATGTACCTATCATTCCATGAAAAATAATGGTTGTTATAAGCATAATACAATTATAGGTTATGTTATTTGATACTGCTGAACACGATAAAGCCTTATAAAATATAAGAATGTTTGTGTATTATGGCAAGAAATTGAAAACATACACCATATATTAATAACAATGGTTATTCTTTTTGCACAGTCTGCCACTCGTATATTTCAAACAGAAAAGAAATAACTGAACTTGGATCATCTAACTTAATCGGAGAAATTTCTTCAGTCAAAGTTGACTTTAGTTTAAGACAAATTAATCTCAGATTAGACTTTATACAACACAAAATTCCAAGTTCAGTTGGAACGATGATCAATTTTACCTCTCCGTTCCATTACTCTTTCATCTCTGAACTAAGATTAAATGGTTTATACAAACGGCCCTTATAGTTCAAGAAAATCTTACTGATTGCCTGAGAAAATTTATTTCAGTAAATTTCAGTAATCTGGGAATGTAAGCAGAAAAGCGTATTGACTTTCAACCAGGCATCGGATGGTGCAGTGTCCCTTCCGCGATTTTTTTTTTTTTTTTTTTTCCCCCACCAAGTACAATTTTTCGAAAGCGGACGACTGTCGTCTAGGTGTACTTTCTAGATTATAAGGAGCAAAAAGAAAGTGACTGGCGGCATACATGTGTCATTCATGCATTATTGTGCACAATTTGCTAGCAGATAGTGCTTAACTTGTGCGCTCTACTCACTATCCACCATTCCACATTGTTATCTAAGACTATATGGCAGTGTCCAGGGAGTACTTTATGTAGGCAACCGAGCTGGAGAAAATGAGAAAATGGCGATGGGTAACGAATAAAAAAATGGCTGGCAAGGAAAAAAAAAAGAAGAGCGGAGTCTGGAAATGAGGAGTAATGGTGGATAAGGGCAGGAACATCCCCTGCAACGCGGTGCTGCAGCTGGGCTGCTGTTAACATTAATAATGCAATGAGACAGGAAAATTGTCTGACTCTTCTCGTCTCCACCGAGTCTGCATACGGGCCTCGGTCCGGGGATGAGTGGCATATGGGACATTGAGCTATCCTCTAGTACGAAAATGCCACACCAGTTCAACGCACTTTAGGGACTTTACTGATAACCAGTCTCTCACAAGGGAAGGGTTTCGGTTCGAACAGGAATTTCGTATCCAAAATTTGAATACAGGTCCATCTTTACATTTCTGTAAAGCTCCCAAAAGCATTCGTTTGTGTAATGTGTGGTTTGTCTGTTAGAGCGCTGTACAAGTTGAGGGGTGGGGAGAGCACTGCACAAGTTAAGGGGATGGGACACCTTACCCGTAAGCCTAGCCTAGCCTAGAAGCTAGTGCGAGTGGTAAAATGTCTAAAACCCATTTAAGAACATTTTTCTCTAACGTTCTGTCTGATAATATTGCAGCTAATCAAAAATGTACACTGTTGTGTGAGTCATTGAATGCAAACAAGGACACGACTTTAATAAATGGATCATTCCAAGGCTAGGACATGGAATGTATGATCATTCCACCTAAAAAAAAAAAAAAAACTAAATATATCCAGCCTCTGAATATCTATTTCCTTAGACAATACAAAATATATGCTCGGAGGATAACAGATTGCATAAGGACTCTTGCTGAGAATCCAGAACTTAACTTGTTACGTGAATCCTGAACAAGTCTCGGATTTCAAAAATGTAATTCAGGTAGCATTTGATATTTGAGCACTGGAGTGGATTCAGAAGATTGTTCAGGTGTTGCTTCTGCGTGTTGTGCTTATTGCTCTGCTCCATGCTGTTTCAGACATTTTATAGAGAATCCTCATGTACATTTTTAAAGAAGTGTATTGAACAATACCAACCAAACGGAGAGTTACACAAATGAATGTTTTTAGGGAATTCATCACCATTGTGAGGTAAGTCTCTGTACAAATTTTTAACCAGAAATTCCTGTTCGAGCCGAAACCCTTCCCTTGTCAGTGGTTTTGCAGTTACCACACTGACTGCTGAATCTGAGGTTCCCGGGTTCAAACCCGATCGAGGACGATTGAATTAAAGGAATCCTTAGCGTGGCTTCTTCCGGGAAGAAATGGAGATGAGAGATTAGTGTCTTAGTCTTGCAATAGGCCTACGCGAAAGAACTTTATGTCTTTATGAGGTTAAAGGCAAAATCTGACGCTTATTTTTAGCCCATGTTACATTTCAACGCTGTATACCGGGTGATTCAGTAAAAGCGTTAAAAATTAAAGAGAAAAAATAGGGAATACCCTACTGAACGTTTTGAGATAGGAAACTTGGGATCAGTGTCAAGTATGGTGGCCGACTATTCAGAGGTAATAAAAACCTTTTGCTTGTTTTTCTTTAAGAAACAAGTAGAACGTGAGAAACTGTGGTAAAAATATATGGAATATAAAAGTAGCCAACTTTCCCAATCTACTAAGTTACCTTTGCTTTGCAACCAACATTAAAACTGAAACTGCAAATATTTTTTGAGATGTACAATAGACAAAGAAACAAAGAAACAAAAGGTATGAATTCTTTAAGATTGTTTGAACCAAAATGCAACACTGTTACAATATTTAATCATAGTAGTAATTTAGGCCCAAAAATATATAACACATTCATATTTAAATATCCTAATCTTGTCAATTCTAATAGTTCTAGTATTAAATTAAAAAAGTTATGTATGGATTTTCCTGACGTTTGAGATGGGCAGGGCATGTAGCACGTATGGGCGAATCCAGAAATGCATATAGAGTGTTAGTTGGGAGGCTGGAGGGAAAAAGACCTCTAGGGAGGCCGAGACGTAGATGGGAAGATAATGTAAAAATGGATTTGAGGGAGGTGGGATATGACGATAGAGAATGGATTAATCTTGCTCAGGATAGGGACCGATGGCGGGCTTATGTGAGGGCGGCAATGAACCTCCGGGTTCCTTAAAAGCCAGTAAGCAAGTAAGTAAGTAAGTAAGTATACTCATATTTGAAAATTGAATTAATTAATTAATTAGAATTAATTTATTTAAATTAATTTTATATTAGTATGAACTATTTAAGTTAATGTTAATAGAAGAAAATTCATTTTAGTTTTTTTTAATAATTCAAGTCGAATGGAGTTTGGATAATTTTTAACTGTAATTAAAAAAATAAATAAATGTTGGTACTCACATTAATACTGTAATTCTACAGGTTTACTTTTTACACTTGTGCGTTTCATCTCTAAGTGCCGTTTCAATTTCACGAGTTTCATAAACTCGTTTGAAAGCACTTCGTAACAAAAACGCACCGAGGTTTTGGTTCACTCTCATTGCCACACCAAGTAAATCCAAGTTCCAAATAACTCTTGTCATATTTACGGAAGTATTTTTTCTTTGAACAGCTACCACTAGGACTAGATATTTCTTTAATGGCACTAGAATCACTGATATTCATATCTTCACACACAGCTTCTGAAGTATTAGCACTGCCTAAATGAAGCGTCTCATCACGTTCCTTTCTTTTCAAAGATGTATAACGGACACTATTTGACATAGACATAGACAACTACTAGCGTGTACCACATAAGGATTTCAAACAAGTAAAGGGCAAGCGATGAATCAACAATTCACAATTCACAGAATATGTTGTAAGTTACTTGTGATTGGCAGCAAAAAATATAATTGGATGGATAGATAGATAGATAGATAGATAGATAGATAGATAGATAGATAGATAGATAGATAGATAGATAGATAGATAGATAGATAGATAGATAGATAGATAGATAGATAGATAGATAGATAGATAGATAGATAGATAGATAGATAGATAGATAGATAGATAGATAGATAGATAGATAGATAGATAGATAGATAGATAGATAGATAGATAGATAGATAGATAGATAGATAGATAGATAGATAGATAGATAGATAGATAGATAGATAGATAGATAGATAGATAGATAGATAGATAGATAGATAGATAGATAGATAGATAGATAGATAGATAGATAGATAGATAGATAGATAGATAGATAGATAGATAGATAGATAGATAGATAGATAGATAGATAGATAGATAGATAGATAGATAGATAGATAGATAGATAGATAGATAGATAGATAGATAGATAGATAGATAGATAGATAGATAGATAGATAGATAGATAGATAGATAGATAGATAGATAGATAGATAGATAGATAGATAGATAGATAGATAGATAGATAGATAGATAGATAGATAGATAGATAGATAGATAGATAGATAGATAGATAGATAGATAGATAGATAGATAGATAGATAGATAGATAGATAGATAGATAGATAGATAGATAGATAGATAGATAGATAGATAGATAGATAGATAGATAGGCAGGCAGATAGATTTATTGATATAAGTTCACAAAAATACGAAACGTAATAATATAACGAAAAGATCAATATACAAAAGTAGTTATACATAATAAATAAACAATTTCCTAAACTAATAAATATATCGCAAATCTCAATAGTTTATTGGTTCAAACTTGCACTTACGTCTGGTTTTAGTGCATGTTTAAACCAATCGTAATAACCATTAAGACTTTATACCTTATTTATCTGCTCTTTTTCACAATTTACTACCATAAACATTTTTATACTTTTTTAATTTTAACTCTGCAATAAACAAGTGTAAAAAATATAATTAGAAATGTATTATAATTTGAATTTCTGGATTTGATTCGCCCGGATTTTAAAATAGGTGGAGTTTGAAATTTCTTATATCGTCATTTGGAAAAACAGAAATAAAAAGAATTAATGTAGAAACATGTCCGATTTTCAACAAGGAAAGATGCAATTTGGCAAGTTCTATTATTGGTGTAAATACTGGGAGAAAAAATTAAAGGCGATTGCCATGATTGTGTCATTTTCAAACTCTGAGATTTTCAGCTATGGTGTGATACGCAATTCGTTTGAATTTTATTTTTTCATCTGTCTTTTTTTGAAGGACCACAAGATCAGACCTCTAGGACCACAGTTGGTCCGCGGACCATAATTTGAGAAACGCTGAATTAAAGGAATCCTTAGCATGGCTTCTTCTGGGAAGAAATGAAGATGAGAGATTAGTGTCTTAGACTTACATTAGGCCCACGCGAAAGAACTTTATGCCTTTATGAGGTTAAAGGCAAAATCTGACGCTTATTTTTCACCCATGTTAAATTTCAACGCTGTATACCGGGTGATTCAGTAAAAGCGTTAAAAATTAAAGAGAAAAATAGGGGATACCCTACTGAACGTTTTGAGACAGTGAAGCTAGATTAAAGAAATGTGAACATGAACATCTATCGCTATTGCTTATCTTTTCCCAATACTTTTCGATTGCAGCGATGTTTCACTACTTAATTAACTTATTATTCCCAGAACATGAATTTTACCAGCAATCGAAAAGTATTGGGAATAAATTTGAATAAGGAACAAAAAAAGTTTCCTTCCCTGGCAGGATTCGAACCACGAAATTCTTAGTTACCCAGTCTATCGTGCTCTGGAATGAACAAGGCTCTGAAATCAGCTACAAGGGTCGGTCCGGATTTTTTTGCCACTACTATACATATCACTCATAACCTCAATCAGAGACAAAATATAGATATGTGGTGTGCCAAAATATCTGTTATATCAGGAATGCTAAAGACGTGTACTTCCTTAAAAATATTGAAAACGATTTTTCCTCATTGTAGAATTAGTTTTTCTTCATACATTTATAAAGAGAAATTAAGGAATATCTTTCAATATCAAAGGTGCTAATTGCAAATCCAACGAGTGTAGTAGCATTTGCAGCATACCAAGTCTTACGCTGAAAATTTTCTGAAGTTTCTTTCATTTCCTTATCACCGAGACAACGAGAAAATGAAGCATTGTTTTACTACCCCATGAGAACAATATACTATCACAGAATTCCTAAGGAGAATCTCTCAGGCTACGAAATATCCAGATATTCTGATACCTGGGTCTTGAAATATAGTGTAATTATGATTGCAGCATTAATGTCCATTTTGATGTGGAATTGTTTACATGACAAACCAATCATTGTGTACGTAAATGTGAAGGCACAGCAAAATTATGACAAACAGTAATTAATTTCCGACTGTTACTGAAATATGAAGCGTGAAAGCAGCACATGTACCAACAAAACTGCCTTCCCTCTACTGTTTCATATAGCCAATAATTTATTCTGTCACTGATAACGAAACAACTCTGCGATGTTATTCGTGGTTATACAGGGTGGTTCAGGAGAAATAGTAAATATTTTAAAGGGTGGTAGTATGGACTATTCTGATTAAAAGAATTCTTATAAACATGGTTCCAATTTTCAATAGGTGTGGAACTTTCCGCATAACAAGCACTAAAATTGTTGAATTCTTTGTAAGTCATACATATGTATGTATAATTTTTGCTGGTTGAGTGGAAGAGAAGGCCTTGCGGCCTTAACTCTGCCAGCTAAAATAAATCATCATCATTATTATTATTACTTACTTACTTACTTACTTACTTACTTACTTACTTACTTACTTACTTACTTACTTACTTACTTACTTACTTACTTACTTACTTACTTACTTACTGGCTTTTAAGGAACCCGGAGGTTCATTGTCGCCCTCACATAAGCCCGCCATTGGCCCCTATCCTGAGCAAGATTAATTCTGTCTTTACCATCATATCCCACCTCCCTCAAATCTATTTTAATATTATCTTCCCATCTACGTCTCGGTCTCCCCAAAGGTCTTTTTACCTCCGGCCTCCCAACTAACACTCTATACTGTTTTCGCTGTAAGAATAATCCTAATGTAAACATAAGCACGTTGCTGTCATACCCGTGATTGGCTCCCAGTCGAAACACTCACATGGCGCAGGAAAATATAGTTCGTATTTGGAAACCATAATCTTGCATTATTTGAAAATAAAAAATTGAATTCTAGTTGTTAAATACGATGAAACATTTAATTTCACTCATATGTAAAACGCTATGTAAAAGAAAAGTTACTTTTATATTTTGTTATGTACTATGAACGCGGATGAATACCAACAGTAATACCGAGGTAGTCTGTTCTTGTAACAAGCTGGCGTTACTTGAGCTCGTAGTTGTTCATGTAAGAACGTGGTACTCAAGTATGGCTTCTGCATCCTCAACTGTACTTTGTGAAGACATAAGAGTTAAAAATAATTTAATTACAGTAATTATAAAGTAAATGTTTCCTAAACAAATGAATGCATAGTAGTGAGGTTAGGCCTACTTGACGAGTAACGGGAAATGTTTAACACGAAACAGAATGTACAACAGTAGGCGGGAACACGTACTGAGAATCTATGGCGCCAAACAGTAACCAATGAAGCCTCACTTCAGTCACGTGGTATTGTTTACATTAGGATTTTTCTTACAGCGAAAAGATTATATATGCATTTCTGGATTCGCCCATACGTGATGCATGCCCTGCCCATCTCAAACGTCTGGATTTAATGTTCCTAATTATGTCAGGTGAAGAATACAATGCGTGCAGTTCTGCGTTGTGTAACTTCCTCCATTCTCCTGTAACTTCATCCCTCTTAGCCTCAAATATTTTCCTAAGAACCTTATTCTCAAACACCCTTAATCTCTGTTCCTCTCTCAAAGTGAGAGTCCAAGTTTCACTTAGACTTCAACAAACAAAATTTGATAACACAATCTCAAGGGAAAAAATGGAACTCTCTGCATCATAATCCACAGTTAATTCCCGATTTACCACGAAAATCGTCTGTAGCTGCATTTAGATTGGCAACAGGCCGTGATTGTTTGGCCAAACACCTGCATAGAATTGGAATATATCAGTCCCCTAACTGCCCATTGTGCAACTCAAACCAAGAAATGGATTCGGAACACCTCAAAATCTGTGCTTCAGTGGCTGACCATGATATCTTTGAAAAATATTGGAGTGCAAGAGGTCAAATGACTTTATTGTCAAACGCATGGCATTAGAAAACAACAACAGCAACAACAACATTCAGACAACTGTATATATCCATACACCCATTGAAAATTGGTTACATTTTTATATGAACCATTTCTACTAAGAATGTTCCACACTACCACCCCTAAAACATTTACTACTCTACCTGAATCACTCTGTAGGTATCTAAAACGACTTTGGAAGTTAGTTAACTGAATCTCAGAAAGATTGAATTTTTAATGGTAGCAATCTTCAGAATAACATGTTGTACGTAACTAAAATAAAAGATTTCAATGCTTTTCAAGAAATGGTTTATTATTTTAGCATGATGCTCTAAGTGTACTTAGGAATTCATTTTATCTCTCATAATGGTTCACAACAGTAATTCATTTAACATCTCTCTTGAAATAGACCACAGGTTTAGGAGCTATTAAAAACGATAATAGGTCATCTAAGGAAGTAACAGTAGAAAAGGAATTACAATGAAAATCTTAATAATTAGCAGAAAACCCGCTTCACAGCTGCCAAATTAACAGCAATATCATAGAGCACATCGACAATCAAATCGCCAGTCCGCGCAGGATGGTCGAAGTAATTGAATACCCTCCGGAATAAGGGTGTAGGGGAATAATGTGTAACATACCCTATTCCGGGGTATTCAATTGTTGTTACACGTTCGGACAAAATATTTAATTTTTATGGAAAACATTGCAAAAGGTATTAATTCAATAATTTTACTATTAAATCTGGAGAAAAGCATTTCTACCACCAAGTGGCTATTATTTTAGAGCAGGCCTGCACAAGGTTTGCGCTCTCCGAGCCGGTTCACAGCTCATGAGCGGAATGCAGATATTAGCTGCGCTCTGTATAAGGGTGGACTGGAAGAAGGGGTGATCTCGTACAAAATGTACACAAAAGGAAGTACTATTACGTGTGCTTATGACATGAATTCCCGTTCAGTGTTTGCAAAACTATCTTGGACTATTATTAATTAATAAAGAAATATTTATTTTACAGAAGTAATAGAAATTCTATAGCTACTTAAATGTACAATATCATTTTGTTATATTTTTATTTATCAGTACATCAAAATGAGGTTTTATGCTGTTGACAGCTGAAAGGAACAGTAGCCTACTGATCATAATGAAACATCAGTTACAGATGTTCGATGTCTGCCTTTATTAAAGTTGATTATAGAAAACAGTTGCTCACAAACATAAATGTTGAGCCAAACATAGCAATCATTTTCACAGCCAGCCTGTGTAGTCGTGGATATTATTGCTAATGTTTAGTCTTGTAAAACTCAACCAGGCTAGTAGTATTATTCAAACTATCTTTAGCCCTTAGGTCACATTGAAGATGAATAAGTTCGAGCTGTAAATCGTTAAATGTTAAATTTTATGTTCCGTCTTTTAGATTCCTCCATACTGTACTGTAGCATTAGGTAAGCAACTGAAACAGTTACTGAGAATAGGCCTACACACTGCACTCCACTAGATAACTGAGTGGTCGTTTCCCTCTCCTCTACCTATAGCAAGTCTATGTCATTCTGACGTATCTTCCTCTCCGTTTCGGCGAGCGGTAAACACGGCTCTCCCGCTCCGAAGGAGCCCGCGCGCTCGTTGAGCGCTGTTTGTGCAGGTCTGTTTTAGAGTTTATTCAATATTTGCTTATTATTTGTTTTGTAGTAATGTTGTAAGTAAATGCATCTACCTTATTCTAAATACAGAGACATCATTTTATTTTTACTAACATTTTTAATATTAACTTGCTTATACTTCAGGATCAACGCCGTTTGCTACCCCCTCCACGACTGGAGTTCGATGATACTGGCGTAATATACAAACAAATCACTTTACTAGGTATAGGAGGGAAGAAAAGTAGTTCATCCATTTGCGTAAACTAGGAAATATTGCGCTTTTGAGTTTGATCATTTTCATTAGGTTTTTGTTTAAATAAATTCCGTACAGTATTAACAATGAGTGTTTTTACTCACGAACTGAGCTGTCCAGGGTGGCGTGGGTTGTGTAATTAGAACCTAAAAGGGAGAGGTTAAACTAAGGGAAAGAAGAAGAAGAAGAAGAAGAAGAAGAAGAAGAAGAAGAAGAACTGAGTTGTCCATTTGGACGTATTCATTATGCAGTGTATATTATACTATCTACAGCACATTAGCGTACAATATAGAGAATGAAGTTAAATTGAAAAATAATCATATTATGGATATTTAAACTCATTTTTTAAAATGGTGGCCGTTCATTTCGATACAGCCTTCAGTTCTATTGTGCATATTATCGCAGTATAGACTATTGTACCTACCAGTTTCGTTCTTCGTACTAGTATCTTATGTTGAAATAATTCTGTACGTACTCTATAAAAGTGTACTTTACGTACTGTAAATTCAATCTTCACTTCTGCCCGATCCGAAAAGATAAAATTACTCAGACATACTATCTACTGTCCGTCCAAGTGGTTATGTCGTAGGGTAGTAGAAAGGAAGGAAATCACGTGACAGTTAATTACTTAACGAAGCCCTTTTATTTAAATTATTTTAAACAGTTGTATAATATTACGTAGACGTCCAATTCCTAACAGAAATTAATGTTCTCAGAAAAGAGCTAAGACAGCCCAGCCACTAGCTGGAGAATGAAAGCTGGTGGGGAAACCGGGATACGACGTAGGCAAATGGACGACAGTACCTGTGCGAAAATGATTTAATATTAAAAGCTCTTTCGTCACTGGAAAACGCGAACATATTTCTGGAATGTACTGTTTACTACGACCGTAAGGCTACTATGACTGTATATGCGGTCTTGGATCTGTGTGGAGGACTGTTGAACTTCATTAGTAGAAGGGGTGGGAGTGAAGTACATTCAAAAACTCAGGTACAATAAAAATTGAAGTAAAAATAAAGTGATGTACCTGTACAATAAAAGCACTATGCATGAGCGCGAGTACATATCTGAGTGTGTGATTTCGCTTATGCAGCTCACTAATCGTGATTTACGTAAAACATACACTTCTAAGCATCTTGACTTTATTTCATGCTTTTGGATTTGTTGATGAAATAGTGGTCGCGTAGCAGCAGCAGCAGCAGCAGCGGCAGCGGCAGTAGTGGTGGAGGTGGTGGTGGTGGTGGTGGTGGTGGTGGTAGTAGTAGTAGTAGTAGTAGTAGTAGTAGTAGTAGTAGTAGTAGTAGTAGTAGTAGTGCAGTAGAGCGTCTCGTTTAGGCACAGTGACAACGAAACAAAATGCAGGTAACGTGTGGTGGGGGGGGACGAGCCCTACGATAAACACGAGGGATGCACAAGGTTTTAGTTACAACATTTATGACGGAACATTAATTGAAATTATATTTTCCAAAAATACACAAAACAAAAGAACACAAATTGCACAATATTATCATAATCACATTTTAACAAACAAGCAATTGTAACGTTGAAATAATCAACATAACAAATCAAATTTTGTTACTCATATGATGTTACTTTCAAGCAGCATTTTTACGTTCATGAATTTCATTCTCTGTATGACTAACATAATATCACTGTCTTCTCTGGCCGAATTAACAAAACTACAGTATATTGGTCTGAAGTGACAACACTATTTCCTAAACAAAATTATCCCTTCTCAAAGTTCAATTTATTCAGATACTTATACTACCTAAATAAATTGAACTTTGATAAGGGATAATAATGTATCGGAAATAGTGTTTATAGATGTAGATTCATTTTCCGGGCTGAGAGGCCGTGGTCTATTAGTTGGTTTTATACCAGACGTTCCGTCTGCAACTGCGGCAGACATCTTCAGTGGAGTGGTATCCGAGGTCGCAAGACTCTTCTCGGCGCCGCAGTTGCAGACGAAACGTCTGGTATAAAACCAACTAATAGACCACGGCCTCTCAGCCCGGAAAATGAATCTACATCTATAGACTCCGGCCGTGAAAGCCTACACTGGGAAATAGTGTTGTCACTTCAGAGAAATATACTGTAGTTTTGTTAATGCGGCCACAGAAGACGGTGATATTATGTTAGTCATACAGAGAATGAAATTCATGACCGTAAAAATGCTGCTTGAAAGCAACATCATGTAAGTAGCAAAATTTGATTTGTTATATTGAATTATTTCAACGTTACAATTGCTTGTATGTTAAAATGTAGGGCCTATATGATAATAATATGCAATTCGTGTTCTTTTGTTTTGTATGTTTTTGGAAAATATAATTTCAATTAATGCTCCGCCATGAATGTTGTAACTAAAACCTTGTGCACCCCTCGTGTTTATCGTACGGCTCGTCCTCCCCCACACGTTACCTGCACTTTGTTTAAGTTTTCACTGTGCCTAAACGAGAAGGTCTACTGTAGTTGTAGTAGTAGTAGTAGTAGTAGTAGTAGTAGTAGCAGTAGCAGTAGTAGTAGTAGTAGTAGTAGTAGTAGTAGTAGTAGTAGTAGTAGTAGTAGTAATAATAATAGTAATAGTAATAATAATAATAATAATAATAATAATAATAATAATAATAATAATTTATTTTAGCTGGCAGAGTTAAGGCCGTAAGGCCTTCTCTTCCACTCAATCACCAAAAAGTATATATACATAGGCCTATGCATGAACTTACAAAGAATTCAACAATTTGATTTAGATGAGAGTTATATGTAATTATACAAGAGTTATATACAAATTAAACAACAAAATACTATGAACTATTAATTAAACACTGAAATAAACTGTGTAGCAGAATTAAGCTAAAATACGTAGAATGTTGTTAATATATTTCAAATAATGTTAGATAATAGAAAGAGATTATTATGAGACAATTTTGAAAATACAGCACTATCAGGATGATGTCTAAAGAAAGAAGTAACAATGTAGTCAGTGATAGTTTAAGTCAGTATGAATGGAGTGAAATGCTAATAAGGTTATATTTTAAGCTGTTTTTAAAGGTGTTTATTGTCTTGCAGCCCCTAATACTTTGTGACAAGGAATTTCATTGACGCGATGTGGATACTGTAAAAGATGATGAATAACGAGATGTTCTATGAAGAGGTATACTTAGCGTGATCTGGTATTTACGTCGTGGTTAGAGTATAGATAAGAGAAACGAGACGAAAGGTAATTTGAATGGGTTATTTATGAAAGGGCCTAAGTCATTATTTTGTGAAAATGAGTTTGTAACGTAATACTGCTCTTTGGGTGTAGATACATCGATTTAGATATGAAGAGGACTAAGTTTCACACTCTAAATGCTTTGTAGAATTTGTGATACAATTTTTATTTCAGCCGTAATTTCAAAATTTCGGTTTATTAGCAGTTTTTCTTTAATTGCTAACAAAAGAGTGTAGTAGTAGTAGTAGTAGTAGTAGTAGTAGTAGTAGTAGTAGTAGTAGTAGTAGTAGTTGCAGTAGTACAGTCTAGTAGTGGTAGTAGTAGAGAAGCAGTAAGGTAGAGAGAAAGGCAAAGAAGACATGTTTTAGTTTTTTCGAAGTAACGTAAGAACCACAATAAATTTATAAATCTACATCAAGTATGGGCTCTGCGATTGTTGTCCCATATCAGCAGTTTGTGTACTTGGGGCGCCGTGCATAGTCACGGCGGACAACTTTACCTCCAGATTTTCAATTACTGGGAACTGCACGGATCGTTGGTAGCAAGCCGCCCCAGGGCTGCCGAGATTAGTTCGCGGTAAGAGCTACATGGATCCATGCAATGTGACAAGACGGATATGAAAGATATCGCGTAACGCTTTCCAATCTTTCTTGATTTAACATGTTTGCAGAAACCTGATCAATCATGGATAGAGGGGAAGCGTAGACAGTAAGAAGCAGATCGGACTCCCTTCAGCCAATAAGAAAATGTTATCCGGAAAGTAACAGGCATTCAACCATTTGCATTTCATTAATGGGATTTGAAACCTGCGCACCACAATAACAATTTCACTTTACTGAAATTGTTTTCCAGAAATCAGGTACGAAGTTTGCCCTAAAGAATAAAAAAAAAAAAAAAAAAAAAGCAATAAATTATTTTGTGCGAGATCGTGCGTATTTGCTTGCTTTCCGCACACAACCAATACGCGGTAAGTGTGAAATACCACATTCAGTATTCCCAACGTAACACACATAACAATTTCCCTCTTCTTACCGCTTAAGCGTCATATTCATTTTACTGCTTTAGGCTTGTAATATATTATTTTTAGAGACGTTCAATATAGTAATAATTATAAATTGGAAACTTACCACTGCAATTTCACCTAAATTGCACTGTTAATTATTGTTTTTAAATATTTGAAAAAACTAAGTAAACTCTACAACATCACAAAAGTTACTGCATTTATAATGCAAGTAACATTAAGGAAGCCGTGAAAAAATCAACAAGATTCCAGACTCATCATAGACTGGGGGGGGGGAAATACAAACGTATATCACGGCCTGCTGGAGTATAGTAAACACAGAAAACATTTTATAGGAACAATGTTGAAGATAGATATATTTGTTTTCCAAAGTTGTCGTCATTGAACAGAAACCAAGATGGAGATTTCATTGCAACTAATTAGAAATTCCTCTTTCAGGTATGTAATAAACGATCTTCGCACAAAATAATGTACGATACACGAGCGGTATGTTTGTTTTCATATTCTCGGAAATTAAAAAAGCTCAACTACGTTTTGCTTTTTCAATTTTTTCCTCGAACATGAAAATGTTAACATACCGCTCTTGTAACGCATATTACTATTCTCTGTGTACATGGGTTCAGATGGTTCCATACTTACTTACAAATGGTTTCTAAGGAACCCAGAGGTTCATTGCCGCCCTCACATAAGCCCGCCATCGGTCCCTATCCTGAGGAAGATTAATCCATTATCATCATATCCCACGTCCCTCAAATCCATTTTATATTATACTCCCATCTACGCCTCGGTCTCCCCCAAAGGTCTTCGTCCCTCCGGCCTCCCAACTAACACTCTATATGCAGTTCTGGATTCGCCTATACGTGCTACATGCCCTGTCCATCTCAAACGTCTGGGTTTAATATTCCTAATTATGTCAGGTGAAGAATACAATGCGTGCAGTTCTGCGTTGTGTAACTTTCTCCATTCTCCTGTAACTTCATCCCCCTTAGCCCCAAATATCTTCTTAAGCACCTTATTCTCGAATACCCTTAACCTCTGTGAGAGTTCAAGTTTCACAAGGACACAGACCAACCGGTAATATAACTGTTTTATAAACCTAACTTTCAGGTTTTTTGACAGCAGAATGGATGACAAAAGCTTCTCAACCGAGTAATAACTGATTTTTCCTTCAGGAAAAAAGAAAAAGGAAACTTTTTCTTCGTAGGCACTTTTTACCAGTAATTACGAACTCAAAATGTTCAGTGTATAAGCTACCAACTGAAATGTCTGACATTTTATATCTAACTGGTCCTCTTCAATAGTATTGAGAAATTAGATTCTATAGTCCCGTCGCTCTAATTTCCGTCAGCCAATCACGTTGCAGGTCGGCTACATTTAAACGTGTGCGTCTTGTGATTCGCTGATGAAGATGTAAAGCATTTCCTAAGGCTGGATAAATACTTAATATATAATCGCCCGCCATTTTGGCTCTTTCGTTGGCGTTCGCAGAAAGCACACGAGGACGTTATTTGCCGCTCAATTATTTGCTCAATTACAGTGCGTTTGATTTATTATCATAGGAGCTACGACATGATAATGTTTAACGGTGTGGCAAATAGATCCCTCGTCTGGTAGCTCGACAACGAAAGAACAAAAATGGCGAACGATACTACCTATCTAGACTTTATAGAGCCTTGACTTCCTAAGACGTAAGCAAAGAGGAGGAGTCACGCCGGGAATAACAGCGTCGCGACTATAAATGTTTTCAATTAGACCTATCGGTTGCAAAAAATAAATTTGATATTATTCAGTAGGCCTAATGCAGATTGAGAAAAACTTAATACAGGTTTAACAATGTTAATTACATGTACTGCACTTTTCTCTTGTCATTATAACAGAACTACATTTCATTAATTCCTGAAATCATAATTTAATTTAAACATTTTATAATAGGCCCAACATGTATAATTCTACAAATAATTACAAATAACCTGATTAAGTTAATACATTTATTAAATGAACTAGCCGTATCCGTGCGCTCCGCTGCACCCGTTAGAAATAAATATAAAGTAATTACATAATTAAAATAGGACATTTGATTCAAGGAACATTCGTGTTTGATAGAAGGATAAATCGTTTAATATGTTACTTAATTTAAATTGTATTTGCATAATTAAAATGCGATCATTTTGATCCAGAGACCACTCATTTGGTCATAAAAATCATTTTAGGAAATACAGGAAACGAATGTACAGAATAGCCTATCAAGTTTTCTGTGCATAAGAAGCTATTTTAATCTTACCTGTCCTCGATTCACTCAGAAGTTACCGTAATAACATTATAGCATTATGTCCATCTAGAGAAACGACACTTTCCAATGGTGAATTAATAATTAATTATACATCATCATCATCATCATCATCATCAATAACTTCAAGGTTTAGGCCGATGGCCTGTTCCGCCTCCAGAATTTTATCCATCAAACTGGTCTCTCCAACGTCTCTTTGGTCTTCCCACTCGTCTTCTTCGTGTAGGTCTATAACACCATGTTCTGAAAGGTATCCTGTCGTTGGGCATTCTTGTTATATGGTCGTACCAATTATTTCTATATTTTTCAATTATAGTTATTACACTCTCGATATTCAGTTCTCGATGTATATCTTCGTTTCTCTTATGGTCCTGTAGTCTAAATCCTGCTAGTGGCCTTAAGAGTCTCATCTCAGCGGCCTCAATTCTTCTCTGTTGGGCTCTAGTCAGAATCCACGTTTCTGAACCATATAACAATGTCGGAATTGCCAGTGTCTTGTAAAATTTGAGTACAGTTTTTCTGTCGACTTTATTTATGAGTGTACGTTTAATTGTACCAATAAGTCTTAAAAATTTATTTAACTTGTTTTCTACGTCTGTGGAGGATATGTAAGAGAGATCGCATCCAAGGTAAGTAAAAGAATTTACTTGTTCAATCATCTTATCCTCTATTACAATTTTAGTTCTTATTGTATTATTTCCGCAGAAGCCAAATACTTTAGTTTTCCTGTGTGATATTTTTAGATTGTAGTTATTAGCAACAATTCTCAACAGATGGACTGCTCTCTGTAGGTTGTCTTCAGAATCAGCCAACACCAACTGGTCGTCTGCGAAAAGTAAGTAATCTAAAATGATATTATCTATAAAATAATGTATTAATTATACAAATCGGTTAATTTAGCTTCTGATATTACTTCATACAAACACAGAAACATTATCTGTAGGCTATCTTTCACAGCTTTCGATTGTTGCTGTCCAAGGCCGCTTATAGACGAAGTCATTTGTTTTTTAATTCGTTACACGGCCTTAGATGGCAGTTATTTTAATTTTAAAACTCATTTATCTCATTAAATATCAGCCCTATCAAAATTTTTCAAGGAATAAAACTTATCGGAAATTATTTTGTAAAGAAACTTTTGTTATGTAATATTTTTCATAAAAATCAATAATAAGCGAGATATTTCGATTTATTTAATTCAGGCCCCCTTATAACCCCCCTTTTAAATAATGTATTTTGAATGCCATAGAGCCTAAAATCTAAGTTACAACAAACTTAATTTATATTCCAATTTTCATCGAAATCCGTTCAGCCATTATCGCGTGAAAAGGTAACAAACATACAGACAGACAGATATACAAACAAAAATTTCAAAGAAGCGATTTTCGGTTTCAGGGTGGTTAATTATATATGTTAGGACCAATTATTTTTGGAAAATAAATTATCAGAAAAATTTCGGCTACAGATTTATTATTAGTATGGATAATTAAAACGCAGTTATCAAATCTGAATGAAGGAGTGTCATTTTGTTTAGATACAATTGACATGGAATTAGAAGATGAAGACGTAGATGTAGGATTTCGCATTGTTACACTAATGGATTCATGCTCATCGATTTACGAGGAAACAATTGACGACACTAACTAAACAGAAGAACGACCATGCGGTAAATTGATTGTTATTTATCGAGTTGCAAAAATTATCTCGATATATGACTGTGATTGGTTGGAATTCAAAATTTCATTATAGGCATACTTCATTGATCGAAAATTGAATGACGTCATATAAACGAAATCGTGGCTAACAGTATTCCTTTTCACATAAATTTAAAGCCGATACCTAAAGCTAGAGTTCATTGTTATAACGAAAAATCCCCCAGACCTGGCCGCGTGTAGAACAGCCAGTGGCGTAAGGAAATTGCGGTGCGTGTGAAATAGACAGAAATGAGTTTTATTAAGTTACTTGGGATCGTATTTCAATTCCGCCCTCATCCTGCCACCCTCCATGTCCATGCGAGGTGAGAGAACATGATCAGTCGGGGCGTCCCCCCCCCCCTGCCCACAATTTATTGTTCTTTCCTCTCACGATCCACATCCCCCTCCACATCATTTCTATCAGCAGGCCTAGCTCACGTCTATTGTTTCTGTGTTACATCTTCTTCGTCTCAAGTATAAGGAAGGGAAAGGCTGGAAAGAAAGAAAAAAGGACAAGAGAAAGAAATTGCTTTGGAATTGGTTTCGTTGTTTTCCTTGTCACAAATCTTTCTCGGTTTGTGTTGCACGACAGCAGGTAGGTAGGCTATTCATTGAAACAAAACTGGAAAACCAATTACTTCCAGACTCCAGCTTTTAGCGCGATGGTTAAACTTACAGCTCGTGGGTTCTTGATAAACGGCTTAAATGAACTTCGAGAATTAACTTAGGGCGCAATTACTGTCTACTTGTCCATTGCAGTGAACTAGTATTTCCATAAAGCCTATGTCGTCTTTTCAACACAACAAAATGGTCACTCATCTCAAGAATAAAGACGTGTAGTCACCAGATTCGACATTCATGGATTTCATCATAAACCAGTTCCACCAGCCTAACAAAGACTGTATCTGCAACCAGTGCAACCAGCGAATAGGGATTATAAAGAATGGACACTGAGCGAATTTTCCTGTGTTTTGTTTCTCTGTGCGCCGGCGTTTAGTTCCACTTTCAAGCGCTAGAGGTTAGTGTAATCGAGCACATGCTAAGATAATAATTGAGAATAGAGTTAAGACACAGGATCCAAACACCGTCTAGCTTATTGCATAATCCAGTAACGCTTTGCTTCAAATAAATTCAAGTTAACAGCTTTTCCTTATTTCTCAATGACAAGCTAGTTGTAATAATATTTTTTGTATATTTCAGATGTAATATATTATATTATAAAATAATATAATACATTATAAAATTAAGTATCAAATTCGTTTAATATTTGTATATAATATAATATAATATAATATAGGTAAATGGTTTTACTTCTCATAGGAGTTTTGTTTTTCCATTTTCAGTGCTATCAAATCATTACGTATTTTAATTGTTGTTGGGATCAACGTCTCAACTCTCATTATAAAGGAACTCTGGAGTCCAGACATTACAGTTAATGACGGATTTATTATTTTATGGATCCAATTTATTTTATTTGAGTACATAATGTACTTAATAATAATCCGTGACGCTACAGCCCACGAAGGGCCAAGACCGACCAGCCGGCTGCTGGCCTGACGGCCACATGCCGAAGCAGAGGTGGAAGATCATCCAACCAGAATGAGCCCCCCAGCCGTTATAGCTGGTTTGCGTAACCGGATTTCGCTACCTATTGTAGCTCCCCATAGTGTATCACGATGCTGGGTGGGCACCGGCCCCATACGCTGGCCGAAATTTCATAAGAAAATTTCTTCCCCCATGAGGACTCGAACCAGCGCGCATTCCGTAATGCGAGTCCTAGGCGAGGCCTTAGACCACGGCGCGGGACCATAATGTATTTAGGTGTATTAAATTATATGTGTTATATTTCCGCTGTGTCGACTGCTAGCTGGTGTGATGCCAGCGCCAACTCTAGGGAGAAAGCAGAATCTCACGCTCTAGCTGGCTTGAAGGTCATTGAAATCAACCCGACTACATCAAAGATACCGACGTGAAGTGTCCATACTTAATTACCTATACGCTGGTGCAACCATCAATGCGAGCGCTACCATGTAGCAGTGTGCAAAAACAGAACTACAGTAAACCACTTAGCGAGTACAGAAAAGCTAAATGTTCCTACATCACCTCTGTCGAGCGCACCTTTCTACTACTGTTATAATGATCAGTATCATAAAAAAAACAAATAGGCCTACTTTCTCATTTTAAGTTTCAACAGTTCTTCCATCTTATTGTTAACGGTGTTCCCATTGAACTTTCATTCGAAAAACAAACTCTCACCCTGGTAACAATATGAATTTTCGTTTTCTGCATTACACATAAAAGAAGAAGTTTTTGTAGCCTCAAAGAGTAAGACAAAGAACTTAATTTATAAATGTATGGTTAGAGTTATATTAATACAGACAATGATGTAGAAATCAAATGCTACTAGCAAACACGTGGTGCATCGAAGAGTCAAGGTAGATATCGTAACAGCGACTGTTAAGTTAGATTACGTCAGGTCAGGTTAGGTTAGGTTAGGTTAGGTTACTTTTTTATTTTAGTAGGTTATTTTACGACTCTTTATCAACAGCTTAGGTTATTTAGCGTCTGAATGAGGTGACGATAATAATGCCAGCGAAATGAGTCCGGGGTCCAGCACCGAAAGTTACCCAGCATTTGCTCATCTTGGGTTGAGGGAAAACCCCGGAAGAAACCTCAACCAGGTAACTTGCCCCGACCGGGAATCGAACCCGGGCCACCTGGTTTCGCGGCCAGACGCGCTGACCGTTACTCTACAGGTGTGGACGTTAGGTTACATCGGGTTAGGTTAGGTTAGGTTAGGTCAGGTTAGGTCACTGTGGCTACGGGCGGGTTAGGACGACTCTTTACACGTCGACCATACTGAGGGATATTGTGCACACCGAAGTGTATGAAATGAATGAGGATGAGAGTACCAGCCTACCGGCCGCATGTGACTCATCCGCTCACCCAATGGGGGCCTCCTACCCCACTCCGCTCTAAGTTCACACCGCCAAGGTGACCAAGCAGCACAGGATCCATTTCAACGTCCCTTCCAAGGTGTCGAAACGCCCTTGGAAGTGCTCTTAAGGAATGAATTCTGGCAGAGATATTGCGGAAGGCTGGGGACTCCGGTAAGCGAATGCGTCTTGAACTGAATATGGCTATTGAATGAGATGAGAAATATGAATGATATGAAAACCTAAATTCTTTTTCTACACGGGATAGGAAGGGAAAATGGACCGTGGCAATGAAAATTCCAACCCGGCATTTGCCTAAGTAACTATGAAAAATCACGGAAAAACCACAGGCAGGTCGGTCGGTTCGGGAATCGAACTATTGACCTTCCGAATACGAGTCTCATGCGATACGCAAAAGCGACTGTGGGTTCAAGCCAGTTTCGTATAGAAATTCTTTACGTATAATTTCCCTTTCTTTCATCAGAATCGTGGATGCCATTCTAGTCTTTGCATTTATGTGGGATGACGGGTTGAATTTTCTATCCTTTTAAATTTTCAAGATACAAACTTCATATTTTGTACAATTCTTGGAGAGGGTGGTAAGGAATAAAGAAGAAATGAAGATATATTGGAACGTGAAAAAAAAAAAAAAAAAAAAACAGTGAAGAGTTATTAAGGGGAGACGTGGGCTTAAGTACACTGTTATACGTAATTAATCATTGATCATACAATTTTGTAGCTATCCATCTGAAATTTGGTACAGGTATTTACAATGGCCGATTCTTTTATGATACTTAATTACAATACCTTACCATGTAAGGAAACCTAATTACAAACCCACCTAACGTAACCTGATATCACAAAATATAAGGAACATTTTCTCATGAACTATTAAAGATATGACTCTGAAATTTTGTATACATTTGCACTAAATTATATTTAACAAACCTCTGTCGACAGAAGTTAAAAACTGTAAATGGTTTTTTCAAAATAAATTTTCAAATTGTGGTGTTTTGAAATAACTATTATTGCGCTGCCAAATTAAAGTTATTTAAATATTCACTTAAAAGCAAAGTTTTCGCAGATAAATTTGCATTATTCAATAATAAAGATATTAGTAAAATTTCTTTACTTTATCTCAAATAGTTTCTGAGAAAATATTCCTTATTTATTAAAAATTGGGTATTGCTGATAACAAGTCGTAAAGTTTGAATATGCATGCCTCTCGTGACCCACAAGAACAACAACAACACTGGTTATAGCACAAGACAGATAAATTATTCTAAATCCTGAAGAAAAATCATTAAAAAAATCAAAGAAGCTAAGTAGGCCTAACTAGTAAACAGAGAAGGGCCGTTGTACTTAACAAGCCATGCCTCTTTAAATTTTAAAACCCATTTAGACTAATGTTTGGGCCATAAAATTTTGTCCAGAGATCCCCATGTAAAATTTTAGAGTAGTTTTTAGAAAATGTGATTTTTGGTCAGTTTGGACCTACATCTCCCCTTAATGATAAATTATATGAGTGGAAAAGAAAAAGTAGAAAGAATTAAACGTAAAAAAGAAATGGATAGGAGATAAATATAAGAGTAAAAGTAGTATATGTGAAGAGAGTAGAGTAGTAGTGAGGTATTTGATATAAAGGAAGCAGGAGAGTTGAGGGGGGAGGAGGAAGTGGTATGAAAGAGTGATAAAGATAAAGAATATTTATTCCCAAATGAAATGGAAGGCATTAATGGATGAAGGAATAATGTTAAAAATATTGTAATTGACTAGTAACATCCCTGATCATGTATAGGGGAACCCGGGGCGAGGCGGAGTTTCCCTTGACGGAACGGAGTTGTCCTGTATTTTAACTGTAAGGTACTGCAGCCAACATAAACAATTTAAATTCCTTCAACCGGTCACCAAAGAAGTGTGGGAACTCATTATATTTTCGTTCTGTAAAGGAATTTTACAATGTTACATTTAACTTAGAAAGCATGATGGAAATATTCAGATTGTCAATTAATATAGAGAAACACAATATAATATTTGTTACTCAGTCAAATGACAAATCAATGTAAAATAATTACTTATATTATATGGTCATTAAGTTTTATATACATGAATTATAAATTGCAAACGTTTTCGCCCATTCAGGCATCTTCAGGCACAATTATACAATACCTCAATATCAAACTGTGTAGCCATTACATTGGTGGTAGATAAACTGTTTAAGATTAATGATGTACAAAACATCTCCATAATTAAAATGTAATATTACAGGTCATAAAATTAAAATAATGTTAAAAACCACGTAGTGTTGTAATTAAACTTCATAATATTCTGTGGAACTCTTGTTCAGTAGAGTCCAATGAGAGATGAATTATGTTTGAAATATTTAAATAAATACGAAATAGAAATAGGAATTATCAAATGTAAAAGTGCAATCGGATTGGATAATTGAAAGTACTCACGTCGTTTGAACGTGGCAACTGTATAGATCACTAAAAAAACATCCTATGTTTGAAGTAGCTATCTGTAATGAAATAATAAATACACAGTTTGATATTGAGATATTGTATAATTGTGCCTGAAGATGCCTGAATGGGCGAAAACGTTTGCAATTTGTAATTCATGTAACTTATATAAAACTTAGTGACCATATAATATAAGTCATTATTTTACATTGATTTGTCATTTGACTGAGTAACAAATATTATATTGTGTTTATCTATAATGTTACATTTGTTCGGATAAAATTTCTGCACATTTAAAAAACAAAAACTATAATTTATTCTTTTAATAATTTATTTGTAGTAATCTCATATCTCGAGTGACATTTATTAGAACTATTTCGTGAATAAAATAAAAATGTAAATAATATATCCCTAAAATTCGATCACAAAATGTTAATAATTGTATATTAACGAATACTTAACCTATTCAGACATTGTGAAGTTGAAATACTCGTAGATGAATATCGATTACTGCAATAAAGAAATTCGATGTTAATATTCAGTAATGCCAATTGCGAAAAGCGAAATACAGGTTTAACAATGTTAATTACATGTACTGCACTCTTCTCTTATTATTATAACATAAATACATTTTCATTATCTGCTGAAATCATAATTTAATTTAACAGTAACAGTGGGGACAGCTATATACCAATGCTTATGTATTCACAGCGAGACATGTTGCTACACAGTGAAGCCATCTCTATATAGATAGGCCTAATTAAAACAATTTTATTACGCCATACCGAAGGCAGTTTGATCAAAGACCTTATTATTACTATGCAAGGTCTTTGGGTTTGATATGCGATGATGTTACATAAATTTGAACATCTGACTTTCTATTAATTGTTTCATTTCATTCACAAAACACAAATTTTATAGGCTATTATAGGTTAAGTTACCTGTGGGAGCAGGACCAATGTCAGCTGTGTCTTGTTTCGACCGTTACTTACAATCAATGCTACAAGAAAGCATTTTTTTATAGCTCGACAAACGCATATTCGCTGTAGTGAGTAACAGAACTAAGGCTGCATCTACACAGTTCAATATTCCAATCGCGTATGCGTGCAATCTGAGAAGAATATTGAAAGAATCAAGTTTAAAAGGTACGTTCAATTAAGATGCATGAAGATTTTGTGTCTACATGGTGCGCCGTTTTGAACGTCGTCTTCACGGCGTAAATATATTAATTAATATTAAATATCAGTCTTGCATTCATTGCTTTAAAGTTGAAAGAAAAGTTTAACCGTGTAATTGCATCTTAATGTATTCATGATCATCAATTTACGGGGAAACAGTTGGCGACAACGATTAAACAAAAGAACGACCATGCGATAAATTGATAGCGATAAATCTAGCTGCAAAAATTATCGCAAAGTGTGACTGTGATTGGTTGGAATTCAAAATTTCATTACACTTCATTGGTCGAAAATGGAATGACGTCATATAAACGGAATAGTCATCATAATACACTGCACTGGGAATTAAATGAATAGCTTTCCCAAAACACGGTATGAAATGTTTAATTAAAACAACAATTATCTCGAAAAAGAGGCAAAAGCAAGCAAAATTGTATTAAAGGTTTTGCTTGAAATACCTCAAATACCTGAAATTAATCACATTAGTTATGGCTCATTCTGTATGATCGTTAATTTTTGAACCAAGGTTCCCTAACCTTTTTTCCAATTAGTTTTGGAAACTTCTTAAGAATGTAGGTATGAAAACGAAGAACGTTTCTTTATTTTTTAACTCTCCGTAAAAACATACGCTCATTGACAATTTCTTGTGTTTCGCCATTAACTAGGCGTCCTATGTTCTGTGATAACAAACCAGAGATAATAAATGTATTGCACATTCTTAAATTAATCACTCCCCGCGCTTGTTCTGTTGAGCCGTAATGAAATGTCTATCACCAGCCAGCACAAGTTTCACGCTGTCCAGTCCTACCCTTCTTCCCTTCGGGGGATGAAAGATGGCGCAAACGATCCCCCACACTCTCCTCTTGTCTCTTCAACCCTCTTCCTTCATCCCTCGGAAACTGATGACTTGAGATTCAGTTACAACTCATTTGGTATCAGTTACAAATAATAAAAAGCAAAGCCTCCTGTACAACACGTCTACGATCAAGATAACAAGCCATTATCGGAAACCTGTAGGGACGACACCACAGGATTTTTCCCCAATCCCCTCATAACCTTTATCACACGGAGTTCATACGGGGTATGAGAAATTAATATCAGGGGTTTTCTACCTCCTAACTTCAAACTCAGAGGCCAGGATTCGACTTCCAGCAGGGAAAAAAACACATTATCAGTAGGGGACGGATTTTGATGAAAAGTCATCATCTTATTTTTCACATTAGGACGATGCCTATTAATATATGAGACAGTGAGATCAAAAACTACTAACTCCAATTTTCGACAAAATTGAGTTATAGGCTGGATGATACTTTTTAGTTTGTCCCGCATGCGTGGAAGGCAAGAATACACTAATATCGACATTCATCTGCATTCTGGGGGCTGTTTTAAAACTCGTGGACGTCAGAACTCCACTTGCTCCATGGAATAAGAGAGTTTTTGCATTCCAAGCTTAATTTACCGGTAGGTGGCAACACTATCGCTCAATCAGCTGAGTAAAGTGATACGATACGGTATTCAGAATGTCACAAAAATCTATGAAATCCATGTAAGTAAGACTATTAAAAGCACAATATCGAGTCGATTAACTTCCAGAAACCCAATACAGATGCATCATTCCCCAGTCAACTAAAGTACAATTCAGCATTGCCATTGAAAGAAGAAAGCAAAAGGACTTGCAAAATTTAATGCAGTTTATTTCTGAGGAAAGTAGGATGAATTACCAAACTCTGTTTGCGGACAGTAATAATCTAGAATCTAGATGCACAGGAAGAACATGAGAGTGAGAGAAAAAACAGAATCTGTAACATGAATGGGACTGTGTTAACATTTTAATATTGTTTGTGCTTTATGGTAATTTGTGATTTTCTGTCTCATATATTTGAAGTTTTAAAAAATGTAGCAATGTTAATCTTAATAATAAACTTCCATTTTCTCGTATATTCCAATGTTTCATAAGGGAATTATGATATAGGCCTACTTATCTTTTTTCCTTCACATGGCTCATATTTATTCACTTTTCTTAATTCATACACTGTGGAAGTCAGAAAACCACTAACTCCAGCAGTCTTTATTTCAAATTGAGGCATTGACATGGGAAAGGTCGTAACTACCAAAAATTCGAATTTTTAGGTTTTTCATTGAGAAAGTAGTAAATAGCCATGCCAATGGCACAGAGAAGGTAGTATGTCCGTATGTAATGAAACGAAGTTGGAAACGTAGTCACTAAATGTTGTAAGTTGTATGTGCACATCTGTTGGCGCGGAGAAGGTAGTAACTCCTTTTACAACATCAGAGTGTGTCTAGACAAATATGGGCTGATAACTGTGCAGGGCAGAATAAGAATCGGATGATTCTAATGGTCCTGAATTACATTATTGCCAAGAAACATTTTGATTCAGTGGACTTGAAATTCCTAGTTTCAGAACATTGCTACATGCCATGTGATAGGGAATTTGGCATCATAGAGAAAAGAAAAAAATGATGCAAGACCATGGTTCCAGAAGAGGTAAGGCCTAATAATGTAATAATGATAAAGGATGAGGATTTCTTCGACCTTTCTGCAGAATGTGACAAGTTTTTGAATACAACTCCTATCAAAATCAGCACTGGATTAGACTCTCAAGAGCTGATTTTCCTCTAATAAAAACAAGACAGTCATTTAATGACCTTGAAATGTGGACAGAGCACAGGATTTTTAAGAAAGGACAATCATTAACGTCAATCACTAACTTGCAGTGCTTGCAACGCCTTGAAAGAAGACCAGTCGTCCATGATGACAAAAAGAGAGACTTGTTATCTATGTTAGACTTCCTCGATGAAGAGTATCATGCATTTTACCGAAAAATTTGTGCATAATGTAGCCTATAAACAACGTTAATTCTCAGTTTGGCTAAGGAGTGATTTCAATGTTGTATTTTCATAAAATAGGATTTCACAGATAAATCTGTGCCAGACTTTTCAAATTTCATAGTAACACAAACATGAGTGTATGTCTTTCATTTAAAGCAGTTTCTGTAATAATCTAAGTGAGAAAGTGTTCATAAATTTGTTTTTTGCTTCCCCTGAAAAATTTTGTTTTTGGCAGTTACTACCTTTCCCATGTCAGCGCCTCAATTGTAGCTTAAGATAATGTAAAAATTTAGGTTTTGAAGTATTTAATTAATAAAGAATGTAATTTTACACAATATTAATAGATAAATGTATAATATTTAAAGTTGGTAAGATAAATAATACGTTTTTTTCTGTCTCCTGTAAAATTTGGTTTATTGGAGTTTGGGTGTTTTTGATTTCCCTGTCCCTTATAAATCCTTTCTATGTTAATATCAACGTAAAAAAGTAATTTCTTATATTAAATTTTTTGCATTTTTTGACGTTATTGAACTAATAGGTCATTTTTATATTTTTTTTTGGCATTTTTGTTCATTTTTAATATTTTGAAGAAATTTAAGATCCTTTGAAATTCATTTTACTTTCTTCTTTACCGATAGGTCTCTTAAATCATTTTCTAAGCAAATAGGTCAGTAGTAATTACCTACTGAATAAGTGAATAACAGTGAAGTTTGAGTTTTATAGTTTGGAACAGACTCTAAAGTCCATCCCTCATTCCACTGAAGGCTTCACCTCACACAACGGAAGTAATATAAAATGCTTGACAGCAGCTTAGTTTAAGTGAGGACTTTGACCGCTACTGTTCTTTAGCCGGTACGAGGGTGTCTTTAGAATTTTTGTTTGGAAGGGGGGAAACTTTCACCATGTCCTGGACAGGACGTTGTATCCTCAACATGGTTCGGAAGGGATGTCTGCTGTAGTAAACAGTATTTTTAACACAAAGATTGCAAGAATGCACCTGCGCCAACAATTTGTTTTGTCATTCACCCTATCTCATCTGGAAGATCAGGTAACAAAAGTGAAGGGCGGAAGGAGGAGGAGACGGAGAATGAAGGCACTGACATGGACCACCCCTGATTGATACACATTGTAAATCCTCATTAAAATCTATAGTTTTCCCTTAAAACCTTCACTTTGTTGCATGTTCTTTTCCTTTATCTTAGCCAAATTCCAGGAAGTTGCCTCCTCTCTCCGAGATTTGCAGGGCAGTCATTGAAACAAGGTGACTGATTTTTGAGAAGTTGTGGTGCGAGTACGGTGAGTAATATTTAGATGTCATTTTCTTTTAATTTCATGTCATTTTTCCATTGGTTTAAGGGCATTTTAATGATCATTTTAAGTACATTTTTAGGTCATTAACATCCGCCCCCTAATTATCAGAGTTTATACGTCTCTCTCTCTCTCTCTCTTACACACACAGACAGAACCAGAGAGAGACATACATATAAAGAGGGGATGGATTGTATGTGGCTTTGTAGTGTATTATCTTAATCAACGGAGTTACGTTATGCCCCGACCGAGATTCGAACCCGGGCCGCCTGGTTTCGCGGTCAGACGCGCTAGCCGTTATTTTACAGGTGTGGACTAATTCTTTATTAAATCCTATTTCATGTTAATCATGCATGTCTTACAAGAAAGACAGATAGAGGTGGCCGAAACGAGGTTTCTACAACAGGTAGCAGATCGTAGACTCGTAGAATCATTTCTCGACTGCCTTCTTCACAACCGAAGACTGACTGGTGAACTTCGGTCGGTTGTTTTCATGAGAATGCAGAGGTCTCAATCTGAACTTACTATATTTCTTGCTATTATTTTTCTTTGGAATTGAATAATAGGATCCAATAATAATAATAATAATAATAATAATAATAATAATAATAATAATAATAATAATAATAATAATAATAATAATAATAATAATATAAAATAAAATAATAATAATAATAATAATATAAAATAAAATAATAATAACAATAAATAATAATAATAAGATAATAAATAATAATACAATAATAATAAATAATAATATAACAATAAACAATTATTTATTTATTTAGTTAAATTTAATGTAGTAATAATAATAATAATGAAATAATAATAGTAATAAAAATAAAACAATAATTGAGGGCATTGCCGGAAGAAAGGCGGATAGACCTATACGCCTTTCTTCGGGAAAACGGTTTAAAATGTAGTGAATAATTCGCTAATTATAGTAGCGAAATTTTGTTTTGAATTTACTGTACATACCTGCAGGACAGGGCTGCGTGCGTGTGTAACATTTTATTCAGGTGCGTTTCAAAATCTTAGATTGCATGTGTCTCAATTCGCCGTATTAACGTATACGCCCTTTTTCCGCCAAACCCCTCAATTATAATAAAATAATGCTAGAAATGAAATAATAATAATAATAATAATAATAATAATAATAATAATAATAATAATAATAATAATGAAATAATAATAATGATACTAAAATAAAAATAATAAAAATAATAAAATAATAATAATAATAATAAAATAGTAATAATAATCATAATAACAATAAAATAATAATAAAAATAAAATAATAATAATAGAATGAAAATAAAAATAAAATCACAATAAATAATAATAAAATAATAACTAATAATATAATAATAATAAATAATAATACAATAATAATAAATAATACAATAATAATATTATAATATAATAATAATAAATAATAACTAATAATATAATACTAATAAAATAATAATAACATACGCCTATATTATTCCTTTTCTATCTTTTACACACATTATCCGTCTCTTTAAACTCTAATCTTCAATGACTTTCATTATAATTGTGCTCCTCTTTGTATTGGCTTCTAGTCAGTGTCAATACGTATTTCGGTTTCTAAATTTACAAAATCCGGAAAAGGACGGTCCCCGGTTTGCGTACCCCGCCGCAGCAGTGTCTGCCGCAGCGCCGCGCGATGTTAATCAGGTTCTCCCTCCAAGGAGTATTAGACTAACGTAAGATAACTGGTACCTAATTCTGCAAAGCTAATTTCTAGAATAACTCACTTTCAAACCGCCCGCTATATATAGCCTAGTCTAGTCTGTTTCTTCGCCTTGATAAGTTGCCTCCGGAAGCGTTCGCCAATTACTTTCCATTATTGAATACTGGCGTAGGCGACAAATGAAGAGCGGCAGCAGTGTAGCGGAGTCCCTAGTGGGTCTTTACTCCGAGGAATCAGGACGTATTTTGTGAGGCTAAGAGCCCAGGGCCCTGCTAGGGACGGAGCCTGTCCGATCTCAGAGAACTATGGGGCGTCGTACAATCCAGAAGGAAACGTTGTAACCTCACCCTTTCGATGATCCCGACTTACTTACTTACTTACTTTTAAGGAACCCGGAGGTTCATTGCCGCCCTCACATAAGCCCGCCATCGGTCTCTATCCTGAGCAAGATTAATCCAGTCTCTATCATCACACCCCACTTCCCTCAAACCCATTTTAATATTATCTTCCCATCTACATCTCGGCCTCCCTAAAGGTCTTTTTCCCTCCGGCCTCCCAACTAACACTCTATATGCAGTTCTGGATTTGCCAATACGTGCTACATGCCCTGCCTATCTCAAACGTCTGGATTTAATGTTCCTAATTATGTCAGGTGAAGAATACAATGCGTGCCGTTCTGTGTTGTGTAAATTTCTCCATTCTCCTGTAACTTCATCCCTCTTAGCCCCAAATATTTCCCTAAGCACCTTATTCTCAAACACCCTTAATCTATGTTCCTCTCTCTAAGTGAGAGTCCAAGTTTCAAAACCATAAAGAACAGCCGGTAATATAACTGTTTTATAAATTCTAACTTTCAGATTTTTTGACAGCAGACTAGATGACAAAAGCTTCTCAACTGAATAATCAGGCATTACCTATATCTATTCTGTGTTTAATTTCCTCCCGAGTATCATTTATATTTGTTACTGTTGCTCCAAGATATTTGAACTTCTCCACCTCTTCAAAAGATAAATTTCCAATTTTTATATTTCCATTTCGTACAATGATCCCGACTACGATCGCTAATGTCAGTGGAAGTACTACTGGGTGTTCATTTCAAAGTGTGTCATGACGTCACTGTTGTTGAGTCACCGATTTGAAGAGAGTTTCAGCTTATATGTCAGAGAAGTTGCCTATTATTTAAGGCGTTCTTCAATCTGAACTTGAGAACGTGTACGGTATAACTTGAACGTCGTAGCAACAGATGGCGGTCTGTACGGTCTGTATGCTACCATAACCTCTTTCGAACTGTGTTTTGCGCCGGCAAGTCGTACGCAGGGTATTTGTTATCATCGGTTGCGTACGGTAACATTCCACAACACAAATCAAATACTCCGTGTCCATGTTGACCGTCGAAGTTAATGTCAACAAATACGTAAGTAATAGTCTTAACCCTCTCCCCATATCCCGGCAGTACGTATTTCCAAACAGTTCACATTCCTGCCACTACCGGCGTTATCGTACGCATCGGTACGTACTCTTCAGAATGAACGCCGTACTTGCTAGGCAACTTCTGTGCCTCCTAGGTAAAACACCTTTGCGGAAGTGTAGGAATATTGAATTCTCTAGGCTCATCGGCTAGCCACATGACGGCATACAGCGAGCCATGACACACTTTGAACTGAACACCCAGTATATGCATCCGAGACTTGAAGATATTGCCTATATCTTAAGGAGAGTCTGTAGTTCCATATCTTACAATGTTATATTCCTCAATTTTGGGTACACTTTTCTCAGGAGTTATAAAAGATACAAATGTAGAAAAAATAGGTCATGTGTAATATACCTT